>NW_005187466.1:1929351-1951195 GCF_000239375.1 Pundamilia nyererei | reverse complement strand
ATATATATATATATATATATATTGTCTGCACATTCTGGTCAATTCTTCAATCATTTAAAACCATCAGGAGATCATGTGCATTGTTTAGGTTCTTTTCTCAGTATCAAAAGGAATTTGCTGAAACACAGACTCAGAAATTGGCAACAAGAATTTGAAGAGAGCAATAAAACTTTACTAAACTGGGACTGTCTTGCTACCCATGAATAATTGCAGTTGTAAATCTTCAGCAGCACGAAAAATACAAATCCCTATAAGTCATAAGATCTTTCGGATACAGATTTTATTACTTCTTGGCTTTAATAGTTGGTGTTTGCCAGTAATAAGGCCTTTCTGGGGTTTATGGCAACTAATAGCAAAAAAGTACTTCTCTAGAACTGAGAGCACAAGCAATTAAGTAGATAGAATTTTGCTAGTAGTTTGATATGATTTAATGAATGTCTGGCAGCTTTCAACATGTGTTCTTTCTTTTTAATTCAAATACAATCACTTTTTTTTCAAGAGGTGGTATATATATATATGTGCTATGAAAGACTCTGAAAACTCTGAAGTTGCAGGTTAGTGAGGTTACTATCCTGTTACTAGTTAAATGTGAGATGTTTCACCGTGTTTCATGTGTTTTTTGTTGCCTATAACTTTTTATTTAAATGTGTTGCTACATCAAATTCAAAATGCTGCATTAATATCTAAAAATAAAATCTAATTTTTTAACATTTAATGTCGTGCCTTTGTACTATTTTTACAGAAATATAGGATTTAAATAATTTGCAAGTCATTGCATTCTGTTTATATATTTTAAATTTACATCCATCTGAAGTTTTGGGGGGTTTTATAAATCAAGAGGAGTCAGTGGAGCTTTTCATCTACATCTGGTTTTCCAGGTCAACGGCCATGCTCTATAAATAGCAAACAGTAAACATTTTACTGTTCTGCGGTATGTCTGCACATACAGTAAATACCTGTGGTGTGATGTTACTATATGCTTTAGATCTCTGTTCTGCATTGAGGGACTAACTTATGTAAATTTTAGTTTGATCTGTAACACATTCATTTTCCCCACCCTTTTAACGACATGTAAATGAGTGTAGTGTGCTCTGTGCATATGTGTATGTACAAATGCATCGAAATGCCTAAACATATTGGAAATCTTTTGGGTTACTGAGGGGTGTGTGGCGTGAAAGAGTGACCACGTGTTCACATCTTCACACTGTGAAGTGACAACACAAGATGCAAAGGACTGACATCACTGGAAGCTGGAATTTGTGATTTATGGCCTGCCGTGCAGTGCCAACCACCAACGGCTTTGGTGAGAGAAAAACACATCAAGGTCAGTCTTCTAGGAAGGTTAAACTGAGCAAAACCTAAAATTTTTTAATTCATATCGAAAAACTGTTATCCATATTCAACCACATACATTTCAGAATGATTTTCAATATATAGAACTGCAACATCAAAGAACTTTTAGGTGAAGTTAAGTCTGGAGTATAGATCTATTTGTGTCTGTGAGTGCAACAAATCTTTCGTTCTGTCAAATCCACCGAATCAGACAGTAAGTATGAAAACTGGCTATCAAGCAACGTTTCATGTCAAATGTAAGTTCAACAGAGACCCTTCAACAAAAATGAAATGGATTGTTTTGACATCCCTATAGCATTTCCAGTAATATTGCTAAGTGCATATGATTCATGAATTGGCAGAATATTTTGTGCATATATGCATGACTGTAGAATCAGTATGAACATAATACTATGCTGTTTTTGTGATTTAACTGCTTCATCATGATCTTTGCAAATAAAACCAAAATCCTCAGCTGGAAAACTGATTTCTGGGGCACATACCTTTAAACCCTTTTTACATGTCTCCTTTTCTCTTTAGCATCCACAGAGAATCCTAAACTATAGTAGATGAATTCTTTTGGAATTTTAATTAGGGATGCACCGAATGATCCCTTTTCATTGTGGTATAAAATATATGATTTTTTTTTAATAAGAACTATTTTATTTAGCTGAAATGTATTTGAATCAATGGAAAATGGACATCAAAATGGACATCTAGGTCCCATGGGACCTACACGTGGGGTTGTGTGATAGTTTGTTGATGAAGTTGTAGGACTTGTGTGAAGGACTTATTGTTGAGTGCGGAGTTGAGCATGGCGTGACCCCTCCACTGGTATCAATCAATATACTGACAGGCATGGTGGCTCATCCAGCATGACTCCAAGGCCACGCTGCTGCTCCACTATGTCATGAGCTCCAAAGATGCTTAAAGCTATTGACTCTAGCGCAGCTTGACACCCTCCCTGTCCCGCACCAACACAACCATCCTTCTATCAGAACCAGTGCCCCACTTAGGTAAGACACGAGCAAAGCCATTGAACTGCATAGTGTAAAGTCAGTAATTAAAGCTATAAATAATTGTATATAAATGTAAATGGGCGAAGCCACTGTGACTTCAGCCACTTATTTGTGAATGTCCATTTTCAATAATTGAAATTTGCATTAGAGCCTTTTCATCATGTCTTCCTTGTCACCAGAGGTGACCATATTTGGATGAGAGAGCAGTGCTAAGTGAACAGCTAATGCTAGCTATCTTATTTAGATAGGTGCATTCACAGCTGATAATTAGTGCTAAAACCAAAGTATTTGCATTAAAAATCTGCCAAAAGTCACCAAACCAAACCTGTTTCAAATCAGCTGTGGTGGTAACAGACAACCAGGCTAATCAGATTTAACCTGCAAACACCTGTCACTCAGAGAGGCTACAACCCTGATAATGCACAATTTTTGCCTTTATAGTTTTCAAGTCCAGGAGTTATAAAACCTGCTTTTATAAAAGGAGAACATGGCTTAAAAAAGTCTGTAAATATGTCTATGTAACTATAGACTGTATCTATATGTCATGGATACTCACATTTCTATGATGCTTTATCAGCCTTACTGACCATTCAAAGGGCTGTAGATTACAAGTTATATATAAAGTGTACATTCATACAGCAATTTTGCAATCTATTGCCAAGAACAGACAATCACCAATTAACATGCATACATATATTTGCACTGAAAGGCTTAAAGAAAGGTCGAGGTAAGAGTTCAAACCCAGAACCTTCTTTCTGTCAGTCAACGTGCTAATCACTCCACCACCGGTAGATCCACTTTTGGCTCTCGCCGTCTTGGTGTTAGTGAAGCTGAATGTGTTGAACAAAAGTGTGAATGCATAAGGTCTGGTTAATCGCTACCTTACAAAAGACACACCATAAAGCATGACCTTCTTTATTGTCCTTTCTGACTAACATCAGAAATCATAATTACAAAATGATCATTTTCTCACAGCCACAGTCTGAATTGAACCAGAAGGGTCTGCTTTTGCCGGCTATTAGAAAGAACAGGTTAAACTTTTGGGTTCACCTTTTAGATGTAGAGTCTACATTGGACTTTCCTATACAGTTTTTGAATTTTACGTGGGGGTGGTGGGGACGGGTTGCTCTTGCAGCTAACTTTAAGTGGTCATTCTAGGAACTGTTAACTGTATTCTTTTTGTAATGTCTATATTGACTTCATTTTTCAGCCCTGGAACTGCTGCTTGAGTATGAACTTACCAGCACGTCGCTTTATTTTAGTATTTACTTTGTATATGATATTTAAAACATCTTCAGCAATTAATGCAAATCTAAAAGAATATTTAGAAAGTGTAAAAGTCCATAAAAATAATAATTGTACCTCCACTGATTTAAATTGTTCAGGGAAAAACAGAACGTGTGCAAGCTGTGCAACATCAGTATGAACTTCAGTAATACAAATCTGCAATATGCTTTCATGATGTGAAGCTTTTAGTGTTCTGATCTCCGTTTGCCCTTTGTACATCAAAATTTTCCTTGTGGAATTCAAGGAACTTACTTGGATGAAGTTGTGTCTGAAATCGGAATAAAGTGCACACAGAACATAGTTGGCTGTGAAGGGATCAGCAGAATGAGCTGCAGTGTGTCAAAGCAAACAAGACTTATTCATTAGTCATCTATCCTTTTCTGTATGTTACATTACACCCCCATCCCCCAGAATTCAACAACTTGTATTGCTGCTGCTTACCCTCCTCAATTTACTGTGATGCATAAGCAGCTTGCAGAAGGTTACCATGCAAGGCCTCTTAACACCTGGTTTAAGGAATAGTTTTTCCCACCCCACCTGCTAGCCTCCTGCAGTGGCTCAGCGCTTTACACCGATCCCGCTAAGGCTCTTTCTGTCATCCTCACTGATTGAATGGAGAGCTCTGGCAGTAGTGCTCTGGCCAAGTCTCATATCTCTTGCCTGAGGCTCGTTTTCATGTCGCTTGTAAAGATGCCTCTCTTATCACCTATTAATCATGGCCCTCGATGTCCAGCTATGCCCTCCACTGCTGGTGACAACAAGTGATGCTCTTGCAGATTTTCAGATTACATGCAATGTGAAAAGGAGGCTTCAAGCTACGATTAGGTTTGGATCATAAACTTATTTAAAGTTTTGCTGGTGTATTGATGCAGCCCATGAGAGTTTTAATTATTCTAAAGAAAAAGGTTTACTGTAAAAGTTGGAGGGCTGGATTTTATACTAGTTACGCGTGGGTCGCAACCTTTCTGTGCTTTAGTGTAAGCAATGGAATTTAGATCACGACAGCCGTCCCTGGATCGTTGTTCTTTGAAGTTATCAGCCGTCAAATATTCTCGCTCATGGCTGAGCCCTCAGCTCTTGTGGTTGGTGATGACACACATGCACAGCAGACAAAGTGCCCGGACCACCCGAAGCCTGAGGTATCCTGACCTTGGAGGCTCGCTGTGAAACATAACAACACAAGGGGAAAAAGAATGCCTTCTATGCTGCACAAGGGGTCAAGTTGTTGTCCCGGTCAGGGTGAAGTTCAACATGTCACACAAGCCCCTTATGTGTTATCTACAATGTTTGTCTATCAAAGGAAAAATACACATATGATAGGCTCCAGAAGCATGTCTGGTCTCACTCATAGTGTGTGATTGTGGTGGTCTGGTAGTGTCTGCTGCAGAAGCTACAAAGGGACAAGACTGAAATGCTCTGGGAGTTGAATCAGTCAAGATCTAGAGCACAAACTCATTTTGATCCGCTGATCTGAGGCCTGTACTAAAAAACGTATCACTCTGTCCAATCCCGTATGAAAGAATAACAAAATAGCAGCAATGCCATCTCTCTGTTCGTGACATTCTCGCGAAATGGTGATAGATTTACAGCAACTTCTTTCGTTTTTTAGCTATTTGAGGTATCTGTTAAACAGATTGTTGCATTGATTTCTGGGAAGACAGATGGTGGTGTGCATGCTTCAAGACAACTGAAGGAATGAAGAATTGTTCAGCTCGGTAGATCAAATTCGGTATAGGCCTTAGGCTACATTTTTATTGCGTGTAGGCACATACGATCTCAGACATATTTTTGAGTAGCTTTGTTTTGTTTCTGGCCATAGTTGAAAGTAGATAAAATAGAACGAGGTGCTTGAAAATGAGACAAAATACCATTTTTCATGCCAAAGCAATAAGACAAACCCAAGAAAAACTGTCTGCTTTGTTTGTAAGTCTTTAAATGGTTGGGTGATTATTGCAGACAACATATTATATCATTGTATCATATGTACATCCAGAATGCATTCAGACATGTGGCTGTATCCTGATAGAAATGTTTATATACAGGATGAACCTTTAAGATTTAAATCATTCCAAAAGCATCTAGTTGCTATTTTTACATTGATTGTAAGTGTGCTGTTTTCTCTTTGTACAGTTTTCCAATAGAGATGTCAATTTGCCTTTGGCATAATGTATTTATTTTTCTCTTCTTTGCTTTATCATTCTGAAATGTGCACCCTGCAGTCTTTTCAGCCCAGACTACCCTATACAGCCCTGTGTTGCCTTGTGTAGCCACTGGCCTTCCAAGCGATCATTATTTGCTTTGATTGACACTCTGGGATGGTGTGCATTTCATTGATGAGAATTTTAGAGCTCTGGGGCTCGTGATCCTTAGTGATCGGTGGTACGTCACCTTGCAGCCATCCCAGGGGCGACAGCTACAGATCAGTTTCAAATACTCTGTCGCTTTCATCACCAAAGGCAAACTAACTTAACCTGACAAACAGAAGTCTGCAAAGCTGTGGGTAAAGTTACCATCAGTGCACAAAACCTTTAATTCTGCAGGATAGAAATCGCTGAACTTTTTTAGCTTGAGTGATTAGCCCAAGACAAGAACCAAAAGGAGGTTAGAGTATATAAAACTGCTTCAGCAGTCCTCCTTTAATTGTAATCAGCGTCTGTAGATCACAGAAATATGGTAGGATAGTTAAAATTAAGTCTTACAGTGGAGCTGTTAAGTGTTAAGTGGTATCATCTGCATAAAGTGCTTGAAAATTAAACTGAACTGAAAATTGTGCGAGGAATTTACAAATCTTTCTGCATTTGAGTTAATAAAAATAATATGCTTAAATAGTCAGATTGTCTAATGACATAATAAGCTCCAAAGAATTATCTTAATGGGGATTTTGATAAGTAGAAGGCCTTAATTCCCCCCCACCACCACCACCACCACCACCAATTTTTTTACAAAGAATAATTTGTGTGCTGCAAAGGCCTGACCTTTTATCTTAAGTTCTTTAATAACACTAATGATTTTATTAAATGAAGTAAAGGCACAGAAGCTATTATTCTTTAATTATAATATGTTTTTCTGTTAATGTGGTTTTGAAAAGGACTAAACCACGCTCCTATACTTTATATTAGTTATGTAATGACTTTACCCCAGTAAAAAAATTGTTAGATATCTGTTATTCTTGTAAAACTGAGCGTACTTAAAAGAATGAGGCAATGCATAATGCGTATGGTGCTACAACCAAGAAGAGTCTCCTCCACCTGTGCTTTGAGACTGTTGCGGGAACCTTACGGTACGACTGATTCCCATGTCAGAAAATGTTTGAGGTGGGCGCTCGAATGACCTCTGGGTCACATTCCATGCAAAGCGACTGTGCGGTCATGCTGACCATGTAGATGTTTAAATAAGAAAAAAAAATGGCAATCAGCAGCGGATGGAGGGGGGAGAAGAAGGAGGTTAGGGGTAAAAAGAACTTGTGCATGAGGTACGGTCAGCTGGGAAAGTGCTTGAAGGTGGGTGTGTGCAAGGAATTGAAATATGTTGAAGAGATGCGTGTGTTATCTTTTCTCCTCACCACTAACCATCCAGTACCTCCCCTTGCGGTGTGTCGTCACCAGATGATCTCAGGGCCTGAGAGGAGCTGCAAGAGAAAATGGGAGGAAATCTGATCCATATGGTGGCACTATAAAGGTCGTCGCTGATTTGCAGCCTTCATCAAAACCTGGTCAAGACTTCATCACTTACTCATGACTAGGACCCTCCTCTCGCACCTTGTCACAGTGCACTGAATGTCTCACCAGTCTCTCTCTCCAGCAGAACCAGTTATCTGCCTGACCCTTGGGGTGAGGGGTTCATTGCAGCAATCTTCAAAACTGATTCTTCTTTGAAAGGTAAAGTATTTGCAAGTTGGAAAGTTTTTGAAGATTTCTCATGTTTTGCATGAATTAATCAGCATGTCCCTAATTTTTTATGTTGCCTCAGATATGAAGATACTGGGTCCATTTGTTTTCTTGCTCTTGCTTGGGGGACTGTGGTGTCAGAACAACCGTAATGCTAAAGCTACTGGAAAGTCCACAAAGAAGTCTAGTGGGATCCAACAAGGTGATGCTGGCCAGTCTGCCTCCGCAGCTGATGTTACTTCAGGAAGCACTGGAAGAACTGGAAGCACCTCCAGAAACACCGGAGGCTCAGCCGAATCAAGACAGGAAGGAGCTGCAGGGACTCGTGGAGCTGGACAACAGACAGATGATATGAGGCTGCACTACCTCACAAACACACAAGTTACATGTAATGATGGGACAGTAGCTGGGTGAGAAGTTCTGGTTGTTTTTGCTCTTTAATGTCTGTTTCCTGATTGAGTCAGTGATTTTACAAAGATGGTTTATCTTCTGTTTCTCCTCATGCTCATTCATTTGTTCTACAGGTTTTACCTAAAGGAATTCAGAGGAAGCCGCCGATGGTTGTTATTTCTGGAAGGTGAGTATTTAAAACCCCATATGGTTAATTTAGTCCCCTAAGGTCAGTTTGTTTTAGCGTGACACCCGCTCATTGGAATCTTAATGTGGATGTCATCTTGTCCTGTCAACTTTTTTGGTTGCTGCGTGTCACAGACTTGAATTGAGGTTAACACCGGTGGAGTGTCTTCCAAATTTACTTGTACTCTAATATCGAACATAAATAATTTTCCTGCATGTTACTGAGTGACAAATCAGCAAAAATGAGCAATCTGCATGCTGACAGTTTGTAAATTAAAGAGATCATTCTAGTCTTTTGCTCAACTGTGAATTATTATTGTTATTATTATCTTTTTTCAATTTTATTTATATAACACCAAATCACAACAACAATTGTCTCAAGCTGCTTTATATTGTAAGGTAAAGACCCCATAATAATACAGTTAATGCATACTATGGTCATGTTAGCGTAGCAGCCTGCAGGTGCAACCATTGCTTTCACCATTCCTCACAGGCCTGTGTGATGGGCTAACAAGGGTGTCCCTATCTTGGATGTGAATGTCTAATATTAGTGTCTATTATATTTAGGTGGCTGGTGCTGCTACAGCAGAGAGACCTGTGATTACAGGTACCAAAATATCCCCCGACTAATGAGCTCATCGGGGTGGCCTGAAACTAAAAGAGGTTAGTCAGCCGACAGTGTTTCAGAATGCCTTTCATAGACGTTTCCACAGAGTTGCTTTCTTTGACTAGTGAGGCAAGTGGACATCTGTTTAATGAGCGATTGTTGGATTTACAGGAAGTGGAATATTATCTTCTAAAGCTGAGGACAACCCACACTGGCATAACACAAATATTGTGTAAGTACCTGCATAGATGTGCTTTGTATTTTTGCGGTTAATGAAGGTGTATAAAGACAACTTTTTCTTTGTTCCCATAGTTGTTGTATTAATTAATTTGTGTACATAATGGGAGACACTGCAGGGGAGTAGGATTAAACATTCAACTTACAAATATGAAGACTGTTATTTTTTTGTATTATAAATTTTCTGAACTTTGATGTTTGAATATGTAAATGAAGTGTTATCTTACTAAATAGACACTTCATAAACACATGTTTGTACATCAGAATGAAATGTTTTTACATCAAGATCTTCTGTCACTTTATATATATTGAAAACCTCTTGACAGAAAAATAATTTTTAGGGAAGAATATTCAGTAAATCAAGATATAATTGGTAACATTTATGAAGAATGTCTTTGTAAAAACCTTCGAAAATTAAAAAAATTGGACTAAAACTAAGGTTTTCTGCGTGTAAGTGCTACTGAGTATGTGTACTTTCTGGTGGTGGTAAGAGGGCCCGGTGGCATCAGTGTCCGGTAGCCTCGCCTCTGTCAGTGCGCCCCAGGGCAGCTGTGGCTACACTGTAGCTGCCATCACCAGTGTGTGAATGGGTGGATGACTGGTTGTGTAAAGCGCTTTGGGGTCCTTAGGGACTAGTAAAGTGCTATACAAATACAGGCCATTTACCATTACTTACATTGAGGAAAAATATTCACAAATATCTGTAAACATCCAGGCCAAAACTGAAAACAGCTATATTAAATTAAATTAACTTAAATTAACACATAAATGTGCATTTTTTTCTGTGCACTAATCTGAAAAATGCTATAAATAAAACTTGTTTTTAGTTGTAAGGTCGCTTCCTGAAGCTGTTTTAGGTGATTTTTTTGTGTGTGAAACGTTGGATAAAGTGTCTAATGTTACAGTTCCTAAAATGATTTTATCGAAAAACAACAACAACAAAAAGGGATTCAGCAAACATATCTTCTTAATGCAGCTGGTAATATGCTTGACCTAAAAAGGATTGAAAACACAATTCCTTGTGCGTGCAACACTTTCAGTGACCCTTTTTATGTCAGACAAGATTACTTAATTATGCAGCACAACAACAAAACTGTATCACCGATTAATGACGAATAAATAATTTATTTTGTTTTCTTTTCCCTTTCTTTCTTTCTTTTGAAGATTGTTTTTTATGTTGAAATGTCGAGGATGACTTTAGTGATCGCACAGCCTGAGGAAAGAAACGTCTGAAAAGTCTGGTGGCACAGCAGGATATATGCTGCGTGGTGAACTGGCATATGCGTGTAGTGTTTTGGGTGATATTTTTAACTTTCCGCTTTCATCCATGCAAGCAATTTTAATCTTTAATGATAAAGTTTCGTTTCTGAAATTCAGCAACATGCAGGCTGTGTGATCAAAATAGAGATTTGCCACTTTCTGATATATGACAGAAGTTGTCAGCTCCAGCCTGAGGTGATTTTTATGGGGGAGGGAAGAAACCAACTTCAGGGCCTCCAGCTTTAGTCTAACAAATGTGATTGTCTTCTTTATGGCAGATTCATCCCTTACTGTTCCAGTGATGTGTGGAGCGGCACTGGGCCTGCACCAACACCCCCTTCCAGGCCACGACAAGGCAGGGACAAAGTCAGAGATAGGAATACAAATGCAAGTAAGTTTCCTCAAATCTTTTACAATAAGGTAACTGTAGCTCCTTTGGATACAAGAAAACATGTATTCTCTAAATGTTCAGTTAATTAGAGAATAAAAATCTTGTCATACTTGTCTTTACTATCAGCTGAATATAACTTCATGGGATCCCTAATCATCCGTGAGGTCATCAAAGATCTCATCCCTAAAGGAATCAAGCAGGCCAAGGTTGTCATGCTGTCTGGTAGCAGGTGAGTTTGTTTTATTGTGCTCTGATGGACAAGAGTCTCTGTACCATCTGGACCGTCTCCATATCTACCATTAAAGTCCTATTTTGGGTGCATCCTCTTGTTAACAATGAAGATGTTTACAGTCAACTGTGATCAGTGACATAATGATTATTAAAGGGCCTTGCCCTGTAATGGTGAACATTCCTCCCAGGTTAGCAGCATGGTTCTTGAGACGTCCCCGGGCCCTAAAACAGGATCAACTGAATGTGAAACCTGCTAAATGTTTACTTCCCCGCTATGAGCTGGCATGCACTGTCAGTTTGATATCCTAAACAAAAATGTCACCCTCAAAGCCAAACTATTTATTCATTTTCTTGGCTCCCCTGCAGCGCTGGTGGAACAGGTGTTTTGCTCAACATTGAGAGGGTGGCCAGTCAGCTCCAGCAGCTTGGTGCAGAAGCTCAGGTCCGAGGCCTCGTGGACTCAGGCTGGTTTCTGGAGAGCAAGCAGCAAAGATCACCAAACTGCCCTGAGACAGTTTCCTGCTCACCTGAGGATGCTATCAAGATTGGACTCAGGTGAAGACAATATTTAGATCTCTTCCTATGCCCGATGTAGGATTTGGAAATCATATTATTCGTGAATTTTATTGATTAACTGTGCATTATTATCTCAGGCTGTGGAATGGGGTTGTTCCTGACAGATGTCGGCAGCTCTTTAAAAGAGGGGAGGAGTGGAAGTGCTTCTTCGGTCATAGACTATACTCTACTTTGACGTGTGAGTGTTGACTGGTGTCTTTGTTTATGATGATGTTTTAAATTTAAATGCACACCATATGACATGACTTGAGCAGTTCAGAAATAATGAGCACTGACATATTAGAACTGTGAATTTCCTTCACTCAATCAGTGAACAGACTGATTCCCACGCTGATGACATGATAAGCCAATGTAAGTTCATCTTGACTGCATCATTTTTTTAGAGGCCTTCTGAATATTACAGCCCTCGATGCAAACTTTTAAGATCTTTATTGTCACATATATGGAATTTTAAAGTTGCTAAATCAGCAAAGCATATAAAAGCACATGTTT
The DNA here is from genome assembly GCF_000239375.1 of Pundamilia nyererei. Classification (NCBI taxonomy): domain Eukaryota; kingdom Metazoa; phylum Chordata; class Actinopteri; order Cichliformes; family Cichlidae; genus Pundamilia; species Pundamilia nyererei. The sequence continues at coordinate 1,939,300 of NW_005187466.1, read as the reverse complement.
AGTCAAAATCTCCAAATCAGGGTCTGAAATTAAAGAAAAGAGATTTTCTTTGTAAATCTTGAAACTCTAACTGCTACGCTGGTGCGTAAACTTTTAGATCATGACATCCTGAGTTGTATTCACTGTAATCATTGAAAAGGGGGCCAGTGTGGCTAGTAACAGTATGTTTAACTGGTGGATTTTTTCATTTTGGCTGTTGAATATAAAAACTTTTTAGAGACTGGTCTAAATAACAAATTTAATCACCAACTGAGGCCAGCACAAAAACCTGCAGATCTTATGAAATTGTACACACAGAAAAAAAAAAGATCACGAACATGGCGGTGAACATAAATCCAAAAGACCCTACGTAGCTCTTCAGGTAGTTCCTGACTTTGTTTGACCCCTACTCATCCAGGGGAGTGTATATATCTGTGTGTGTGTGTGTGTGTGTGTGTGTGTGTGTGTGTGTGTGTGTGTGTGTGTGTGTGTGTGTGTGTATACAGCTTAATAACTGGCAGGAAGTGACTAATAGACTTGATGGAATTTACTGATTTGATCAACTAAATGTTATTTTCCCTACAGCCCCTGTGTTTATTGTACAGTGGCTGTTTGATGAGGAACAGCTGAGGGTGGAAAACATCTATATAGGGGGACAGAGCATGTCTGAGGAGCAGTGGCAGTACATACAGAACCTGGGCTTGGAGCTCAAAAACTCCCTGAGAGATGTTACGTAAGTTCCGTAGAACTTATCATATATTGACGTCTAAACATTACTAACATTAACAGAACATAAAAACTGTATGTTTAGCACTCATTGATTTCCAGCCATTTCCTGAAATTGAAATTAAGCCCTTTCGACAACACGGAACTGCTTTTTAGTGTTTTCTTTTAATATTCTTGACCATTGATAGTGGCAAATACAATCATTCGTTTTAATAGATCAGGAAATCAATTCAATCTACAATTTATAATTATAAAAAAATATTTTAAAATAGAATTGGTGACTTTAACAAAATGTAATAGAGCTTGCAGAGCAGTGGTGGTGAGCTACTATCCACTTTCCATTTGTACATTTACATGTCAAAGCCTGTAGCTGTTGAGTGAACTGCCAGCCATTTAAAACAGCAGACAATCAAATTCTATGTTAACATCCAACAGTTCCTTGACGTTCTCTGTGCCGTCTATGCATTCCTGTCAAAAGTCGTCATCACGCAGTGACTAGATTCAAATCTTACTATAGCTAGTTGAAAAATAAATCAAGATGGATTTTAACAAATGCTCTCTCTTTGCGTGTCTTTTAGGGCTGTATTTGCTCCGTCCTGTCTCTCCCACACACTAATTACCAAAAGGTAAGAATGGATATTCAAGTTCACCTGGCACCCTTGTTTTTTCTCCCCAGCAGTCATATCTACCCAGTGAGCTCATGCTGCTGTTTTTGTTTTGCTTGTTCATCAAACCACATTGTCACCAAATGCCACTTCACACTTTCTCTAGCCTCCCAGGACCACTTTAACATAGAGATTATTTAGTTGTTCACATGGACATTGATGGGTCATTGCAGTCTTATATAAGTATACTTAGTTAAGCTGAAGTGGGTGCAATCAAAGTCAGGAGCTGAAAGTTCAAGGTCTTTTGTAGCTTTGTATGCTGCAACACTTGCAGTTGCAAACCTTAAAGTAAAACAGTCTCCTGCCATTTGCCCTTTTCTGGTCCTTAATTACTAACTCTGACAACCTTCCCATTTTTCTTTCTTTCTTTCTAATTCATAACTCCTCCTTCTTGTTGTTCCTAAAGTAACTGGACAAGTTTTCAAGTTAGAGGCACGTCTCTGCCACGTGCCCTTCAATGCTGGGACAGGAGTCTGGAAGCAATACGTAACAACAGGACCCCGGCTAAAGGATGTCCTTTTCACCTCGTGGATTCCTGTCAGTGGCCACAGTGTAACCCCACCTGCCCAGCTTTGGTGGATAAGACCACCCAGCAGGAGCTTACCTTGCTCCAGATGCTGGTAGCCATGGGTCTGGACCTCCAGAGGCTGGGCCTGGATCCCCAGGGAGATGCAGATTCTCTTGTCAGCATGGTCAGGAATGGTGGCTAAGTGTGAAAATTTAGGGTACACGAAAGGTTAGCCAGAGGCTTAATAGATGAAAACAAATGTGTTGAAAATTTAACGTAACCATAGAAATGCTGTAGAAATCTGGTTACTATGTCTTGTGCTACTCAGCATTCCATTATGCTCCACATGACTGTTCACTTTGAGACTTGGCTGGAGGGTATGTCACCGCATCTGGGTTTGAATGGTTTAGTGGGCCCTCTACTGGACACCAGTGGAAAGAGGTGTTGCAGCTGTACTGATCAACAAGCTTAGTGTTTAGCAGATGGCTGTGCATAACCTCCTACAACACACTTTCAGCCTGATCACTCCACAGGAACATGTAACATCAGAGCATGGTAGTAGAGTTGTAATGAATAGAAAGTACCTGAAAGCTGACGGAGACACAAACATTTTGCTCAAACAAGATAGAAATGCTTTTGTGTTCATGCAGCTTTTAGCAGTTAAACTTGCTATATACTCTTTATCTACAGTCTGTTTTAGTTATTCACTGATTTCCACCATGCATTATTGAAAAATACAGAATCTGTCAAATTTCTAGTAATCAGATTACTACATAATAATACACAAATGAGCTAAATGTTCAACTTTTTTGGGGAAAACATATCAAAAAGTTTCACTTACTTTTACTCAGTAATTTTTGGTGCACTTAGTTCCAAAGACACTACCGATTTTGGTGACTTAGTTTGAGTGTGTAGATTCTGATGCTATGCTGACATACATATATTTATATATATACATATATTACATAGTATCTATACATACTTTCTATGCATGCAAAATAGAAATGTGATTAGTTATTGTAATATTTCTGTGTAGGGCAGACAAAGGTGATCAGTGACCTACCACAATAATTTGTGAGTTTATTCAAGGAAAAAAACACAGTTTTGACATGTGAACTTATTAATGTAATAAAACAAAAAACGCTGCAGTTACTCACTGCACAGTTGTGACAATCTATGTTTAGTGACATACACAGACATAATGCAACTAGTATTTCATAGGGCTTAATATTGCAGTCCTTCATTGTTGTTAAAGCATGATTTTTCATAATGTTGTGCTGTTTTTGCATTTATAGACAATGCTGTATCTGTATGTTTTAATTTCCTTTAGGTACTGCAATAAGGGTGTTGCACGTGTCAAAATGTGGAATAAAAAATATGATGTGGATCTGAGAGTTTGCACTTTGCAATCTGTTTTATTATACTCTTCACAGAGTCTGAGTCAGAATACACATTGAGAAGATTCAATAATTGTTGAAAGTATATTTTACAGTTTCCTTCTATGAGGAGCACCAAGTCCATAGAGACTGTTAGCAAATGTGAGAACAGCAGAAACAATATGAAATAATGACATAAATGATGGTGTTTAATTCAGTTCAGTTCAATTCAATTCAGTTGAGTTTTATTTGTATAGCTTTAAATTGTAAGGATTTATTGTAAGGTAAAAAAAACCTACAATAATACAGAGAAACCACCAACAATCAGATGACCCTCTGTGAGCAAGTGCTTTGACAAAAGTGGGAAGAAAAAACTCCCTTTTAACATGAATATATGCCCCTTTTTTCTTTACTCACCACCAAGGTAGCACACTGGCTGTACTGTCCTTCAAATTCCAGGCTAAGATAATCTCTGAGTCCTCATTCCTGAGAATATTTAAAAAACAAAAATCAGAGTCTTATTTGCCTAATGACCAAAAAAAGTGTTCCTTGAAATTGGAAATTTTATTTGCAACGGCGTCAACAAATCTTACTAAGTAAACACAAGAACAGGAAATGGCGTTGTTTTTGTCAACGTACAACCATGACCAGACATATTCACTGAGACATGACATTGAGAGTTAATTGCCTTTCCAAGTCTTCAATTTACAATATCTATTCTGAACTTGAATATATTCCCTGGGCAAAACAAACAAACAAACAAACAAACAAAATATAATTTTGGCTTCTCTCGTATTTCCTAAGGGGTGGCCAGATCAGATGGATCTGCATGTTTTATTATATGCTGGATGCCCTTAGCCAGGTTTAGGACTGGAAATAATAATAATATTGTGTACATACTCATGTATATTTTCATATTCATATATTTTCACTTTTAAAAGCACTCATAGTTAAGCTCCTGAATATTAATGCAGGACACTCATCGTCACTTGGGGACACTGCTTTAAATTTCACATTTATACAAAGCGCTTAGGGACACTTGACAGCAAAGTTATTTATTTTTCTGAATTTCATCTTCGTTTGAGGTCGAAGAAAGTGGCCCACTTAAGCCCACAACTATCAAAAAATAAGACGATTTTTCTAAACCTGCCAAACAAAATAAAATATTAGTTACTTATAAATGTCAGACTTCTTATAAAACGCTGGCAGTTTTCAGGGACAAAATAAACATGAATTTTTCGGTACGTGGGCATTGTTGGGGGAGTTTGGGCTTTGGCGCTGTGGGCCATCTCGGCTTGAAAAAGTCTCGACCTTTTTTCCCATAATGCACTGCAAGATTTTCGTACTTCCTCTTTCCGCCATATTGCAGAACCGGTAAGATGTGTTTTTACATCGTCACCTTCAATCTTTTAAGTATCTAAAGCATCATATTGTGAAATAATCCATAAGTGAGTCCATTTCGAAGTCAAAGTTGGTAGTAATGATTTGGGCTGATTATGGTTTCCATTAGTGAAGCGGATTCATAATTTTTGTCCTGTGTTAGCGGGACTGCCTGGCCCCGGGAATTGGTGCGTTCAGGGCGACTTGATGGCTTGATAGCTGTTAGCTTTGCTCCCAGTTATGCGAGTTTCAAATGTCCAACGAATAAGACATTTTAGCTGTCCGTACAGGTCTGTATGTGGTACATATTGTCGATAATATTTTGACCGTTGTAACTGCAGAACTAAGGGCACTACTTACTGTGGCGTTTGCAGGTGGATAAGCTAAGTAGCTAATCTGAGTGCTCATGAATGACCATGCTTCAGTGGAAAGCTCCGTTTTTCCTCTCTTAGTGTAACTGAAGCCACAGTATTACTTGTCAAGAGTAAAGTGTGAGCAGTATTTAACCTGCCATCTCTGGAACATATTAGCCGCCAGGCTCATAATTGTAGACGGAAGGAAAAGGGTCGGCATGATTCGTGTTAGCAAGGTTTTGCTAACTAGGCTTTCTTTTACTTAAGACCTCCTTTGTAGTGTAGTGAGCATTTTTGTCAAATTCAGAGTTTTTTTTTTGTAACGTTTCACCATCAGTGTTCTAGTGTAGTCTGTAGAGCGTCGATGGTGATGATACTCACTAATTTCCTTCTTGTCCAGGCCTTTGGATCTAATGCTAAAAGTCTTTTTTGTGTGTGTGTCCACAGGCATCATGGTGCGCATGAACGTTCTCGCAGATGCTCTCAAAAGCATCAACAATGCTGAGAAGCGTGGGAAACGTCAGGTCCTCATCAGGCCCTGCTCCAAGGTTATTGTGCGCTTCCTAACCGTCATGATGAAGCACGGTGAGTGTCGTTATGTTAAAGGTGTGTGCGTTCCAAGTTGATACTTTATGCACCACATGCAGTTGTAAAGCAGCTTGAAGGGCTGACTGCTTTGTTTGTGTGTACAGTTGGTAAAAGTATAACTTCAGTTTAATTTGAGACCTCTAGAAGCGCCCTGATGTGTTTAACTTAATGTATATAATAATTATGCGCATTAATAACGTGTTTAACTTAATGGTCTTTGTCATTTGTGCTTTGCAGGTTATATTGGTGAGTTTGAGATCATTGATGACCACAGAGCCGGAAAAATTGTTGTCAATCTCACAGGCAGGCTGAACAAGGTAAATATAACCAACCTGCGCTGTTATTCATGTCACTTCTTTGATAGTTTTAAACACATGCTTTGTTTCTTTTGCTATGAATGACTGAAGGAAATATAATTTTATGTTAGTGCCGTTTAAGTTAACTTGGGTCTTAAAGGGCTTCTAGTGATAATGGCGACAGAGAAGCTGTTTCTATACAGTCTTTACAGTTATGTACCAATACGTCAGTGGCCATTGTTTTCATTTCGATATGTTAAACTTGGTTTAACTCTTATCATTGTCTAGCCTTGCTTGTAGCTTTAATGGTTTGTGAATGGAGTCTAAACCACTCTTTCTCTCTTGTCAGTGTGGCGTGATTAGTCCACGTTTTGATCTCCAACTCAAGGACCTGGAGAAGTGGCAGAACAACCTGCTGCCCTCAAGACAGTTTGGGTGAGAACTATTTGTCATCACACTTTGAATGCAAAAACCAATAGAAATGAGCAACCAGGCATTTCTAAGTGTATTTTGGCCCCTAAATGTCTCTATATGATGAGTGAGGCTCTGGTTTGAAAGGTGTGCCATTTGCTCCTCTGATGCCTTCTCTTTGTTGGCCCTGCCTGACAAAATGGTGTAGTTAGTTAGTGTTTCAGGTGGTTAACTGTGTCGATCCATATGTCTCGATTTGTTATGAGTAACTGTAGCATAAGTATCGCCGTTTGTCGCTTTTAAATGTTTTGGGCACAATGCAACTGGACAAAGATTTATTTTGTATAAGGTAGCCATAAGTGGATGTTTTTATTTATTTTAAATTGCACTCTTAATAGTTTTTCAGACAGATGTGTGACTAGTACAGAACTATACTAGGCCCATCGATCAGATGGCTACCACACTGTTTCTGTAGTCCTGCACACATTACATTGTTAATGTGTTTCCCTGTTGGTTGGATGATCTGTCTGAAAGATCATTTTACGATCTGTTACAGTTGTGATCTAGAGGGCAGAGAGGACATTGCTGCTGTCTCAGCCTGTAGCTGAGTTTAAAGATATGCAGCTGATTGAAGTGTCTTCATTTAAAAAAAAACAGCTTTAAGAAGCATTAAAAACATGTTTAATGCTTCTTGAGCAGGTGGTGTGATAAAGTACTCTAATTGTCTTTTTAATCAAAGGTTTTGATGTAGTTTGTGCTTACAGTAGGGCTGTAATTTAATTTAATTTACAATTTTATCTCCAGTTAATATGAAAACAGGATGAAATGACTACTTTATTTTTTACATTCATTATTGCTTCCCTTACCCATGTTTTATAAATCACTTGTGTACATTTATTTTACTCTGTCACTCACAGTTTAGTCTCACTCTAATCAAGATGACTAAAAGGTTTAGTTGTGAAGATCTAGCTGGATGAAGTAAAACAAGGTTCCTGGGGGTGAGTGTGTCAAAGGATCCTTAAGTTTCCTTTGATTCCAAATTGCTCAGGGTCACTGACTTTGTCGGTGTTGCTTTCAGTAGTGAATGACAGTTGGCCTTCAGCTTTAGCTGATAGTTGAGCTGTTCTCCCCCATGGTGGTTCTCTGAGGTATCCAAATGTACTTTTGGCTGTGTCGTCTCCTTTGTCTGCGCCCTCACCCTTCGCCCTGTATTGGTAGCAGGCCAGAAATCTGTTGTCCTTGCGACACCAGCTTTATCATTAAAAACATCTCTAAGGCCTAACTCACGACTAGATAACAGCATTACCAGCAACTTTTAAATTAGAATTTTTTTTCACTGTACAGATCAAAGAAATGGCTTCAGAAAGCAGAGCAATAAAGACTTTTTTAGTTATTTTTATTTTTAATTTTTATTATATATAAACATTACCCACCTTGACTCCACTGTGGCATTACTGTGTCTGACAGAGAGGGAGGCTGCAGCTGTTATCATACGTGTGGCTGGAAAAGAACTTTGGCTGAATTTTTATAACAATTTTGGTTCCCACACATGCCCCTTAATACGTTTTTCAGATAACTCACTCCCCCAATTTGAGTGACATCTCATCACTGTTGAGGCCTAAAATCTGTTCAGCCAACTTGGTGTCACCCCTGTGACACTCCCCCTCCTCCTTTCCTTTTTTTCTTTCAATCAAGCAACTGAGAATGAGTTGGCTTTTTTGGTGTCTGTCCACTGATGAGGCAGCAGCTCCTCTAAAGACTACATTTAAAGAATTAAATGTCCTAAACTAATAATTACAGCTTTTTTTTTTTTATGGTAATATGATGCAGTGTCCCAAAAGGTTGAATCTGTTCATCTGGATGTAGCGTTTTCAGTGGAAGAATCAACCTTTTAGGATTGACTTACCGGGATGATTGAGCATACATTGAGACATGATGCAGTGTGTTACCTTATCCTGAGGTTAAGGCTACATTTAACGTTTTGCTTTGACAAATTCCATCAGCATCAGACTCGAGAGCACAGACTTCACTAAAGCAGCCAAGCATACTTAACTGCTTCAGACATGTATGTTGACCATGTACATGTATGATGTTGTGACATCTTTTGCAGACAGTATATTGCTTTTAGCGACAATGTCAATAAATGTGGCAAATAAACTTGTGATTATTATGCTCTGTCAAGCATGACAGGAGAGTACACATCGTAAAAGCACATCTGTATTAAAATGTGGGTGTTTTACACCTTTGTTATTGGACAGTAAGGAATTAAACCGCAGCTATGTTTGAACAAATTAACACTGCACCGATTGTCTACATACTTACCAATGTAACTCCGCTCCTTTGTAGGGGTTTGAGTGGTTGGTGTTGGAAATAAAGGGCATGGTGCGTGCCCTGGATGGTGTACAGTTTGTACTGTTGTTGGCTCTCTTGGGTGCATTTGGACTTAATTAGGAAAGAACGAAGTATTTTCTTTCTACACCATAAAATCTCAACAACGGATTAATTTTAGCAGACTTTAGTACTAAACTCCAGCAACGCAAACATACTGTAGCACTTCACAAACTTCAACCAGCTCTGAGGTGAACGAAAGTCTGTTTAACTTTTAAAGACCTGTGCTCGTAGAGCTTTTGGGACAACTATGGGTAATAACTGTGAGGCAAAATATTTTTATACTTTGCTGGAAATGCAACATTAACAGCAGCACTTCAGAGTCCCATATTTTACTGCAAAGTATACGCAGACTCTAACTTGTTTTTACAAAGAAATATTTGGTAAATTTTGATTCGAATATTTTCATATGTGGACACTGAATTTGAGCCTAAGCTTTTAATTTGGGAGATAAAGGTCTTTGTTTTTGGAGATCCTTTTGTTTTTGAATGGAAATGCCAAAAATGAGCGTGAATAGGATCGAGATTGTTGTGACAGTTGTAGTTAAGCTTTGATGTGTTAAATGCAGTTGCTTTTGGAGCATGAAATCCATAGTAACCTGCAGACATATTGGGCCCAGTTTGCATCAGCCACTGACTCTCTATTAAAGTATGGGTTAATATTTCAATGTGATTTTTTTTTAATAGCTTTATTTGAATATTTTGCAGCTTCTGTTTAGGTAAAGTGCAGAAGGGTAAAATATAATGTAATTTTGGGAGTTCTATATAGAAGTTGGTACTTTTTCTTGTTAAACACTCCCATAGCTGGCAGCAGTTTCACTTAATGTTTTGGAAGATGTAGTCATAAATGTGCTGCACATTTTAATGCTCTGTTTGACTCTTGTTTCCATAGATACATTGTGCTGACCACCTCAGCTGGCATCATGGATCATGAAGAGGCCAGACGAAAACACACAGGAGGCAAAATCCTTGGATTCTTTTTCTAAAATGTAAAGAACTGCAAATAAAAAAAACAACCAGAGGAAAGCTGGCAGGCTACTGTGATTTCTTACGTGCAGTGAAGTGTTTGAGCCAGGACTTGAAGTGTGTGCTGTTGGCGGTTGATGGTTTGATTTCTTTGATAACTTGACGTGTCACTGTGGCACTACAATTAATGTTACTTAATCATAATTGTACAAAAGTAGGCTCAATGAGCAAGACAAGAACATGAATCGTGTTCAAAGGTTTGAACTACCACATGAAGTATGATCTGACACAAACCACATCAACTCCAGAAATTG
>NW_005187466.1:1926629-1927830 GCF_000239375.1 Pundamilia nyererei | reverse complement strand
TATATCGAGACGTTACATAGTAATCTCTTGGGGCTACTTTTAGGACCCCCTCTTACATTACTTGGTTTCACCAAATCCTGCAATTAGCCCATAAACCCCCCCCCTCCCCACAATGTGTTACTTTTTGTAGCCCCCTCGCTGTAAAATCCAACTACAGGCTGTTAAGATTATGGCAGTTTATTAATTTGTCTTTAAAAGTCAATGACAAAGCCCAGATTCTTTCTGCTGAGTCAGTTTGCTGGTTTGTTGTAATGTGAGTATGGCATCCTATATTTTTAACATAACTAAGCAATTTACTAATATTTCATGGTAATTATAAACCCGTTTTAGCCCCTCAGATGATCCGTAGGAGTAGCTGCAACCCCTTGAAACAGCAAGAAGAGAATTAAGTGCCTGGGCCCTTTCAAACTGAAAATGGCTTGGGGGAGAAAACACCCGCGGTTAGAAAAGTCTTTCTCCGTCTTTCTCAGTGTTTCTGCCACAGAGACAGTCTGTTTGAAGACAATATGTCACTGTACATCTGGGGATTGGGGTCCACATCCTGGCAGCCTCCAACATGTTTCTCCTGTCTTCACCATATGTCAGCTGGATCCCTGAGATGTCCCCAAAGGCTTTAGAGCACTGCAGCAGAGGAGAAGTGAAGATGTGCAGCTCTCTAAACAAATAGAATACATTAATACCGTAATAAAAAGTCTGCTGTTTGGCCTGCTTTGATAGAAAGAGCCAGAGGCAATGTGAGTGCAACTAGGTTGTGTCTCTGTGAGCCTTTGTTGAATGTATTAGATACAAAATATTGTTTTTGTGAAAGCGTGATGACATGCTTATGTACTGAGGATTTTCCCTCAAACTTCTTACTATAGAAACTGTGTAAAATTAAAAAAAAAAACTTTACCATAAACGAAACTATTTTACCTGCTGTTAGACCAAAGTACAATATGTACAGAGATGTTTCTCAGCACATAAGAGGAGATTCTGGCCATCTGAAATCCCTCCACAATATTTCCCTGGGATTAAAAATGTAGGCTTCTTTTCTTAACTAGGCCATTTCATTATTTCTTTCTGAGACACTCCTTGGTGGATTCACCAGTGTGCTACAGTCTGCTAAACTGCTAAGAGGCCTGCTTCTGATTCAGCTTCAACTTTTGGATGTCGCCTTATCTTTAAGTGCTCTTTGATGTGATGCAGAATTCAACAGTTGCCA
>NW_005187466.1:1912005-1925693 GCF_000239375.1 Pundamilia nyererei | reverse complement strand
TGCATATCAGGTAAGGGACAAGTGGACCTTAGCTTTAAATGCACAAATTTACCCAGAAGTCTTGGACTCTCTAAGATTCTATTGATAGAAAGTGAGTTTGGCCATCATGAAGTCATTTTCAGGGTATTAATGCATTCTTAATAGAGCAGAGTTTTAAAGCAGTCCAGAGCTCAATCCAATTAAAATTTATGGTAGAAACCGAAAAAAATGTGCATGACAATGGTCCATTATGCAAAGCTGATCTGTCAGCTGCTATTTAAAAGCTGGAACCAGCTTGATGGAGAATATTGTTTATCATTCATAGAGTCCATGCCTGGGATAATCCAGGCTGTCATAAAGGCTGCAATAAAGTACTAATTGTGATGTTTTTGTTGATGATTTCAAAATGTTTGTCTCCACTTGATCTGGAGGAAAATATCTATCGTTAAGTAAAATGGTTTTATTTGAGGTTTGAGGTATTTTTTAATGAAGTGCTATTAAACAAAACAAAAAAACATGTACCGAAACAAAATAGTTTTGTGGCATACACGCGATTTATCCAAGTGTGGTCGTTCCATCATTTTTACCAGGGGTTGTATACTGTGGTGGGGTCATTCATAAAGTCTGAAAGGACGGGGCATCAAAACAATACGGAAGAGGATCAGGGCCACTGGAAAAAAAATCTGAGAAAAAAGTCAGAATTCTGACTTTAATCTCAGAATTCTGAGATTAAAGTCAGAATTCTGATTTTTTTTTCATCAAAATTTTTTTGTCAGAATTCTGAGAAAAAAGTCAGAATTCTGACTTTTAATCTCAGAATTCAAGAAAAGAAGGGAAAAAAAAGACGTGCCCACTTTATTCCCCCCAGTGGCCCTAATCCTCTTCCGTAAAACAAAGCATGTTGCTCTACAGTCTCTGTGTGAAACCAAACCCACGTGTGAAATAATAACATTAGTGTAATGGCGAGAATTCTAACAGCCCGCTTTTTCTCAAGGAGTTCAATGGGGTTGTGTGCTGTTCTGTCCGTATTGATTTTTGTGCTCCTCGCTAACCTCTATCATTATGTAGACAAAGTCTCCATCGCCTCAAGTAATTCTCTCTGCGACTTGGGCCGAGAAATGAGACTTCTGTGAAGTGAAATGATCTGGTCCCTCAGTGTTCTGAGGTCGAGCGCAGCAATTCATTGCTGCAAATTCCTGGCAAGAGCGAAGGCTTTTACAGTGGACACAGAGCTTCTTGTGCAAACATCACATCCATTATCACAGCAAAATGAGAGACTAACCACTGGAGTCTGGAAACTTATTAGCTGCATGCTATAGCATCAGTTTTCAGAGATGGTGTCAGTGTGTTTAATACCAGCTGGGCTTCTGCCTCCTTTGTGCTTTCAGTTTTCTTCCTGAACACTTGGGGGCAGTAGAAATATGTCTCGTGCGGAGCGTTCCTCCTCCGGTCATGGTCCTCATACTACATTCAGGCCAAGCTGGTTGGCAAGCAGCAAGACTAATTATGATTGATTCAGAGATAAGAGAATTAATATTGAAATAGCAGTTAAAAGTATGAAATGTGGATTCAGTCAAAAGAGATAAATTTCTTTTTACTCAGCCTTACAATGTCTTCTGCTGCCATAAATCACTTTGCTGGTCACAGTGAAATGAGGGAGAAAAACAAAGATGATTAGAAAGGAAAAATGGATGTGCAAAACTCAATTAAGACACTTTTATGAATTTATACATTTTATATATACCTTTTGGGATCGAGATTCAAACACAAGGTGGGAAGCAAAGTCTGCTGCATATTAAATCGGAGTTCCTCTAAGACACAGCGAAGCTCAGTTGGATTGTTTCACCTAAAAATCTAATAAAAAAGGGTGTTGCAAAGATGAAACAACATCCTCCATCTGCATTTATAGCAGGGGGAAAAAGAAAAAACAAGAAAATTAGAATCAGAGGCCAAAAATCAAAAGCAGACAATACCCTTTGCATCGGAGTAAACAACAACATTAAAGTGATTTCAGTTTATAAGGTTACACATTCTCAGGCAATGTGTCTCCTGCACCATCACAAACACATTACCATACTGGTGTTGCATGAGATCATATTCTGTATTGCACTTCTACTCCCAGCCATGTGATTTATTCCACCACCCGACACAGCTCAGGCTGATGCCGTATCTACAAAGACACGAGGAAATTCTGGAATAAATGGTGACCAGCTGAGAAGAAGATATGAAAATGTAAAGAGAGAGAGAGAGAGACAGAAAGAGGAGAGCTGTTGTCTCCCCAAATTTGAATGAATTCATGCATTCCAAGGTGAAATAGAGGGCTGTGCATTGTCATATGGTCATTTCACTGATACACTTATCTCATGTTTTTCACTCTCTGCTCTATCTCAGCCTGTATGCCTTATTTATTAGGGCAAACCAGGGAGGTAGGAGTGGTGGGTGGGAGGTGTGTGTTGGTGTGTTCGCGGTGCCGAGGAGTCTGGTGTGCATATGATGAATGAGATAGTTAGGAAGCAGTGAATTTATGGCTGTGAATGCAGCCATCCATTCTGTCCTGCAGTCCCTGGCTGTCCTCAAGGGCACGTGCTCCTCCGGGTCCCATCTTAGGCGTATCACTAGGGATCCCACTGCTGCTGCCGTCGCTGCTGTGGGGAACACCAGGGTTGTCCAGGTAAACGATACGGCAGCCTTTACCTCTCCCTCACTGCATGTTGGGCAATAGTTAATTAGTAGGCAATGAGCACAAGCTGTTAATGTACATATAATAGCAGGGAGGCCAAGAGGTGCCGGTGAGCTGGCTGCCTTTATTAATTAGGCCTCTCATTTGTCCGCTATATAGATCACTTTGAGCATTACAGTGCAGTTGGCCTCTTATGTGACTGATGTAGACTACAGTATGCCCTGCAATAAATCATCACATAAGAACGATTACTCTTTAGTCCTGATTAATTAACAGTGAGTGAGAGTGTAATGTAACTTAAGGCATACTTATTATATTACTTTACTGGGCAAGGACTAAAAGCTAAACAAAAACAAAATTGTTTGTAGCTTTTGTAGTGAGCCTTTATGAGCAGGTTATTTATTATTTTAAAGAATTAAAAAAGAAGAAAGATTTTGTGTATGTGTATTTTTTAATGTTGTTTTAAGTTAATCTTAGTTGTTCTTTCATTTAACCTTGTTTCATTGAGAAACTGCTTTTTAATTTAATACTGAAGGTGTTATATTGCTAGTGACTCTTATTTGCTACCAGGTTAAGGTCATGAAGTCCCATCTTAAAGCCATGATTTTTTTGCATTTTGGTCTGAGTTAGGAGTGAATCTGACTGAAAAACTAAGGGTGCTTTATCTACCTGTGTGTCCGAGGTGGTAATCTGCAGCATGTGGGCAGCACAGGGCACGGTTCTCTCACCTTTCCTGTTCAGCCTTTACACTTCAGACTTCTGTTATAATTCAGACGATTGCCATCTACAGAAGTTCTCAGATGATACAGCCATCATTGGATGCGTATCAGACGGGAATGATCAGGAATACAGGGGGGTCATCAGTGACTTTGTTGGCTGGTGTGAGACCAACGTGCTCCAAATCAACGCCGGTAAGACAAAGGAGATGATCATAGACTTCAGGAGGAAGTCACCCCCTACAACACCGGTGAACATCCAAGGGAAAGACATTGAGATAGTGGACTCTCATAAGTACCTGGGTGTTCACCTCAACAATAAACTGGACTGGACTACAAATACAGACGTCCTGTATAAGAAGGGCCAGAGTCGACTCCACCTGCTGAGGAGACTGAGGTCCTTCGGAGTCTGCAGGACTCTGTTAAGGACATTCTATGACACTGTGGTAGCATCTGCCCTTTTCTATGCAGTGGCCTGCTGGGGGAGTGGATGCACGGACAGGGACAGGAGCAGCATTGACAAACTGGTGCGGAGGTCTAGCGCCGTGCTGGGATGTCCCCTGGAGTCTGTGGAGGTGGTTGGCGAGAGGAGGATGCTAGTAAAGCTGACATCCATCATGAACAACCCACATCACCCACTGCATGAGTATGTGAGTGGGCTGAGCAGCTCCTTTAGTCAGAGACTGAAACACCCTCACTGCAGGAAGGAGTGCTTTCGCAGATCATTCATCCCAACAGCAGTTAGAATCACGATGTCATAAGTCACTGGACACTGTGAACATCCACGGTCACCACTTCATACATAATGGGCCTTCCATGTGTATGGACATGTGCAGGTATATATGTATGTATATGTATACATATGTATGTTTAGTGTGTACATGTGTGTGTGTGTGTGTGTGTACATGTCTATAAATAGGAATAGTAGTGGTACAATAGTCATATCAAGCTATATAGTTTATGTCTTCCATATTTCCAGCCATATCCATAATCACATACTGTGTATGCTACCATTGTATATAGTGTATTATCTTACTTTTTTTTCACTGATTGTACTTATTTGGATTTTTGTATTTCTTTCTGATATCTGTACCTGAGCTGAGGTGACGCAAAAAACTTCCCGTTGTGGGATCAAGTCTTATCTTATCTTATCTTATCTTACCTATAAGGCAGTGACAATTACAGTGTAGCCCCGCCCTCACCCTTCTGCGTCAGCTATTTTATTTTAAATGGGACCATAATTTTAAAAGTGTACATCATTCTGTAAAAAAAGAGAAAGTAGCAACTGAGATGATAAACCTAGTAGGAAAGTGTTTACAGAGGTTATACATTATAGATGTAGGGTGATTTATTCTGCTTCCTTAACCAAGGAAGCAGCTTACTGTAAAGTACAGTGTGATAGATGTTATTGCATTTGCAGAAAATGAATGGAAACGGAAGCACAGTGAATTAAACCTGAATATCCATGAATGTTCATGTTCTTGTACCTGAAGCACACAATGAACATTTCAGCAACATGTCTGTGTTTGTAAACTATTGCAACCTTTTGTGTGAACACTAGTGTTTAGGGACAAATATTCAAATCAGGGAGCTAGCCCTCACAAGTTAACTTGCTAATTAATTTGTGACTGATTGCACAGCAAATGAGTGAAATAAAGCCCGATGCTTTGTGAAGTGATTGTTATATGCTTGCTACATTTTAAACAAAGTAACAAAGTAGCTTTATTGAGTTAAAAAAGATGACTGAGTCATGACCAAGTATACCTGAATTACACCCTAATACCACTAAAGTGAGCTCATATTAATTTAAAAACAACAGATACAGAAAACATTTTACCCACTGAACATCTTAATCAGTTCTTCATCCATTAAGCTCTCAAAACGAGCACTTTGTACTTCGTTAGCATTGCTGTATGCTTGAAGTTCATTTTACCAGCCAGCAAAAAGTCTGTTAGCCTAGCATGACCACGTCACAGCTACAATTTCAATTTGCACACAACACTTTGATGTCATTATAACTGATAACCTGCACACAAGTGGTTATTACTTCAACAGGGCTACAGGTTTGCGAACTGGCAAACATTTAACTCGGTTTAAGTGATGTTACCGGTTTGCCATTTTTAGGACTGTTAGCCAACTTGTATTTTAGAACAAAGAGGGTTTTATATGCACTGGAATTATCACTCAATCAATACTTTAAGACACAATGAAAATAAAGGATGCAGAGGTTTATTTAATCCATCTTTTTGTCATGTATGCACATTTCTTAACTGTTATAATGTTCAAAATCTGGGTGTCAGCTTGCTAACATTTGCTAAGTTGCAAAACACACCGATTTAACAAAAAATCGGTGATTATTACTAGTTTAAATGCATTTTGATAATATGATGTTAGCACCAGGTGTCCACATGAACAACACCATAAATTATCTACAGACTATGTAAATCTTTTTTGCTTTGGTAAGTATCTGTAGATGAGGAAAGGCAAAAAATAAAGTGAAAGTCTTTAACTTGGCCAAAATGTTCTTGGTGTCAAATAGACTTTTTGACCTGATGACTGCACTACAGAAAAAGTTCACTAATCTACAGCATTTGCTAGCATGAGAAACATGAACATCCGCAACATATTTCATGCATGTCCCTTTGGTAGGTGCAAACACTAATTTCACAACCCATCTTGTCTCTATTTCAGTATTTCACGCAATACTTGAATTTATAACCATGAAATTGTAGCAGAAGATTGGCGTATTATTATTTCTGTTTTGTAAAAAAAATCCCTATATTCTTTACATTCATATACTTGAAGGGCATTTTCTGTGTTGTCACTGCTGCGGGCTCCAACATCTCAGTAGGTTTATTATTCAGAGGTGGTGAATCATTTTCTTTGAGGTTGTGTATTCGACATTTCACAAACAAAATCTTTTTTTTTCCCCTCGTGCCCCCTGAACATGAGTATGTACTTTGCAAAGATTACTGGAATACCTATTGAAAAAAACAGAGCCTTGTTGATGCCAAGAATTTTTTCCAAATATCTTAATGCTCTCAACATTCTCTGAAGCAATCTGGAGATTTAAGACTTTTAGGGAAGTCGTGACCTTATTTAGAAAGGCAGTGAAATTAATAAAAAGTTTTTCACTTTTCAGCATATTCTTTAGATATTGTGCAGTTTTGGCATTTAAGAAAAGTTATAATAAAATATATATTCATCAAAAGTAATATGCAAATACTGTTTTTTGACTTTAGTTTAATGTACTCTGTCTTTAACCACTCAGAGCATGGCTTTCAGAGGCTATTTCTGCTTATTTTTTCAATGATGGTTATTTAATGTGGTTCTGGCTTGCCATTAATGACTTCTCAATACCAAGGACTTTGGGAAATGATCTCACTTCCCACTTACATTATTCCTTTCTTGCAGAAAAATAAATATGTAGATGTTGTTGGCCAGTAAAAGCCAATGTCTACTTTGACTTTGATGCTAGTGAAGAACAATTGTGGTCTGAGGGCCCACTGTACACTTAATTTAAAACCGGAAGGACATTTGTGATGCTCTAAATATGTGAATGTTTGTGTTTTTATGTGTGTGTTTATGTATTTAGTGTGTGTTTGACAGAAAGAGAAAGAGAGAGGTGGCAGCTGGAGGAGCCAAGGGCCCCCCCGGGCTCCAGAAGACGTCAGACCCAGCTGGCCGCCTCCAGGGGAGGTCAGGATGTGTTGACAGCTTCCTGAGGCAGATGAGAGAGCAGAAGTGGCTCTGCCTCTCATCTCCAGCTTATGTAGATGTCTCTGAAGATGGCACAACACATCACATCAAGTTTCTCTGTAATTAACACTTTTCAAGAGTTTGTTGAAGGGCAGGTGTGCCCAAAGGAAGGCAGGAGGTGCGTCTATGTGTGATCCATTCATGTGAAAATTGCCTAATGAATTTGCAAATTTGTTCGCACAGATTTGTAGAGCAGATGTAAAAATAGTATTTGTGCTTTCATTACAACTACAACTACGTTACGACTAACACAGCTACAATCAAAGGGGGACTCTGACTCCACGAATTTCCTCTCATGTAACACAACATATCATTGTGAATACCGGCTTTTATCCTTCTGTTCAGTTATCTTAAGCAGCTGGGTAATGCCAGACATTGTAATTTTGCCTGTCTCTGAACTGCTCCACCCTTCTCTCACAGAGACGAATCCAGTATCAGTACCACTACCACCCTCTTCCATCAATTGCAGCCTTGCAAACTAAACCCAGGTGCAAAGGTCAGATGCAGCTGTGATCCATGCAACCATCCCTCCATCTAGGTGCCTTCCCCTTCGCCTGGCAGCCTCCATATTGATTTGATTAGTTGCTAATTAAAACTTGGCAGGATGGGCCGAGCACAGAGGAGATCGCTCAATTAGCGGGGTGTCAGAGAATCTAATTCTCTCTCTTTCACTCTCTCCCTCTGTCTTTCTCTCCTTCCCTGCCATTTTGCTCGATCACACATTTCTTTTCTGTTTAATGAGTATAAAGGATGAGTGAAAAGCGAGGGAGGATAACTCTCAGAGGAAAGAGATCGAGCACTCTTGTGGAGCTAAAAGCCTCCAGCCCCATAATCCTTAAGCTAATCTTTGCTTAAAGATGCAGCTTGTAAGTTATAAAGGATGCAGTGGCTGCCAGCGGACATTCGTTTGGGCATGTTACCTCCAGCATGCGTCGATGGCTGCTACCATCAGGAACACATGCGTTGTTGCAGTTTTAGAGGTGTGCCTCTGGGAGAAGGAGGCATGAGCTCTTGTTCTCTTCATGTGTTTGTCAATTTACCAGATTTTCAAAGCTCTTCGAAAGGAAGAGCGTTCTGTTATGAAAGCTGTTTCCACAAGGGGAGTTTCATGTATTGATTCTGCTCATTTCATGATGACATTTGAGATATTTTTCTGACGTTACATCTCGCAAAGTACATCTTTGAGGAAACATCTCTATTAGAATAACAAGCTGCTGCTGCTCCAGATCCTTTTGGAGTTCACTATTTTTCCTTGCTGAAATCATCCTTTCATCCCGAAGTGACTGACTGACTGCTCTCTTAGATCCTTCTCTGTCTCTAACTGCAGCCCACAGAGAGTAGGAGGCTTATTGAAAAGATTCCTTTAAGGCAGCAGTTCTGTTTAATTTGAGACTACAGGTGGATGCATTTTACCATTTTTGGAGAATCTGTTCTCTGAAATCTTCATTTTGTATACCAAGCACTTGAATATAAGATGCAGAGGGTGTGCATCTAGGACTATGTGTATGTTATTATGATTTGGCAGCTGGAGTGTTGGCTTTTCTGATCCTTCTTTGCCTCAAATAAATCTGTGTTTTCTGACTCAGCTCCCACAGCTCCCAGCTTTTGGATGGATCCAGCTTTTCTATCACCCCCTCCCTGCCCTGTGTTAGAGGGAAAGTTAACAATCTCAGAACATATCATTGTGGCTCTGATGTAAGTCAATGCACACACACGCACACAGTCAACCCCAATGCTTTATAATGGAGCTGCTGGAAATTTTAAAAAGGACCAGGAGACATTTTGAGTTAGGAACCAGAGGAGAGGTGGATTTATAAATCATTAACTATAACTTGTTTATGTAACGCATATATTTAGTTTTGTCCACTTTATAGGCGCTTAAAGCTGCAAATGAAGAACACCTCCCAAGCTCTCACCCACACACGCCAATGCATAACAGCTCTGCTAAATGGCCGTATTGTTAAGCCTTGCTGTCATCATCCTCCCGCTCCTGGCAAACTGGACAGGACCCACATTCATTAGTTACTTCATGCTCTTATATAATATTTACAAGCAATAGTTTATGTGACTACAGAGGCCCCGAGCTTCCAGCGAAGCCTGCTCTGGTCTGCAGGAGAGCTGGCTCATCTCCCAACTGATTGACTGTGGCTTTTTATACGTCCCTCCATTTTGCAGTGCGGCAGTGCAGTCTAAAATGTCAGTAGTGCTCAGTTATTGGTGCCAGCAGCAGTCACTCATACGCTGGCACTGATTAGCTTTGAGTCAGCCAGAATAACAACCTGGTTTGTGCTGTACAAACTGTAGCAGGCTATTGTCTAATGCCTGAATGCGCAGTAGGATGATATCACCTTGACATGCATGGTTAATGCGAGTGGACTAGCCCTATCAATCATGCAAAGGGGCTCTTGTAGCTTCTGCTTCTGCTATGTGGTAATTTTTTTAAAAATATCATTATGTAGGGTATTCTTTTTTTTTATCACCTTAAAGGCCATGTATGCATATTTCAACTTCTTTCTGTGTAATGCATATGCAATAAACAATAAACTGCACCTGGCTTCTTGGCACAGCTTTAAATCTAAGCCATTAAAGCAGTTTTTTAAGCCAGAAGAGAGATGATCTTTGTACTGGAAGGTAAATGCTAATTTATTGGTTAATGCAAGCAAGTTTGGTTAGCAAAGTACACCCAGGGAATACCTGCCAAATAATGCTAATGTATTACAGTAAAGCAAGAATTACACTCCCTAAGAAAGCAGACTTTTCTCACGGTTAGTACAAGTAACTTTTTTGTAAGAGGATTTTTACAAGTGCTCCAATAAGTAGAGGCTATAACCATCTAGGTCAGAACCTGCTTTGTCACTCTAAGCAGCCACTTCATTAATCACAGATAACTTTAAGGTAATACAATTTAAATGAGTGAATTATATAAACTATTATCATAATTACTGATATGCTAAAATGTTTATTTTGTAAAAGGCTGTAAACATGTTTATTTCCACTGTATAATTGGGCATTTTAACATGGGTGTCTGCAGAGACTGATTTAATTTATGAGCAACCCTCGAGTGACTGGTAGAGGAACATTAGCTTTTTGGCATTCCTTCACTGGCTTCATTTATCAGCTATTTTTCTGACAAAGTGTTGATTTTAAATGAGAGATTTGTATATTTGTCCTTTTGTTTAAGCGCAGATTGGTTTGGAGCGGGTGGAGCTCTGTTGCAAAAAGGTGACGTCACATTTTTCCTTGCACAAGTCAAGATGTAGAGATGTCTGAGTGAGATTCTGGTGACAGGAGAGGTTTTCTATAGTTGATTTCACTGCCAGCGAAACTAAACCCACGGTCCTGATGAAGTAGATCCAATTAGTATGTTTAGGATGACGACAGTTGAAATATGTAATACGAAAAGGTGCTTTCTTGTACTGATGAACCCAAACCGAATTATGTTTTTCATTCTTATCAGCAGCCTACAGGATCTTTGGCCTCATTGTTCTGGTTGTCTGTAAATGTTATTTTGTATTTACTGGATGTAGAAACAAGAAACTGCGTGTTAGGTAAGTCACTGTTTTAGCTATTTTATATCAATTTAGTGTTCACAGCTTCCACCACAGCTTTACTTGAGCTTAGCTTTAAAAAACATAAATTAGACTGCCTCATAAATGCAAAATGAAACTCTTTTGCTTCTGGCTGTACTTCTAATGGTATCTAGACATGCAAATATGTTATTTGGACATTTCTGCCCTTACAGTACAACTGAAGCGAGTTTCATTTCTAATGCTCACCACATTGGATAAAAGAATCCACAGGGACAACTGTTTTCAGAAACAATGTCTCCATTATTCTGGATAATTCTCACTACACACCATCACTTACTTTCACAGACTCTTTTGCCTCAGTAGTAAACTGTCCACAGTAGAGCCTTTTTCTTTTTCTCTTCTGTTTCGTGCCAAATGCGAGTTCACATTTGTAATGGATTAGAACACAAAGATCAGAATACCAGCCCTGCAATATCACTCTGGGCACTCATTATGCTTCTTGAGAAAAAAAAAAAAATCTAAAAAAAGGGAAAATGTCAGTGTGGAGGAGTTATAGAAAACAAAGGACGTGTAAAAGATACAGGGTTTAAGGGAGTGTGAGAGAGACAGAGTCTATGTGAGTAATGGAGATTGTACAAGAAAAATCCAGTCATACTAAAAAGGGAAACTTAAAGCCCGCACAGGCTGAGAGCTGCGTGTGTGTGTGTGTGTGTGTGTGAGCGTGTCTGTGTGTGTGTGTCAGGTGACAGAGAAGGATGGGGACATGGGCAGGCCCTAGTAATGAAGGACTGATAAGTCCCTATTTCCTGGGCCTGGGTTAATTGCGCCTACAGATAAAGGGTAATAAATTGTCACAGGGTAATGGCAGGAGCCTGGGCTAGACCCTGTCCCACATTCATCATGACTGGCTGGCTGGTGATCCTGGAGAGCAGTTAGGACTGAAAGACTGGTAGGCCCTAGGAGGAAGAAAGGAAACAGGAGATGGAGGAGAATCCTCAAAAGGCTGGAGGAACAAGCGATTTGAGACACTCTGACTTACAAGGTTTCTGCAATGGGTTGAATTGTGTCAGCGCAAGGACAAGAATGCATTTATAGGTAATGGAGCCTGTAGGAAAAATAGGAAATATAATCACTACATAGAGGTGATAGCATATAACATACTGCTCTATTTCAGGTAAAGATTTTTTATTTAAAAATCAGGTTAGAAGCCCTATCAGCAAAATGTGCATACGTATCACAGTATAGTAAAAAATAGCAGTTGTATACCGTGTGTAAAACAGCATCCTTGTGTCGCACATTAAGTCTGGATAATATTGAGTGAATCAGGTTTTGACATTGTGTGACATTTTGTGGCATAAAGACAGTAGGACACAGTCAGTGTCAGATGCCTTCAAGCAATTTCAAGCAAGGGAACGGCCTGAGTGGAGTGGGAGGAGGCAGGACACAGTGCCCAATCCTCCCAGTCACACTCCTTGCTGTGAATCTATTGGACCTGTTCACACATTGGCTCAACTGGATATTATACAGACTTTCATAGAGCTTTTTTAATTTTCATCACACGTGTGTTCTCTCACATAAAGCTCCACCGGGTAATTGCTTGAAAGCATCGTTCACAAATGTCTGTGTAAGATTTATTGATTTAGCTCCCTGCCTAGCATTGATTTTGATAAAATTTTAAAAATGTAAGTGTGATGTACTGTGTATTATATTTCTGTGCAACTGCAATGCAAATGCAGTGCATTCAAAGACTTGCTTTTAAAACACTGAAAGAGAAAAAGAAAAAACATTTTACGGGCCAAATCAGATGAGCAATGAGACAACACGATAATATCCATCATCTAGTTTCTGATGCTTATCTGGTTTTGGGTTGTGGGAACACCAATTTAAGCAAAGAAGCTCAGACCTCTCTCTCCTCAGTCACCTCTTACACCTCAACCAAGGGCATCCCAAAGTGTTCCCAAGCCAGCCAAAGATATAATCTCTCCACCGTTTCCTGGGTTTGTCCAAAGCACCTCACCTAGGAGGCGGCGTCCTAATCAGAAGTCGGAGTAGAATCCTCAAAAGAGGAACAAACGATGTGAAACAATCAACACTAAAGCCAACTTAAGTGGCTTTGAGGTGGAAGTAGAGGCTATACTCCAAGTTCCTTCCAAATGACCAAGATCTTCACCCTATCTCTAAGGGAGAGCCCAGCCAGCCTTCTACCCAGCCACAACTCAGAGCTAATGTCCACAGGTGAGGAAAGGAACGTAGATCGACCAGCTCTCCTGTCGCCACAACATTATCCAACATCCAAATTGCTGCTGATGCTGCATCAATTCAGTGTCAGTCTTGCATTCCACTCTTCCCTCGTCCTGAACTCTGAATGGGTACTGCACCCTTTTCTGGCTGGGAGCCCTCAGACTTGGAGTTGTTAATCATCATTCCCACCACTTCACAGTCAGGTGCAAACTGGTCCATGAGCTGCAGGTCACCACCCGATTAAGCCAACAGAACCACATCATCCACAACAAAGCAAAGATGAGATTGTGGAAGTGCTCCACTATGCCAAGGATTTTGTTCCTGTAAAAACTATGAAGAGGATATAATTTACTGTCATGAATACAGACCAAGCTCTGACTGTGTTTTACAGGGACCAAATGAATGAATTGGAAACACATTGTTCCTCCTGAATCTGAGGTTTGACTAATAGATGAATTATTTTCTCTAACTACATCAGTGATCTCATTCCAAGTGATTAGCAAAGTGTACACTGTTAAGTGCCAGGAGGATTGCCAGGATTTATACATCGGGGAAACCAAACAACCTCTGGCGAAGCGGATGGCACAACACAGAAGAGCTACCTCGTCAGGCCAGGACTCTGCAGTCTATTTACACCTACAGGCCAGTGGACACTCTTTCAATGATGAGGATGTACACATCATCGACGGGGAGGAACGCTGGTTTAAGCGGGGAGAAGAAGGAGGCCATTTACGTGAAAAGGAAAAGACCATCTCTGAATCGAGGAGGGGGCCTAAGGGTACA
>NW_005187466.1:1904597-1911120 GCF_000239375.1 Pundamilia nyererei | reverse complement strand
CTCTGCCACCACCAGTTGGGGATCAGTTGACAGCTCAGCTATGTGTCCAAGACATATGGCAGCAGATCTGATGAATAATTACAAAATCGATCATCAATCTGCAACCTAGGGTGTCCTGGTGCCAACTGCTCTTATGCTCTTATGTTCAGACATGGATTTTATTATGGACAGACTGTGCTTTGCACAGCGGTTCAATAACAGAACTGGTTCAGACTGAACAGGTCATTCCTCTCAGTCACACTCCTCCAAATGTTGTTGCTCATGTGAGCACTAAAGTCATGGTCGACAATGGAGCCCCAAGGTGGAGCATTTTCCAGCACTGTGCCCAGTCGCTCATGGAAAGCTGGATACTCTCTTTGATACATATGCACAAATTTCAGTTAGGATTCGCTCCCTGACCCAAAGGCCAGGGAAGCACATCTTTGTTCACTTGGGAAAACCCCAATGTACATGCACCAAACCTGTAGGGATACAAGTATACACCCCTACCTGCTGACTTTCACATATTACAACTCCAGCGTGGAACAGGGTCCACCCCCTCTCCAGGAACGTGGTTTCAGAGCTGTTCAAGGAAGACTAACTGTATCTTGTTGGTATATGTGATCTCAGTCTTTTGGTCATTACTTAGAGCTTTAGAGACACTATGCTATGTACTAGCTCAGAATCTTCACCAGCCACATAACGTTTTAAAAGCTGTCTATTTCACCACTATCACCTCCGCTTCTGGCTATTGCCTAATCCACAAGGCACCAAAGCTTTATGAGTGTGACTCATGTAGCTCCTTCAGTCTCAGGCAAGCCGGGTCCCATGGTCTTGAGCCCCCTACCCCGTGCCTTGCTCCAGGGTGGAACCCCAATAAACATGTCCTGGGTAAACTGATCACTTGATCTTTGGTCATCATAGATTTTCTGAATCAGTCTTCATCTGGCTCATAACCCAGGACCAATTTGCCTTAGGAAACCATACCAGGGGCAAATTGCCCCCAATAACATGAACTCTGAGATCACAGGAAACACAAAAACCCCCCACCACAATAACGTGGCAATAGATGGAGGGGACCACGATAATATACAGAGCTAAAGACCAAAGCTTAACAACATTATATCTATAGAGAATCAATTGCAACCTACTTGTTACTCATTTAACATATGATTAGTGTGTGCATTCAAGCACCAGTGGAGCACAGTGTGGTGGCAGCTGTGACAAAGGATAATGGGTGTCTGTCAGTTTATATTACACCAGAAGGAAGTCACTTGGATGAAAACTTTGTGCTTCCTGTGCATTCTCTGGGTAGATGTGAGAAATGATATTTCCAGGGCTGTTAATGACAGGAGGGGTTTTTGAAAAACAGATGCAAGAATGCATTGATATAGCAAGTGCTGGTACATTGTAATTATATTTAGAGCAAACGGTCACACATAGTGTCAGTGAGATGTGGTCCATTACATAAAGAAATAATTCACAGTACATGTTTTAGTGGGACTCAGTGTGCCACCTTGCCTGCATGACAGATCACTTCTTCACACTGAGAGATTGTGGTGGTTTGAGGTTGGCGCAGAGGCTGAGGGATGATGCATCCAGCACATTATACAGAGAGCTTCTCCCACAGAGGAAGTTGATTTCCCCACCATGCAATGATGACACTCAGTGCAGCATGACATATGATGTGTGTACAAACTGTGAGCACATAGGATGGGGCCCTTGTTCCTTTTGACTGTTTTATGTGGGTCACATACAGCGTTTAGAGCCAAAGCAGGGCAGATAGGACATTTTTCAAGTAGCCCATAAAGGAAGCGAAACAATGCCCTTAAGATGTGACTTCTTGCCTCAGAGGACACCGCCACCCAGTCCCACTAGGACTGTATCATATAACTTTGTGCACAGCACGTCATATGATCCTGAATGTATGCAAGAAGTTCAGCTCTTACACATTCTTTCTTTTTCTATTGTGAATTCACTCACATTTTCCCCTATAATTATCCTCTTTTGGCTGATTCTACGTTTGCACGCCAGGAATGTTAAAAGAGTCGTTTAACGAGAAGAAAAAGCAAAAGCGAATTCTTACCGCTAACATATAAGCTGGTAAGCTTTAAATATTCTTGTCATGTGGTGTATGTTTCTCCCCAGGGGAGGATTTAGGCCTGGGAGAAACTGTGATATGTGATATGTAGTCATCACAACTTTCCTTTTAACATTTTCAATAGGACCATACGAAAATAGCAGAAAAGAAGAAAAGGGGAAAAGGGAGAATCTGAAACAACATAAACATCAGGAAGAACAAGTGATAAAGCCCTAAATATGGTAGGACAGGAGATAAACTGCCTTTTGAAATTGTTTTATTGCAAAAATAAAGAAGAATAAAGATAAAAGAACTGATTGCAATAGTAAAAACGTCAGTGTTTGGAAGTATTTCATTTATTCATTGTATTTATTATAGAAGAACCATTAAGAGATGCAGAGAGACAGAAAAGAGATGAAAAGCATTTTATAACAACAACAATATATGCAAAACAATGCAAACAAGGGCAAAAGGACTGCTATGACACCAAAAGCATATTTCTACAAAGAGATGTAAAATCACAATAAAGCCTAAAAATTAAATAAAAAGTGACACAAAAGTGTCAAAAGCAGATAAAGAATGAACACAAATTGGGTAAAAATGTTTCAAAATAAAACAGAGAATAGAAAAGGAACAAATTACCTTGAAGAGAATCAAATACCACCAACGCAAACTCAAAAACATTCAAGTGAGAAGTTGGGGCCCGGGGGCTTGTTGTGTAATAATTAATCAATACTACTGACCAACAATATGCTATCCTACAAGCTCTTACCTTTGCAATGATGGAGTATCTGAGAGTTTTAAAATAACAAAAGCTGGCTGAAAAACTAGCACATCCATCCAGTATCATGTAATCCTTCCCTGTTGAACTATAAACTGCTGTGTAAAAACAGGATGGTTTTTTGGCGTAATTATGAGGGGGGGAAAAGAACAATGGAAAACTATAGGTGCTAACCTGCAACCATCATGTGACTGAAATGAGAAATAACTACAAAAGATGGTGTCATTGGTTGTGCATCACCATCTTGGTGTTTTAAAACAGGATTTTCCAAACGAGGTGTGGACTGAAGTTAGAAACTGTCTGATACTCAAACAATTTAGAAAACGAACATCATGTTGTATTCAGTGACCATAAAATCTTCAGGAATGTGTTTACTAAAGCCATAAAAGAAGGAGAATGTAGGGTTGCTTTCCAATAAACTTCTTTACAATCAGACTATATTTCGCAACCAGGGGAGCTGCCCCCAAGTGGTCATTAGAAAGAATGGTAGTTTAAGGCACTTTGACATCGTCTTCCCTTCTACAAACCTAGAAACTACATCCATCTTTTACACTCATCTGAAAAAACACTGATTTGAGTCCTGTGAAAAAGTAAAGACACACTTGCTGTTTCCATGTACCAGGTGCTCCCAACCGACTGCACTTGATTAACTGATCATCAGCTAGTGTGACCTCCTTGATAAAAACAGAAGTGTTGGTGATTTCTTGGTCTGGTATTGTCTTTTCACAATGCAACAATCTTCCCATGAGTGGATGTCCTACCAAAAGAGGAAAACTGCAAAAAAACAGAGAGTTACAGTACAACTCAGTACAACTGCATGTTAAATGTTAAAGTTTCTGACTGTAGAATTAGAAAAAGAATGAGCAAGTACTGCTTGACGGGAAGGGTTGCCAGAAGAAAACCTCTCCTCTCTAAAAGGAACACAGCAGCATGGTTTCAGTTTGCAAAGTTGCATCTGAACAAACTGCAAGCCTTTAATGATTTGAAGTTTATTTTGCAGCCACAGGCCCTGGGAACTTTGCAGTCATTAAGTTGACCATGAAGTTCTCTGCATACAGCACTGTAGAGTCAAATGTGAGTCCATCTATCTGACAGCTAAAGCTTGGCTCAAACTGGGTTATGCAACAAGACAACAATCCCAAACAGACCATCCACAACAGAATAGCTGAAAAAGGAAAAGTATCAAGGTGCTGCATTGGATCGGTCCAAATCCAGACCTCAGCATTTTTTAGCATTGGTGTCTTTTGGTACTGTTTTTTTCATATGTTGTTTAATGGTGGTTGGCAGCTTCAAGATGTGATGCAATGGAAGTGTAGAAGAGGACCAGTGACACAACATGCATTGCGATACATACAACTAGATAGGACCTGGTAAACAAGGGAGCGTATGTAATTTATTCAATGTTCAAATTGTCGATGTTCATGACCAACCTTAATATTTAGAAGAAACAAATGGTATAAATCTGAAAGCACAAAAAAACCCACCATGGTAAAACGTAAAATGCTAATTTCTCTCTGTTAAATCAAAAATATTAACGCGTATACAAAACAAGAAAAGTTGAATCAAAAGGAGAATCAGTTATTTTCAGCAAACACATTTCTGGGAGGGCAAGAGAATTTCACAGAACAGAAGAGATGATAGTGGACATCAAAGAAAAGAGGAGGCAATGGACATTATAAAAGGAGAAAGACAAAGATGGAGACCCGGTGATTGCTCAGATTAATTTGTTCTCTGCCTTTCTCTACCTGGTTGCACACACCTTCTTTCTGCTCCACCGGTCAATGTTCACAGCTATAAATCTTGGAGTGACATTTTGGCCGGCAAGTTCCACGTAAACATGGTTGGCAAAATGTCAGTGCAGAAAGCAGACAAGCCTGACTTAGGGAGAGGGAGAGTATAGAGGCAGTAATGTCACCACACTTAAACACACCCGCCATCAGTCTTCATGACATTTAAGAGATATATCCCTCGATCCCCCTGGCCATTGCACACAAAGGAAAACTTTGGAGAGGAGGTTGTAAGGACCCCATGAGTCACAGGGTGTAATGGCTTGGTCTGATCACAAACAAAAGGCTAATACCCTCACTTATGAGTTATTTTTCTTGTTATGCCAGTCAGCAGTCTTACAACTTAACAAATAAAAGACCATGAGTGAACCCTGGAAGGTAAATTCATGGCGTATTTTTATTGTTATTTTTACAGCCATTTTCTTTTTTACAACCTCTTCCCTAAGCCAGGCAGGTCATTTGAGAACACTTTTCTCCAACAGCATTTCATTCTTAACCTTAGATTTGCTGTAAACCAACAGAGAGGACAATTTGACCTCACAGGGCGCAACATTCATAAGAATTTTCCAAATTTTCCATGCATCCAAAGCTAAATAATTGAACAAATTAAAAAGTAAATCTCTGGAAATTCACCCAGCTCCTTTCTTCTGATGTTCTTTCTTTAACCTCTCATCTCTACTGCACAGAGGCTGTATTGATTTCTGAATGAATAATTGAGAAAGATGGCTTAACTGCCCTTTTCAAATCTCCATGGCCTCCTCTGTGATTCGCTTTGCCTCCTTCCTTCTCATCTTTCTTCCCCGCCCGATTTTTGTATTTCCCTTATTGTGCCATCATCTCGATTCTCACCTATTCCTCTTGCACTTCTTTCTGCCCTATTTTGACCTTCCTATCCTCTACTTTTTGCTTTATCCTCTCCTCTCATGTGCTGCTGATGTGGATCCCATTCTGTGACAGGTTGTTCAGGAGGGAATGGACTGCTCGCTTGACTGGTCAGCCGGCCTCTGCGTATCATCCGTCAGCAAGACGCGCTGTTGTTTTAGAGTTCTGCTGGGAGCTGTCTTCTTGTCTCTGTCTCTTTCTCAGTTGTTTCACTCTTCTCACACACATACACACTCTTTCCTGTTTCTTTCTGTCTCTACCGTTCTAGCTCCTTCTCAGTCTCCATCCACTCCCCTCTTGCTGACTTATTTCCACTGTACATCTTAACTCTAAGGTGCAGCTGATCAGCATTTTAAAATTGACCTCGGGCTCTTTGCTCTGAGTGAATCAATGGCTGTGTTAGACTGGGAGTGAATAATTCTAGTATGTTAATTCGACATAGTGTATGCTGGGGAAAAATGACTGCTTTGTTTCAGGACGGGAGCTGTTAAAAAAACAACCTCCTCCTGTCTGTTTTCTGTAGGCGTTTCAATTTATTTTAACAAGCCTCCTTTCAAGTGTATTTGTTCTTTTCAGTATTGTGTTGTGTTGTTTTTATAAGATATGGCTTAGACAACATCTTCTTTTCCTGTGACATGTAGACTTAATGAACAAAGGCCTGTAACAGCTGGCCTGTAACCACAATCTCAAATCTTGGGTAATTATAGCTATGAACTGATATGAACCATGTTAAATTAAATCAGCTGGTTGCTAATTAAGATTAGCTGCTATATTGCAAGTTGTCTTTAAAACTCAAAATACAGGGTTAAATGGGACATGTATGTGTCAAACACATGACCAAAGTGCCCAATCCAGCCCAGTGGATGTCTCTGGAAAATGTAAAAATTGGAAAGAAATCGTTAAATGATAGAAATTCTTGTGGGTTTAAAAACATTTTCTTTTTTTCATTACATTAAATTCTTGTTTTTGTGTTTTTTTACAGTAGAAATTTAGGGTTTCTTTCTTTCTTTCTTT
>NW_005187466.1:1894182-1903238 GCF_000239375.1 Pundamilia nyererei | reverse complement strand
TACAGCCTAATAATGTAATAATAGCATCGCAATTATAGCCTCATCAAACTGAGTCATTCATATAGTGTGATACTAATTATTTGAATAAGAAAGACAGAAAATAAATAAGAAATTTGATTCATTGTGCAAATTCACATATTGTGTACTATCATCATCATCATCATCATCATTATTATTATTATTATTATTATTATTATTTGCTTACATTTCCTTTTTTGACATTGGTGTAGAGTGATTTATAATGAATTATATGTAGTTACTGCTAATATGTAACATTTTTTAACTATAGGTCAGTTAAAAAATTACATATTACATACAACCTGATAACAAGTTGGGAAAAGCATTTATATTATTGAAAAAGCTATCAAGAAGATCAGTCTGTCACAGTGTGTCTTTTATTCTGTCTTCCTCCCACCACCTCCAGCTGGTTGCGACAGATGGCGGTCCCTCACTGAGCTTCATTCTGCTGGAGGCTTTTTCAAGTTAAAAAGGAGTTTTTCCTTCCCACTGTTGCCAATTGCTTGCTCAAAGGGGGTCGTTTGATGTTTCCTTGTATTATTGTAGTGTTTTTACCAACAATGTAAAGCGCCTTGAGCCAACTGCTGCTGTGATTTGGCATTATATAAAAAAAACGAAATTGAATTGAGCTGAATTGACGTTTTAAGCAACAACATGCATACATTGTGTTTATAGTGCCCATCGTTCTTCCAAGACTTGTGAAAAGGGGCTGTCTGGTGAATGCATCAGATATAGACAAGTATGTTAAAACACATAGTAAATCAACCGTGAATCGTGGATATAGAGTACTGTGGAGCAAAAATCAATTGTTTGACCACGCTCTTCTGGACCAATGGTTGTTTGTACTCTCCTTCCTCAATATTTGAACCTTAACAGTACCCTGTTATATCAAAATCAGTCAGCAGGAATGTAGTTTTCTAATTTCTCTCTAATTTTGAGCAGTTTTAATTTGTTTGAAAAGTATGAAGTCATTATGTATGTTTTAATGGGCTCCCAGTTTAGCTTTCATTATTATTGAATTTTTTCCCCTTTTGGAAGAAACCCAGATATAACAGATAATATAATAGATCATAACACAGCACAAAACAGCTACTGTCCAGTGGACTGACTGGAAAATGAGGCACAAGTATTTCCTTTCCATGACTGGTGTACGAAACAGTATGAAGCATAAAATTCAGGCTAACAACACCGGGATTTAAAAAGAGGACAGGATGAAAGAACAGGCATTCACTGTTTTACTTGAAAGGTCAGGTGACCTCAGTGGACCACTGTGAGTTACCAATGTATCATCTAAGCCAGTGCTCATGCTCATAAGGTGACATATGGAGCCCTTGTTACCACATTTCTTCACACTGTTTGGCCATTAATTTTTCAGTGTGGGTGATTAAAATTTCTAACAGGCATTTTATAACCAAAATCATATTTTCCAAAACCTAACCGAGCAATTTAGAGTTTAAACAGAACCAAACCACAAGTGAAAATGAGACTGAACAGTGAGTAAAAGCAAGAAGCGTAAAAGCAAAACACGAGCTGAGCTGTAGTCTTTTGGCATTCAGTACTGCAGCTGCTGTGTCGCAGCATTGGTGCCAAAGGTTGCTTTGCATGTATCTCTGAGACAGCAGTGGTTTTCTCAACATGGTAAGTTGGTCAACTTTGTAGCACAGATGAACCTTCTGGCACGCAGGGCTGGTTCTGGTTGAAGAATGGAAAGGGATGCAGGCGGATTTTGACTTGTGTTTGCTGCAGTTTATATATGATTTTGGGTTCAGCACTAAACCAGCCAGCAAGAATAATAAATTACATTTACTTGCACTTTTTCAAGCAGACTTTCAGAGGATCTCTGTCTAGCATTCATCAACCTTCACACTTTTCTTTTTGTTTGTTTGTTTTGTTTGATTTCATTTCTGCGTGATGTACAGCAAACATTCTTCTTCTCCTTTCACAGATTTATGAATCTGAGGTATGAGCTCGCATTATTCTCTGCTGGGGTTTTTTTGCCTCGAGTCATGTTGTCTGTGAGAGGAAAAGCCTGTCTCCTCCTGCCTCTCTAATGCTCACCAACACCTTGTACCAGCAGGTGTATAAGTACAGACCCAATGGATCCCTTCTTGCTCTTTACATTCCAGGTGTTGTTATTCGTCCTATTGCTGATGTTTTTAGACACTTCCTCATGTAACACCAGCACCAACCTGTCGCCCCTCACTGCTGCTCCCATAGCGTCTAGCACCAAGCCCCGCTGCATCCCCTGCACTCGCTCGCCCTTTCTCACTGTCTGGAAGCTGTTACTGAATTATTTAGCACCCACTCGACTCATAAGCATGTACTGCCTTCTTTCTGCCTGTTAGGATATATATATTGGCTTGGTGGTTTAACTTGGAGCTGTATGGTGAGGAGGTGCTTCAAATCAAAGTCGACTGTTAAGGAATTTTTTTCTGACGTGCAGCTAAAAGTTTGCTGTTTCCAAAAGAATATCTGGATCATGCTGAAACTGAAAGTTAACATCATTATTTTGTCTACTGGGAAGATAAGCACTGTTACTAGGCAGCTTGTGATCAAAGTCTAACTATTTCCATTTGTTTAAAACTTTTAGTGGCTGATGATGGTGGTTTGAAATGGTAGTTGCCCCATCCCAGTTTTCAGCTTGATTCTGGCCTTGGCGTGGATTTTTGAAATTCACAAAGAAGCAACATTTTGAGCTGTGCGGGTGAACGATGCAGCAAGGAATTGTTCATAAAGGCATAACAGTGGGGTTGGACCATAACAAACATGCAAGGAGAAAGTAGGTGAGGTTCATTGCATATTCAGTGTAGCTGATGAAAGAATACATGCACACTCGAGCTGTAACAAATTCTTTAAACTGAATACATTTCAAGGCTGCAGATGTATCAACAATGTCCTGGAAAGGGAAAGTGGATACAGGGGGTGGTGGTGGTGGTTGGGTGATAAATGTAGTGTCAACAAAACAAAAACTCCTGAAGACTGTGACAGTGAGCAAGTAAATAGTCTTGCATTTTGATACATATAGAAATGGAAAAATAAATGAAATGGAAAATTGCACACTGCAGATTAATAATTTCATGATTGGATAGTAACACTACATGGATGATATTGTACTTTCACAGGAGGTAATTTCTTCATATATTTGCTGAAGGAATTACCAGATAAACTATTTTCCCTGTCTTCTTTATCTACAGGGTGGGCCATTTATATGGATACACCGTAATAACATGGGAATGGTTGGTGATATTAAAGTCCTGTTTGTGGCACATTAGTACATGTGAGGAGCAAACTCCTCAAGATGGGTGGTGACCATGGTGGCCATTTAGAAGTCGGCCATCTTCGATACAACTTTTGTTTTTTCAATAGGAAGAGGGCCATGTGACACATCAAACTTATTGGTAATGTCACAAGAAAAACAATGGTGTGCTTGGTTTTAACGTAACTTTATTCTTTCATGAGTTATTTACAAGTTTCTCTTTGTTCACAGCCATTGACATGTCGAAGAGGTTAACACGTGAGGAGCCGATCGAAATTGTGTTGATATCTGGTGAACGCAGTAACGGGTCACTGCAGCAGATTTCAATGCAAGACACCCTACGAGACCACCCATCTCCCATGCTACAGTTAGCAAACAGCTTGCTAAGTTTCGTGAAACTGGTTCAGTGTTGGATTTGCCAACACTGCTACTGCTACTGCAGCATCTCAACGAGGATGACCCAGATCGGCGCACAGAATTTGCAGAATGGGCAAAACAAAAATTGGAACAGGACCCTCAGTTCATGCAGAAGATTTTGTTCAGTGATGAGGCAAACTTTTATGTGAATGGTGAAGTTAACAAACAAAACCACCGCTATTGGTCTGACACTAACCCACATTGGATGGATCCCTCCAACACTGTTGGACCAACAAAAGTGATGGTTTGGTGTTGTATATGGGGTACAACGATAGTGGGTCCATTCTTCATCAATGGAAACCTCAAGGCCACTGGATATTTGAAATTGCTACATGATGATGTGTTTCCCTCTTTATGCACTGAAGCTGGCACGTTCCCTGAGTTTTTCCAGCAAGATGGTGCACCACCACATTATGGGTGCCAGGTCTGAGCATTCCTAGATGAACAGTTTCCTGGAAAGTGGATTGGTCATCGTGGGCCAGTTGAATGACCCCCTTAGACTTTTATCTTTGGGGTTATCTGAAGGCAATTGTTTATGGTGTGAAGATACGAGATGTGCAGCACCTGAAACTACGGATACTGGATGCCTGTGCTGGCATTTCTCCTGCGGTGTTGTTATCAGTGTGTGAAGAGTGGGAGAAGAGGGTTGCATTGACAATCCAACACAATGGGCAGCACATTGAACACATTTTATAAGTGGTCAGAAACTTGTAAATAACTCATGAAAGAATAAAGTTACGTTAAAACCAAGCACACCATTGTTTTCCTTGTGACATTACCAATAAGTTTGATGTGTCACATGGCCCTCTTACTATTGAAAAACCAAAAGTTGTATCCAAGATGGCCGACTTCTAAATGGCCACCATGGTCACCACCCATTTTGAGGAGTTTGCCCCCTCACATATACTAATGTGCCACAAACAGGACTTTAATATGACCAACCATTCCCATGTTATTACGGTGTATCCATATAAATGGCCCACCCTGTATACTTCTTCTATCAGGAAAGCAAAGCTGATCAAAGCTGATAAGATGTTTGCTTATCTAATTATGACATAAAAGCCAACATCTTTTGATGGGATGTACTTTTTAGTAGGATGGTTCTTAGTAGCTGTTCATACTGTACTATATGACTTCTATTGACTACAACCACCACCAAAAGAAGCTAGCTAACAACACATTTGTCATGTTTGAGCTTCTTGTTATGGTTACATGGACACTGTCCTGTAGAGTGAGAGTGATGGGAAATTGGTTCCTACAAATCTTGAACATCAACAGAGTACAATAACATTTTATTTTACTGTAAATAGTGTATTTTTCCTTTTTTTGTCGTTTTAAAGTAAAAAGATCTCATATATATACTGTCTTTTATGTCTTTTATCCCGTCTTCCTTCTCTTACCCCCAACCCGTCGCCCCTCCCTGAGCCTGGTCCTGCTGGAGGTTTCTTCCTGTTAAAAGGGAGATTTTCCTTCCCACTGTCGCCAAAGTGCTTGCTCATAGGGGGTCATATGATCGTTGGGCTTTTTTCTCTGTATGTATTATTGTAGGGTCTACCTTACAATATAAAGCGCCTTTGGGCGACTGTTGCTGTGATTTGGCACTATATCAAGAAAACTGAATTGAATTGAATTACATATAACTGCAAAAATACAGCGTGCACTGTAAGCAAGCTCTTGCTTCTGTGCATCTGTTGCACCCACTTTCTTTGAGAGTTAAATTTACACGACAGACCAAAATCCCAAGTTATATTCAGTCTTCAGAGTTGTGTGGTTATTTCATAAGCCTGGAATACTGTGCGGCTCTGGGTTCATTGAGGTACATAGCGGGACACATCCCAAGCTCAGTCTGTAATTGGTATGCATGAGTGTACTTACAAAGGGACTGCCAATTGTTGACAGACCTAATGTGTGATTTTCCTAAGTTAGCTTTAAGATTTGGACAGTAGAAGAAACAAAGAAACAGCAAACCTTACCTCAGCAAAAGGCAAGTTTCAGTATTAAGTACTTCTCTAATGTGCTTTTCAAAAGAGAGAAGCCCTAAATTATATGGAAAAGCATAAAAACAGCCATCTGTGTATTTGCAGACTTACTGGCAATAGTGACCAGATGGCCACTTGATGCTTTCTTGGACTGACACTTGACTTGGCAGTGAGTTTTATGGTTAGATGGCTGCAAACTTTACTGCTAAAGTCTTCATTGTTTCTAAATGCAAAGCGGCTTTTTGAAATCGAGCATCAAGCAGAGCAGAGGGCCTGTGGAATGAGTTCAAACCTCTCTGAAGATGACTGTTTTAAGTTTCACTGTAATATTAAACTCAATTTGTTTGGGATCAGTGAAACAGTTAAAAAACATAAAACAATCTTTTATGTCTCTTTCAGATAACAGGTTTTCATTTAAACTTGTGCTTATTCCTTAGTGCATTTGCAAAAAATATTCAAATGAACATTGTTTTCCTTTGTTCTGGTTTTCAAAATCAAATTTATACTCATCATACGCCGTATTTCAGATTCAGTAAACGCTGAGGATATTGGCTTTATTTAAAGACGAGTTTGACTGCAAAGCAGTCTTGGATGTGAAATCTTGACGCTAAGTATCTCAGATCTGCCGGCTGCACAGATGGACGATGAGGGATGAGAGCTGAAATCAATCATTGAGTATCTTACTATTAGATGGTCAGTTAGTGACTCTAATTGCATTTTATTTAAGGATATTAATCAGAGGCAATGAGCACATACTGTGCTTGAAATTCAAAATGTCATACTCTGCAGGTGACAGAAAGAAGATAACACCAAAAGAGAGATGAGGGCAAATCAGCTGCAACAGAGGAATTTATAAGCAAAAAGAGCGTGAAGACAGCAACACAGGCAGCACACATGAGTTTACTGCTGCAGTCCAGTGACTACACTTCCAAATTAATTTAGATCTACAACAGTGTGCCCATACTTTCCTATTAAAAGAAACTTTAAAATGTTTATGGTGATAAGAGAATTCACTGCACTTTTAACATGAAGCTGTCAGGGACCTGGGTGTGCAAACCCAGGGTTCTTGAGCAGGTTGTGGAATTGTGCATATTTGCTGGTGTGTGGCGCTTGTGTCACTCATTTCCAGGTTTGTGTGTATAGGTGTTTGCGCGTGGGTGTGGGGGTGTGTGTGTTCCGGAGGACCAGTTTACAGGCATTGTCAGGCCTGGTGGGTGTGACCCGTTGATAGGCTGGCCACACCTGAGGAGGATGATCATGCACACCTGCAGCTGATCAGGATTGTCAGGGGAGCTACTTAGCAGTGTGGCTGCGCTCCCATCCATGCTGAATTGTTGCATGAGAATTCCCGTCAGTTTTCCAGATAGTTATTCAGAGAGTGTGAGCTGGTTACATTAAGAGTGTCTAACGTCTGTTTCTGTGATTTCACAGGAAGATCATGGAAATAAGAGGGCAGCAAGCACGGGATGCACGGACACTTGGAAGCGAGGACAAGGAGCAGGGACACTGGGAGGAAGACACGGCACAGGAGTCTGGGGTGCACGGGGATTTATTGTTGTGTGATTATTTACCTTACTGTAAATAAATGTACTGTCTGTATTGAAGAGTCCAGCGTTTGGGTCCTCTTTCTCCACATCCCCATGGTCTGCCAGTGCAGCAATGACAGAAGCTTATGCACAAGTTCAATAACTATGATCTGCAATGTCTCATCTGCCTGCTTTCCACGCTGTCAATCTCAATACCAACATCATTTCTCTAGTCCAATCATCTTCTCACCCACCTTCTTTGAGCCAATCAGCCTCCTCTTCCCATCGTTTAAATCTCTGCTCTCCATCATTCTCCCTTTCAGACCCTCCTTTGTGCAACCCACCTCCTCCCCGTCTCCACCTCAGACACCTCAGCCAGGGCTCTATTCAAGTCTCAATCTTTATCTTCACCACCACCAGCATTTAAACTCCTGAGGGTGCCTGTCCTAAATCCTACCACCGCTGGGATCATGTTCTTCCACATGGGTCATCAATACATGAATTTCTCGAATGTACTCATGTTCAAATATTCTAAGTTTCTGTGCCTCACTGTTAAAACACACATTTCTTGAAGTATTTGTAAGGCAATAATTATGAGACCAAAGCAGCAAACTACTCATCACAAAAATATTTTTTCATGAGTCACTTGTGCAGTCAACAATGGGAATATAGCTGTTGATACTTTATATTTTTGTTACTCCCAACAACCACATAGAGACACTAATTAACATTCATTTTGTTTTGGCCCATGTTTAATCATTTTGCAGCTGGGTACAGCAATTTTTGTGTGCGTGTTTGCTTTTTGCATAAAACTGGAATTTATTAAAGACTATTTTCAATTGTGGGTTGATGTATATTTTATGACAGAAGGGCTACAAGAAAATACTACAGCACCCATATTCGTTGTTATGAAGGAACAAGCCATGCTTTGC
Organism: Pundamilia nyererei; assembly: GCF_000239375.1. Taxonomy (NCBI): domain Eukaryota; kingdom Metazoa; phylum Chordata; class Actinopteri; order Cichliformes; family Cichlidae; genus Pundamilia; species Pundamilia nyererei. The sequence goes on along the minus strand of NW_005187466.1, from coordinate 1,895,110 downwards.
AGCAGTGTGACTCACTGATGTGTTTTTAATAGTCTTTACAACAACACCGAGGGCTCGTGGAACAGAGGAATAATCTATAAAGCAGAAAGTATCAGCTCAGTAAATGCTTCCTGTTTAGATCAATAAATCAGTTAACATTTAAGAGATATGCAGACAACAATGAAAACATGTTCTTCTACCAATCTAGTGAAAATTTAATTTTTGTTTGCAGTGAAAAACAGCCTTTGTCCTTTCAGATTGGCACAAAACATGTGTTATCACTTAATACAAATGTGGTTTTAAGAATAAAATGTACACATCGTGCATCGAAAGTGATCTTTATATGTGGCTCAAATGTATTCACAAAAAGGCTTCTTCTGCTCTTCTCGTGCAGATGTTACCAAAGTGAGAAAGATGTCTTCCATCACTGTTATTACAGGCTCTGTGCGTAAAGAGATGCTTGTTAATCAAGCAGCGTGTGTCACTGAGCTAGAGTTAAAAGCTTAAAATGATCATCAAAATGTTTATGTGCTATTAATCCGAGTCATTTCCTCTCAACACCAGCAGGATAGCTTTTAGTGTTTCACATCATAGTCGAACAAACATAATACTGCTTGTCTTGCTGCTGCCTGTGAATTCAGCAGCGACACTTCACATCCATGTTAAACATCACACCCACACATGGATGCAAACCTGCGTGCTATATTTTTTCCTTTTGCAGTTTGTGACTTTAGTACTTTATTACTCAGTAGCATGTGCACACCTCCACACACATAAACGTACAACACTGTAAGTGTGGACTAATTAGACTGCGTGTCCCAGTGGACCTAATCTATCTTACGGGACAGTAAATAGGATCTGTTGGCACTGCAGTGTTCCTTTGATCAACGGCTGTCAAACACTGGACAGTACTGCCTTATGTTGGAAAGCCTCCAGGGGATACACACAC
>NW_005187466.1:1892956-1894162 GCF_000239375.1 Pundamilia nyererei | reverse complement strand
CACACACACACACACACACACACACACACACACACACACACACACACACATCGGTTTCTTTATCTACTGACAGGCTTCTGCTTTTGTTTTTCAATGCTGCTGGCAGAATGACTGTTACTCTGCATCATATGAATGACGCAAAAGTTTTGGCAAATATTACAACGATGACGTAAATACATATAATGTTTTCTCTTAAGAATGTGATGTAAATTAATGGACAGTTTCTTTCGTCTATCGTTTCCAGGTCTTACAAATAATTATATTAAAGTTAATCTGGAATAGTAAGAACAAAATCAATGACATAGAAAATGAAGAGAAAACATAAAGGATTCAGTGCTAGTTAAGTTAAATTAAGTTACATTTCTTAACGTTTAATTTGTACATAAATTTCTATTTGTTTCTTCACCTAAAATATATCTTCTTCTGCAGTATTTAAATACCACATAGTTTAATTTAATCTCATCATCAGAGGGTTGGGATCCTGTATGCAAATTAAATATTTTGTACTACTTTAGTCTTGAGAGTTTTATTTGTGTTTTCTTAAATTCGTTTTCAAATGCTCACGCAATCTGGCCCCAGAGAGTCTTTCTAGATACATAGAGCGCAATAGTATGAGCATGTACAATTGCACAATACTATATCAGAGATCTAAATTAGGGCAAGCGGCATTTTCTATGAAGGCTTGTCATCTATGGAACACACGTCCAACTGAAATCTAATTGATCACAGATATGAAATCTTTCACAGTAATTGTTGGTTAAAGGTAAATCAGAGCTGTAGTCATTTTAGATAATCATATTATATTTTTAGTATCCATACTTTTAAAAATAATTTTCTTTTCTTTTTTTCTCCCTTTCCCTTTTTTTACACTATATTTTACACTGAATTCTTTGTAATTTTGCAGTGATAGTGTATTATGATTTTAGGTAACTGACACAATGCACTGTGTTGTAATGCTGTTTGTGTTAAAGCCCAGTAAAGGACAAGGGTACGTTGGCCCTGAGAGGCCAAACACCAGCAATAAGAAAGACCCTGCAAAAGCATACAAAACACAACGGAAGTAGGAAAAAACACAAACGAAGTGTTTCTGGGGAGACAATAACCCGACGGACCAGCTGCAGGAACCCAAAACATGGTAGGTGTGTTTTATCATGATTCATATAATACTGATGACGGATTTTTAGGCTAATAGTTAGGCTAACACAC
>NW_005187466.1:1874160-1891515 GCF_000239375.1 Pundamilia nyererei | reverse complement strand
TTTTTTTTTTTTTTTCTCACGTCGACATGTACTTGCTCAAGGGATGTAAATGTTACCACAAGGTTCAAACAGTCAGCAAATTCATCAGCTGACAATTCCTAATGACATTTCTTCACAACACAGTAAAGACCTCAAGTTTTGACTCTAGAGTGTGTTTTATTTTTGTGAAATTAAAGTTCATAAAATAAACCGCAAGAGCACACCAATAAAAGGATGTTTTGTTTTATTTAGTTGTGTAGATTTGCTTATTTTCATTTAAAAAGTGTGCAGTTTTTCCAGGTCTGCCTTGCTCCGTTGCATACAGCTGTATTGGTATTCATGGGCACAATGTGTAAACTGAAGCCAACATTAATTCAACATACTAAAACTTTCCCTGTAGCCACATAGCTCACAGAGCTATGCTGTGCTGTGGGTGTGGGCTTAGAAAATCCGTGTGAGAGCAATTGTTGAAGCTAATTTGGGGGAAAACATATGGGAGCAACTACATGTACCCACAGTTAACAATTCAACCTCCTCGGTTTGACTGAGGAAAATACTTATAGCATGAAGTGTGTGTTAATGTCCCAAATGATTTCCAACTGCACATGCAGATTTATCTGCAGTGAACCACTCTCAAGTGATATTTAGTAGGATAGTCTTTTGGAATTGATTGTACCCCTCAATTCGGAGTTATTACATTTGTATCCATTATTGTTTTTATTTCATCATTAAATATGCTTTTATCAGTTGTTTTACTAACATGCAAAACAATTCAAATTTACACATTCAGCACACGATGTTTCTGAAGCTCCCTTTCTGGACCCTTTAAAGTGTATTATTTACTGTCAGCTTCAGCTTTAAGCTTCAGTTTTTCTCCATCAACCCTTGAGGGAAATACTTGGCTCTTTAGCGGCTAAGTGCTCCACCATGTTCACCAGCCTGTTACTAAATTTGTCCGCCTGCTGTCTGGTTCTGAGAAAGTAAGGTAGAATGGGCTTATCAGAGCTTTTAGCTGAAAACAGCTGGTCTTAACAGGTGGCAACCAAGGGGCTAGCTCCAGGACTGGAAAATGAAGCCAACACTGAAGCACCAAAAACTGTAGTTACTCGAGGGGCCACTTGAGACTGCCTCCAATAGTAAATCAATGCCCATAGACTTAAAGACATGTTAGAGCTGAGATCACATTACCTTTTCTGTAACACACATCATTGTACTTAATGCAGATGCCATTATTTGACTTCTGTTCATGTAAATGAAAGTGAAAATAATATATTAATCTACATCTACAGTTGAAATATAGACACGGACGACTGCTAACCCTTTTTCTACACCCTCCAGCTTCACAGAGCTAACAGAGAAGACCCCAGGACTGAGAATGATATTCAAGCGAGGTATATGACTGCTAAGCAGCTGAAGCAGGATTTTCAAAATGCAACACAGGTAGTGATTAGCATTAAATGCGGTAGCACTGCAACCTCCTCATATCCAGTTGTTGGGAAACACTAATACATAAGGTGCTGTGAAAAACAGGGAAAATAAGTCACATAATCCCTTGTATTGCAAGCTCCAGCTTAGTTTTTGGTGTAGACAAGCTGTGATCAGTTAACTTGTGCTGCTGCTCTTTGTGGATTTAGACAACTGAATTTAACAAAAAATAAGCAGATGTTTAACAAGCTACACGGCTGATTTCCCACCACCGGAAACTATAGAGGTTGTATAAAAGGTTTAATTCAGTGAATGAATCTAATCTCTCTCTGCATCCAACATACTGTCTCAGAAAACTGCAAAATGACAAATTCAGCCTGCACTAAACTGATTAGTACAGTTTCAGAAAAACATTAAATCTTAGTTCATGTTAATGTTTAGAGATGAATGAACACATACTGTGCAGTTTGTGTTTTTTGGGATATTTATTGAGCTGTTTAAAAAGCTGCATTTGAAATTATGAGCCACGTAAAATGTTACTTTGCTGATGGTTTAACCTATTCTGTAGTGCTAGTTAGATGTTGAAATACAAACTTTTTGCGTCTGCATTAATTGCTAAGTAATTCAAGGAGATTCCACAGCATGTCTTTCATCCCGTCTTCCTTCTCTCAGCCCAGCCAGCCTCGCAGCAGATGGCTCCGCCCCTCCGAGCCTGGTTCTGCTGGAGGTTTCTTCCTTTTAAAAGGGAGATTTTCCTTCCCACTGTCGCCAAAGTGCTTGCTCAATGGGGGTGATATGATCGTTGGGCTTTTTTCTCTGTATGTATTATTGTAGGGTCTACCTTACAATATAAAACGTCTTGAGGTGACTGTTGTTGTGATTTGACGCTATATAAATAAAACTGAATTGAATTGAATAGATGAAACACCTTTCTGGATCATTCTGGTTAACCCTTCCTGTACCTATTTCTGCAGTAGAATAGGTGGTTTAATTGCTGTGCTCGTTAGGCTGCTGTCAGCTTTGCACTAAACTAAAAAACTGAAAGAAACATGTTGTGAGTGCGCTCTTCATTACAGTAGTTTTTCATATCAGTGTGAGGCCTGCAGCCTAGGTTTACACTGTTAACTTAAGTATGTGAAACCACATCTCAGGACATACTGAAGTAGTAGTAGTAGTGTACCGAGCAGTAACCAGTATTACTTTATTAGTAAAGTTAGTAATTAAGTGAAATAATACACTTTTTGTGAGTAAAAATCCCAACACTGTTGGTCACTCCACTAAGTGGTGTCATTAAACGGGAGCTTGGCAACATAATGACGTTTTTGGATTTTAATTGTTTTTTATTTTAATTCTTGAAGTTTGCTAATGTTGGTACATAATTTACCACCCTGCCCTCTTGGCCAAATATGATCACTCCTGGGCCCAACAAACAAAAAAACCAAAAACCCAACATGGGGTAGTCAAAATGCTATAATTGAGACTTCAAAACACAAAACAGGAAGATGAAGTTACATGACAAAGACCATCTTTTAAGTACAGTCTATAATGGCAGCAGTGCTGGTGAGAGATGACATGGCTTAACCAAAACAGTGAAGCTGCATAACCCAAACGCTGAGCTGAAAGAAAAACATGTTCCAGAGTTGAGAAGAACTATCATATACTTGTAATTCTCTGTGAGCATTGAACTTTACGTTATTTGTGCAGTTAACAATATTAATCTTTCAATAAGTGCAGTTTTAATGTCAATTTAAATCACATGTCGATTGGTGTGTCTTAGTTGTAAAGACTAGTGTTCTGACATACAACACTAAAACCGCATAAATAAACAGTTAAATAAAATTAAACCGCTGAATGGGGAGTCCTTGCATTCCCAGTGCAACCGACCGGAGCTGCAAAAGTACACTATTTAATAAGCAACAATAGAGTAACAGTGTGAACATGCGTCAGTGGCTTAGTGTTTTGTTATCAGCCTCCATATTCTTCATAGTATATATCACTGCAGCAGCACAGAGCCGTGAGTTGTTTTTCCATAGAATTTTATTTCCAAAAAGCAGTTGGAGAAAAGTAAAACAAGCGAGTCAAGTACAACAAAACAAATCCCTGAAAGGGAAGAAGTAAAAGCTGATAATGACAGAAGGCCTGATGATATATACAACAGCAGACATCATTTTGGTGTTGCAGTACCAGTGAATCACTTGACAGACTCATGGTATTCTTCACATAAGTTCAAAACAAACAGCAAAATAAGGATTTTATTTCAATGGACAGAGAAGGTTCTAAAAGTCAGCTAAGGCACACAGAGCCTCCCCGAAAAAACAAAAGAAAAAATCAGAACGACGGGGAAACGTCAGTCAGAGAAATTTGTGCAACAGTTGCTCAACAATACATTCCAGTAAGAACAACAACAATCTGGCATGTGATTTTCTCTGAGAGGCAAATAGGACAAGGTCGTTGTCACAGCTGTCCAAAAACACTGAAACAGGTTATGTACTTTGATCAATAAACACCATCAATTCACTATTTGTGCCCAATTATCAACACTTTCAATGTCATTTTACCACATCTGTATTTACACGTACAATACCCTTTAAACATTATTTCGATACAAAATACCTATGTACATCCTCTTCATTTGTTATTCATTTTTGTTACAAAATAGGACTTTCACATTTAGTTACATTGAATTATTTCACTTTTTCCAAAACGGTCATTGAGCTTACATCATAATGTACTGTGTGATGTAATTGTACAGAGCATGATGGCACTAGAAAGTGGAAAACAAAGCCGCCCTTTACAACCTAACCCCGGAAACGATGCAGATTTGAGAGGAAGGAGAGATAGCAATCGTAATACACACATCTGACAGAGAGGCAAGGTGAACTTGACATTAATGAACAGCAATGTCTGCTAATTAGCCTGTTCAAAAGCACTCATTTAGCTCATGTGATGACTAAACAATGTTGACAATCACAGATTGAAAACCTAATTGGCTTCAGAGGAAACTTATTTCAAGTTAAAACAAATATGTGACCGCACCTCTTATTGTGGTACAGTGCCATACTTAGTGTAATTAGGTTGTCTCAAATGTCCAGAGATTGTCTTGATGAGAGAAAAAGTACTTTAAATGTAAATAGGGTTGCAAAGGCGCGACAGACCCGATCCAATAAATTAGTCACTTTATAATCAAGAGATACAATATGATATTCACTTGAAATTGTACATTATTGTCACAGCATGAAGATCACTACCACTCAAACCATTCTGAAACCGACGGCGACCATTAAACACCAAAAAAAGCACAGTTTCTCCTACAAACAACGTCCTGTGTGTTCGCTAGTGAAGACTGCTTTTGTTCAGCTTTTCTGTTTTTTGCTCAGGTTGTTAGGCAGCTGACCTCTTACCTTACAGGTCAGAGTGGCTTTCTCTTGTGATGCACTTGGCAAACGGCCACGTAAGAAACCCAAGACAAGAAGATCTATTCAGACAGGACAACACTGACTAACACATAGGTGCGGGCCATAAAAGGGTACAGTATAAGTTTGGGGTGTTGGCCTTTGTAAATAAAGGCAGCTTTCTTTACAAAAAAATATTTATCGAGCTGCCAAGGCAGCGTTGCAGTTATTTAGTCACTGACTAAAAATATCAGTATTTATAGAAACTTATAAATAAATAGCGACTTCATGGACCTCCCCGCCCCCACCCCCCTCCATTCACACCATTTTTGAGACTTAGTGTAGAATTATGTACAACATAAAGTGGTGTTCAAATAACTGGAATAAAGAAAAAGAAGGCAACACGTAAAACCAAGACAATACGTTTAAGGTTAATGTGACATAGTTTTGTTTCAAGTTTGAGGCAAGTTGGTTAAAAAATAAAAGAACAGCTCTCGTTCTGTCCTCTGGGTGTTTTGTTTGTGTGGAAAACTCTGCACCGTGGAAATGCTAAATCTCATAATGCTATCGTACAACTATGACAAAAGAAGCATTTATGAATTTAGTACATTTTTAACACTAAAATGTCTACATGAAATTCCTAATAGAACCCCGTAGCCTCCAATTACTCTGAGAAAGTGACTGTACTTGTTTTCTTCTCTGTTTTTTGCAGTTTTACAACAAAATGTGACTGGTGAAGATTTAGCCAAGCAACAAAACGTTCAACAATCTAATCAGGCACTGATATGAACTACGTTTTGAGTTGTTCTACTCATGTACAAACTTAAGAAACTTAAATATGAGAAATTTGCTTTTACTGACGATATGTTTGAGTGGGCACAAAATAATCTGTTCAACTGGGGATATGTGAATACTCACACACTGTGTCATTTTGTTGGTGCTGACATAAACTCTAAGTAGGCACATTTAATTCAGTACCCAGCTATCTTCTTGTGTATGTCTTAATACTAAGGCCTTATCGCAGCAGAACCTGGTCTGCTAGCAGTATCGATAGCCCGCACTCACTTGACCCACGTGCCCTGTGCGAGGCATTAAAAGCTGACTTTATAATTCACTCAGCAGCCAAATAAATGCTTAAAAATTGCAATGTTTGATCACAGTAAAACTCAGCCGTGAGAAGAAAAATAAATACACAGAGAAACTGAAATAGCAAAGCCAGCATAATCCCCTAAAAAAGGAATATTGTGGGAGGAAAATGTTCCCCTTCGCTTTCCGTCCCCCCAAACTCCACTTTTTCTTTTGATTTCAACATCTTCCGCGAGAGATGGAGAACACTCACCCCCCTGTCATCTGCAACAAACACCTCAAATAAATAAAGATAAACAGTGCCACGACCTCCTGTCCAGCTGGAGGCCTTGCTGCTACCTGATACGACCATTGGCACGAGGTGCTCCCAGCTGAGATTTGGGGTCTGGGCTCATGGAGCTCCACGGGCTCTTGGGGCACGCCTGCATGACAGGACAGGCCGTAGGGCCCACAGCACAGACGTCAGCTGCCTCCCACAACTCGCCCACCAGGCTGTCTATCCAACGCTCGAGCTCATGGCCGGTCAGGGCTGCGTTCCTCTTGGCCTGCTCCACGTAACTCAGACTGACAGGGATGTTGAGCACCGGGTTGAGGCCGTGGAAACTCTGCTCCATGTAGCTATTCTTAGCTGGCCCATTGTGGAGCTTCAGAGTATCCTCTGGAGGTTTGTGGGAAGAAAGAAAGAGAGAGCAGACAAAGAAGTTATAGACAGTGAGCAAAAAAGGTGGTAGTCAGTGGTCAAAAATGCAGATTGGATTGCAGAAGGGGGAAAAAGTTGGGCATGGAGAAAAGGGGGAAAAGGGAAAAAGTACAATATCAAAGAAGTGAACGTGACTTTCTTTCTTATTATCTTAAAAGTATAAATTGGATGCTTGCATTGATTTTTTTTTTTTTTTTACAACTGGACCCTCTAAATCTTCTCTTTTGATGTGGTTTGTTAGGCTACTGCAGTGCTGACTTTCTGGAAACAGTGAGAAATATTCAAGACATGAAGTCATCCTTTCTTCCCATGACGGTTATGCGCTGAAGGAAGATGGTAAACATAGACAGAACTTCTCCTTAAAACACCCTCTCCACCCTGAGCTCCAGTGAAGCTTTAAATTCCTCACTGCCACTCTAACTGGGGTGCTAGCCATCCCTTCTAACACAAGCTTCCTCTCATCCAGATGTTAGCAGACTTCAGCACTTTTTGCACACTGATGACAGAAAGATGCAGTCTGACATGGCAGTGGCCAACCAATGCCAGCTTGCTTTGTGGCAGCAGCGTGCAGTATGAAGTCATGCATCTGTGTAGAGCTTTTGTATATGCATGCGTCTGCTGCTCGCTCTCTTTGCGCATGGAAGGCCACATCGTAAAGTTTGACTGGCACACCATTTAGGAGGGAAACCTGATGTCAGCCATGGCAATAAATTATATGTGGACTCATGAAATAGCTAATAACCAAAGAACACATTACAACACACATCAAGAAAAACAAACACAAGATTATTACATAATAACTATAAATTAAACACAAACATTATTAACTTAGCGGGTCTAATAATTATGTAGCCTTACGTTATAAATTTTAAAGACTCAACTTTATTTTCCGTCAGCCACTTCGGGTGATGCATCAGTTAAAGACAAACGTCCAGATCCAAAGTAAGCTAAAGAGATGCCCCCCATCGCTCCCCACATCCAACACTAACTAATAATATTTCATATTTACAGCATATTGATGCACTGAATTTCTGCTTGCAGTTTCACAGCTGACATGTTTATCTGTAGCAGACTCGATGTAAACACATGACCTTGTAGTACCATATCACCCCATTAGAGCACTTCGCTCTCGCCCTGCAGGCCTACTTGTTGTTCCTAGAGTATTTAAAAGTAGAATGGGAGGGAGAGCCTTCAGTTTTCAGGCCCCTCTTCTATGTAACCAGCTTCCAGTTTGGATTGAGCAGACAGACACTGTCTCTACTTTTAAGATTAGGCTTAAAACTTTCCTTTTTGCTAAAGCATATAGTTAGAGCTGGACCAGGTGACCCTGAATCCTCCCTCAGTTATGCTGCAATAGGTGTAGGCTGCTGGGAGATTCCCATGATGCATTGAGTATTTCCTTTTCAGTCACCTTTCTCACTCACTATGTGTTAATAGACCTCTCTGCATTGTACTTGTTATTAATCTCTGTCTCTCTTCCACAGCATGTCTTTATCCTGTTTTCCTTCTCTCTCCCCAACCAGTCATAGCAGATGACCCCGCCCCTTCCTGAGCCTGGTTCTGCTGGAGGTTTCTTCCTGTTAAAAGGGAGTTTTTCCTTCCCACTTTTGCCAAAGTGTTTGCTCATAGGGGGTCATATGATTGTTGGGTTTTTCTCTGTATGTATTATTGTAGGGTCTACCTTATAATATAAAGCACCTCGAGGCGACTGTTGTGATTTGGCGCTATATAAAGAAAATTGAATTGAATTGAATGTTGTATAAGAGGAAATGAGAATGTAAGTGAAGTGACTCAAAAATGTCAGCTTTACCACAATCTTTATATTAATCTTTAGTCTGCTACAAATTACAGTAAAAGTTACAGTAAGCTGTGTCCTGCCACAAAGTACGGCTATAGCAGAAAAATTAAAGCAGCTTTTCTTTGATGTCCATGGATATTTTACTTTAAGCCAAAATTTTCATGGTTCCCCGCTTTAAAGTATCTAATCAGAGTTTAAAAAGTGCTCGATCCTTCGGAGGGAGCTCTCTCAGCTCCCAGCCCAACTTAATGTGTATAGCTGGCTTGCAATATTAGACACATTTATTCAAGTGCAAATGTAATCTTTGTATCGTACTGAATATTTCTGCTTCACTGCATTGACTGTATATTTTACTTTTTACTATCTTACACTTACCTGATAGCTGGAGTCAATGGTTACTTTATTACCGAATCCTATATTTAAGTTTTAATAAGCTAAATGTATTTAAAAAAACAAAAACCTAAAAACCTGTGTTGACCATTAACATAGCTTTGTCTGTTCTGTTTCATGTCTCACTTATAATAGATTCTTAAAATAAGTGCTTTTAAAAATAGAAACAGAAACTGCAGATTTAGAAAAAATATTAAATAGATTTTTTTTAGGTTAAAAATACAACAAATACAATGTTTCAATGTTACTTTAAGGAAAGAAAAAAAAATATCCAAAATTCAAAATACCTGGGAGCATCTTAAATTGTGGTATTTACTATTTCTTGATGCACTGTAACAGAGGTTCAGTGTGTAACTGTAAGAAGGCCCTTTGTTTTGGACAAAAAGACTGAGCTCACACAGCAGCCCTTTCTATCCATACATCAGTAGAAACATAACTGCATAATGCACAGTGATTTAAAAAAAACATCTAACCGTGATATTTATAATATCACCATTTTTTATTAAAATTCCTCTTATTCTTGTAGCCAGTGTGCCACAGAGATTCAGGTGAAAAATAAAAAATGCCATGTGCTGTTCCCCTTTATCATTAAAAAGCTCAGTGAAATTATTAAACAGTGAAAGACATGATTATGCCAAAGCTGGCGTCTCAGCTCTCATGTGACTTTCAAAGCAACTTGGCTGCTTATGGATTACAAGACTGCAGTGCTGCCCCTTATCCATGCTGACTGATTGATTTAATTGTGTCACTGTTTTCGGAGGGCTAAGTGCACTGTTGTTTAACACTCTGCTTAGTATGTATGAGCAGCTCGCTGGGTTATTAGGGTTGACTTGATGACAAATAACCAGGGTCTGCCGAGGCCCAGAGGCTTGATTAGAAAGGGCATCGCTGCAAATGCAAGGCTGTGTGCATTTGTGTGCGTGCCTGTGCAGACATTTCGAAACACCTAAATCAGCAATCGCTTCTTTTAGACGTGACCTGTTGTGTAAAGAGTGCGATATAAAACTGATCCCATTCGGTCCTTTGAGCTGATATTGTCATGTGGGAATCACTGCAGAAATTAAAAAAAAGGACACTTAAGAAAATTCATGAAGACTGATTTTTATCAGTGATCTCATCAGTTCTGCTTGATCTTGATTATTATTATTTTTTTAAAAGCACAATGAGCTTCGTGGACCATATTCTTAAAGCCAGCTTATATCAGCTGATTTCTACACTTTCATGCATCCAATTGGCAGATCTCATGTAAGGCTGCCTATTAACCTTGCTTTAATCTGCCTGTGATTGTTCCACATGTATAAGCCCCTTTACAAGCCACTTCCACAGCAATTCTGCCTGTCGTACTGCGTATGACTCAATCTGTTGTGACTGATGCCTGCTTTGTTCGGTATGAACATGTTGCTTCTGGTCTCTTCACCTCTGGCCTTCCATGGATGCATAAATAAGTGTAAGGAGGTTCCACAAAAGAGCCAAACTCCTGACTAAAACTGGACTTTTAGGGCTCTCTGAGACTCGGTATGTCGACTTCATAAAATGTTCATCGCCAAGCAACTACAGATGTCCTTTGAAACATAAAGTAAAGTATGACAGTATAATGACAGAAAACCCAGAAAACACACCACAAAATTACTACCCAAGTCTTTTTTATGACACGGTTTCACAAAGACTCAATATTATATGCATCACAAACTGTGGTGCTGTATTGAATTGCACTTTCAAGGTCCATAAAGTAATTGCAGAGTTTCCACTAAACCTCCACGAGCAGAGAAATGTTTGACATTTAGAAAAACACCCTTTGTATTTTTTTTTTGATGAATGGTCATCTTTTGTTGAGGAATAGCACATCAGTGCAATATGCTTAGTAAGGCTACTTTTGCAAATAACACAATCAATAGTAATTTTATGCTAAAGCTGAAACAAATGGCAAGTGTTACTTATACACGAGCCTTCTACCACAGAGACAACTTGAATCTCTTTCTCACCTTGTTGTATGGGCTGGTGTTTGTTATAAGCCAACGGGGCAATGAGGAAGCGCATCTCCGCTACAGGACTCCAGTGATGCAGGATGCGGACGTTCCACACACCGGGCCGCAGAGGCTGGTTGAGCGGTGGGCGATAGTGGGTAAACTCGGCACTTGCATCAATCAAAATGTCATAAGTGGCTGCGATGACGTTGGTAGGGTCGATCCACACAACCGTGACGGTGACATTCGGCCCTTTAACCCACTTCTGCATGCCCACCGTCTCATCCATGGGACCCATTAGGCCGCCAAAGTTTCTGAAAATGCGTTCTTTGGCATCCCATTCTGTCCCAATCTGCCCCAGAAGAGAAAGAATAGGCACGTGAGTTGGTGATAGGCTTGGGTGAGAACAAAGACAAGCAGAGAGATTACAGCAAAAACGCACAGGAGCTGCTGCAACACATTAAAAACATTTAAGTGGGGGAAATGGTTTATTATTCATAAAAATGCAAAAGGCAACAACCTTTTTCAACTTTTCTGGACAGTTTGAAATATTGCAGGGAGTAATGTGCAGCCTCACACCTGCAGTGAGAGGCTGCAGCGAGGTAACCAACTCCCTTTCATAGTGCTCCTGTGCTGTTTTGCAGTAATGCCACACCATCACTGTTGCTCACAGAATGATGAAAAAGCTAATTACAGATTGAGTCTTTATTTAAAAAACAAAACATTTTGATTTAATGGCCACCGAATTCTGTAACCTGTTGTCAATATATCAACTAGTTGAGTGATATCTCAACTATGTTATCATAGGGAGTCATTTTAAGTATGCATTTTTTATTTAAAAGCCCTGCACTTCAGCCCTACTCTCAACACAGCTGTTATATACTATTTTAATCTGCAAAAGCTGACAAGTCTGATTCTTCTGACAAGCACTTTTAAGTAAATTTGGCTACAGTTTTGCTATTATGACTGACTCTATGAGGCTAAGGAGTCATGCTGAAAAAAGATATCTCAAAGGGGTGAAAATCAAACGCACTCCCGTTTCACACAAAGACAAAATCAGAAGGCAGTGAACACCAACACCAGTGTGAACACTATTTGTCTCAAACAGAAACAACAGTGGAGATTATTAAAACCCTAAATAAGTAAAAAATCTCAAATAGAGGAAGACACAGATTATATGCAGAGACAGGGAACCGCAGCTTTTTGACGGATAAAAAAAAGCATCTAGGGAGAAAAGCTCAATAAAAACTGGGTTTCAATGCTTCCACAAAATCAGAGAAAGCGCTTTTCTTTGCGTGAATTTTGAGATAAATAAATTTAACAAACAGTAGCAGTAAGTCGAATATATCTTTGGCGAGTTAGGAGACATACAGTGCCTCTGGCTGCAGAAGCTGCCAGCCTGCAAAACACTGGAGGGCTGCCAATGGAACAATGAGCCACTTTAAGATTATAATGTCCTCTAAGCTTACATAATTAACATTTAGAATACACATGTTTGCAGGTTATTGGTTATGTCTTTCTAACTTATATTTTGCCAAAAGTCCCGCTACAAAACATCCTGCAATAAGAAAGAACAAAAGAGATCCAGCGGTAAGACAGACAAATCATAACAACAGGAACACAATTACAGTAATTGTGTTTAATATCTTTGCTGTGGTCAACTTAAAAAAGTCATCTAAATTGCAAAACTGTGAGACAGAGTGATAGAGAGGGAGGCACACACACACACACACACACACACTCTGACAATAAAAGATGTCTAGGGTGTTTGCAGAAATGTGAGAGGGATGGCGGCTTTAAGAAGCGCTCATCCTTACAATAGTAGCTGATTAACACAGCCTCACCCAGCCGGACGATCAATGCCTGACTGGAATTGACTCTGCATTAGGTCCTCTGAGAACTGCGATTACCATGTACAGTATAAATAGACACCACTTGCATAAATGAGACACGCACAGAAACAGTGTGTGTTTTGTCATCAGTTAAAACACACCTCACTTTCCTCTCAATTATTGGACTGACCTCTGCCATATCTGCCCCTTGGACCTTGCCCCTTAAATTACTAATCAGCTCTCTTGTCCTGCACCGCTGTAGCTCATTACTTTATTCAATACTGATTCGCTAATGCACACTAACGCTCATATGGCTAGCAACACTCTCCTTCAAGGCCCCAGGAGGAAGTTAAAAGGAGCAGTTGGAGAGAAATAACACTGTTTTCCACTACCAGGAAACTTGCAGATGGCTGTCTAAACTGAGCTGTAATAAGAAGATTGTGACAGTGTTCACGTGCCTAGAGGGGAACCCTCTGAGACCTGCTTCTAGTTCTTGCAGTTTATTGAGCATCTACTATGCGCAATATAAAATATGCACATCTGCATTCCAAGTTGCATTTTTTTCTAAGCCGTTTCAGGTCAGACGAGTGGGCAGTCTCCTTCCACAGACTTCTGTACCAAGTTAATAAGATGCACAGGCAACTTGCCTGACTGCTGTCTGGCCTCATGACCAAAGGTCAGGGTCTATCCTGGTTACAACAGAAATACTGGACAGAAGGCCATTTTTACCACAAAAGTGTAAAAAAAAAAAAAAGTATTGAGATGTAACTTTAACACGTACCACCCACAAAAACAGTTTTGCAATCCAAACAAACTCTTCTAGGAGGACGAATACACCCTAACGCATCACAAAAACTGCTCAGTAACACAAACAAACTCCCCAGATATTAATCCAATACAGCATCAGTTGGATGTGCCGGAACATGGACGATCCTTTGCCAACATCCCGAGGCCAGACACCACACTACAAGCCAGAACTACTTAACATTAGGCTTGTTTTAATGTTGTGACTGCTTGGTGTATAAACTGATCTGCTGTTTATTTATACAGAACACTTGAGGTCTTTTTGCAAAGACATGGCAGTGTTTTAACAATAGCAAAAGTTGGCTGCAACATTTTAACTACATTCATAAAGTTTATTGTTTTAAAGACTGCAATTATTGTTTTCCACTAACATATTTCTCTCCTGGTGATGACATTCAAGGTATATCTGTGGATAAGAGATGGAACCAGTACCAGAAAACTCTTCCTTCGAGTATGAAAGTAGGTCGAACAGGGATTAACTTCCTGCCTACTTCAGCCTATAGATTACGATGACCTCCACACTCAACCTGTCCCTTGGTGCTCCTACCCTATAAGCTTTGGCTTAAGACCAACACTCAATCAAGGCTTATGAGTGCTAACCAAGTCGCTTATAGCTGTACTTAGAAGAACACGCTTAGGTGGAACAAATGCTGATCTGGCAACCTCATTGTGGCTCTATGCTCTTTGTCCAATTACTACATTTTTCTACCAGTCTGTTCACTCACACTTTCCACCCAATTGGACCATTTATTCAGATTTTCCGCTCTTAACCAGCAATTACTAACAGCCTCTGCTACGTTTGAAACATTTAGCCCTCATTTATCATCTGCTGTTGACCTGACAAAAAACAAAAATAAAAAAACTTGATAATAACCTGGATTACTTTTCCCAAATTCATTGTTCACCATTATTACATGTACTACTTGTTTCATGCTCTGTACCTGACTTAACAGAACGCATAAAACACTCTATTTCATAATCCAGCTACAGTTCATTTTTTCTCTGTGACCCAGTAACCCTGCAAACCTCTTCTCCATGTCATCGGGCAGTCGGTGCCTATAGTTTGACACTTCCATTAAATAAGTCTGGTCAGTTTTATCAAGCAAGGTCATGGACAGTCCCACTCTACATCTGGCCCTGCTTAAAAACATAGGGCACAAATGCCCCTCGAGGCTGCATTTGCAGGCTTATTAGGGACACTTTTTGGAGTGGTAATCAAATACAGGTGTCTACTAGCAGCACCAGAGGACTCTCCGGGGGCACACATTACGCTACCGAGGCAAGATGGAAGGACCCTAATAAACATGCACAGTGATGCAATGAGTAGAAAACAAGAGAAAACAAGACAATTTCTGTTATAAAAGCACAAACTGGAGTTATTCTTGGACATGTTTTTCTGGAGCTAAACGTTTCTAGATGTTATCCAAAAAAAGAAAAATGCAAACATCTGACACGAATGGGACAATAAATGATTTGTGCTATTGTGAGAATAGTCCATGTACCAGTCCAGTAAATTTAAAGGTAGTTACATCATTGTCCAAATTTCATGTGTGGAAGAAAAAGCAGAGTGGGATGAGGCCGGATGAAACCCACGCAAACAAAGGAAGCACATGCAAACTCCACACCAGATGTCCACCTTCTTGCTGTGGACATCTGGACAAGCTGCCAGTCTATTGCAGGAGTGACACAGACATCTGTCCACTCACATCTACAATGAGTTTAAAGTCTATCAGCTAACTAAACACCTACATGTCTTTGGGACGTAACGGGAGTAACGGAGAGAATGGGAAGCGCTCCACAAAGAAAGGTCCCAGCTGTTTCAAGCTAAAATGCTCAAAAATGCATACACTTTGTCAGAAGCATTATTCTTGCTTTTCTACATTGTATTCTGTTACATTACATCATAATATGTTGCTACTCTTTTTTCCTCCCATGTATGTCCACATAAATTATCTAGACTGTGGTGGAATGAGGACGTAATCTTCAGTTAAAGTTAGTCATGGTGCTGTAGGATTTATGCACAGCTTAAAATGCCTCTCAATGTCAAATCTGACTTGAGGTGAAATACTGGTTTTTAATGTGCAGGTTTTAAGCGGTCCTGTACTAAAGTGCTGTAAAAAAGGCCTATAAAGGCAGCAACAGGGGAGTGAAAAGACATATCTGTCTTTCTTTATATCCAAAGGAGGACAAGGAAACCATTGTTAAGCCAACCATATGGTTTATCTAGCAAACCCCAGTATATAGCTATAGCATAATGGTCCATATCTACAAATTTGAGAAAAGGCAGTGCGCTGCTGCAGCTACGCCGTGCTGTCGTCTTGTATTTTGAATGACAGATGGACAAACTGATTGACTGACAGCCACTACACAGCGCTAGACAGAGAATGTTTTCTCAGGCTGAGCATTCAGATAAAAGCCACAGCTCACATCACTTCTCTGTCACTCACGGTTTCATAGGTTAGACAGACAAACAGGGCTTAGCAAGAGGGAGCCACACGTCGGCCGGGCGTCTGCATCCCTTCGTGTTCAGAATGAGAGCGCCGCAAAAGGTCGAACGTGGTCAAAGTGTATCCAGGTGCACGAGCATTGTCCGCGGGCACAAACAAATTTGTTCGCAAATTTGTTGACATTTCTGCCTCCTACTAAAGCTCTGCACGATAAAAGCAGAGAAAAAGGTCAATTTGCATTCACTCAGTTAATTTTGTCCTTTTTAAAAAGACACTCTGTGGCTGTCACATCACAGCCGAGCGGCTGTATCCTAAACAGGCGTTGTGGTAAACAGAAACACACATTAACATAACAAGACAATCAAGGGAAGCATTCCAGTGTGAAGGTGGGAAGACGTTCTATTAGGAAACAACAAATAAGCAGCACATGAAGCGCTCATCCCTGTAAACTGGGATGAATTCAATCAATTTACATTTTACAAGGCCATTACAGGCACCAGTTTAATAGTGTGGAGATGCGCTGCTATGAGTCTTGGCAAGGGCGATATATGAGGTCACCATGGCAATGAGCTGTATATCTCACCTCTAATTATATGCTGAGGAGTGTGTTTTTGCTGTGTGCTGCTCAGAGTTTTAATGGAACTCATTTTCTGACACTGGCAGCAGCTGACTGATTGTTTTGTGACTCACGCCAAACAAGCGAATTCAAATTAAAAATGAATGCAAGGGCATGCAGACTAATATGCTGACTCACCTCTGCGAACTGCAACCTGCTGAATGTGCTCGTAGGAGGAGTGGTTAACTTGAAGTTCTTTGTGGGTGCCACCCAGGTCTCCATGGTCTCCAGCTTGCTTGTTGCCAGGTTAGTAGCATGGTGCTTGACCAGATAGCCCTGGAACTGGTCTGACTGGAAGTAGAGATGCACTGATACTGGGTGGCCCATGGGGAAATACCTGATGGAGCGTTGAGAAAATGAGAATCCATTAGCAAACCCGATACCTTCTGACCTACCTACTTGACGGTGCTGCTTTTCAGAGCTGATACTGTAAGAAGAGGAGAATATCAAGATTCATGTGGATAAGGTCTGGGGGGCCTTGGACATGCTAATGTGGCTGGATGCTAATGAATGCTTGCCGTGAAGGTTAGTGGAGAGTCAATGTGCTGTGTGATTGTGTGACACGGCCGACATTAATTCAATGACCTTTAACAGAAATCCAATTGGTAAAAGACATGTGTCAACTAGGCAGATAATTCCCAAACCGCACTGCTTGCGAGTTGCTGTGTCCACACTTTGTGGGTTCATGACTGCTGCTGCAGTAGATCCCAGATCAGATATGAACTGCTGAAGTACCCTTAAGAACTTCTGAGTAAACAACAAAGTTTCTTGTGCTACAATGTGCTGGTTGCTTTAACATGTGCTCTGAAGTGGAAGGGATGGCATTAAGAAGACACGTGACAGGCGGCACCACAGTGGTCTGAAAATTACAGAATAGTCATGGGCTGCATTGGCAGCATATTCAGATTAGTCACAGACGCGC
>NW_005187466.1:1862890-1874140 GCF_000239375.1 Pundamilia nyererei | reverse complement strand
CACACACACACACACACACACACACACACACACACACACACACACACGGACAAAACCCAACTAAAGCATTACAGGACAGCTGAACAAAGTTGAACTGGGTCATCCAGTCAGCTGAAGCTGAATAAAGGTCTTGCCCCTCTGATTAGTCTGTTGTTTATTTGTGTGTGTCGCTTCATACGTGACAGAGGGTCTGCCCTCAGGGCAGCCAGCCGGAGTGACTTCTGGAAAAACAAAAAAGGGGCCAGGGCAGGCACTGCTGGGGAGCACGCTGCAGCTGCTCTCTGCACACGTCCTGAGTCCTTCTCGCCCAGATTTCTCATCCTTCTGCTTCCTTAAACTCCTCTTTATTCCTCCTTTTTGGTTGCACAGCTTAACACACACAAACGCACATCCACGCACTGTTTCTCCCTGCTCCCCTGTGTCTATGGCCTCATCAGTATTCCAGTAAAGGACCAGGAGTCAACCCGTCCTGGTAAATGCTACCCTGACAAGCAGAACAGCAAATATTTACACTCACAAGAATAGCCTTGCACACTCCCTCCACTCCAGCTCCTTTTCCCCGAGTCTTTCTCTTTTTCTCCTCTTCTACATTTTCCCACCTGCTTTTTCCTCCTTTCCCCTCATCGCTCTTCTTCCTTCATTCTGCTTTCTGTCCCATCTTTCCCAAAAGAGACGTGGCTGCCAGTGTGAGAAGCAGAGAGCAGGGGGCAAGGGCGTAGCCTGCACAGAAGCTCCATTCAGGCTTTTACTCCACAATCTCTCCAATTGAGTCACAGCAGGCTGCTAAAAGAGCCAAATCACTCTCTGTGTCCATTTTTCTCTCTCTCTGCTGCTCAGGTCTCACAATGAAGTTGACCCATCCATCTGTTGGTAGCACATCTGAATTTGAAATGCATGCAAAACACGTGGCCACACACACACAAACGCATTCACACACGCACACCATATGTGAGCAGACTCGAGACATCACACCGACACTTGAAAAAGATATATTTTCACATGTGAGCTTTGCTGGGGCTCGCTTTAAGCAAAAACGTGATCAGCTTTAATTACTCAGCTCACGAACTAAATTACAGATCAATAAAACTTAAACAGGACAGCTCCAGGCAGGCCTTGCAGAGTGCCAGCACACACATTGTGTGTTTAATTATTACGTTAATAAACCACAGAGTGGTGGAATTACAAAAATCACAAGCCAGCGATTCAGCTGGAAACACTTTTGTGACGTAAAACACAAAAGACAAGCGAGGACTGTGAGACCAAGCACTAAGTTATGACATCATATGACGCTATGGAAAATTAAGACCACATTATGAGACTAAAATATCACATCATAACATTTCACACAGCATATCATGTACATGTTCTTTAGGCCCAGCCTGCCTCTCTGATGTGTTATCACTACATAAAAATCAAAGTGAAACACATTTAACACATTTAACATATTTAATGCGCTAAACAAAGAATATTTTTTCAATATTTCTATTGCTGTCTTTAGTAATCAAAGTGGATAAATGCACATTGTTGCATTTAACACAGTTTTGTACATAAAATGCAGACAGATTATCAATCTTCTAATATCGTCAGGTACATAGCTTCAAGACTTTGTTACATGTTTTGTATTTACTGTACAGCAGACATATTTAATTTAAAAAACATATATCTTCCCAGTGGTGAAAAGGTGCTGTGAGGATTCCGGGATTACCTCAAAGTGGTTTAGTGTGGTTAAAAAACCTACTGCGTTTTTCAAAGATAGCCAGGTAGAGGTGTTGTCATGCCTCTAATGCAATGCTAATACATGAAAGGTACAACCTGGGGCTAATGTTGGGTAAGATTCCAGGTTTACTTTTTTCTAATCCTGTCACTCACTGTGGAAAAAACACACCAGCGGTTACTGTAAAAAAAATGCATAGGATTGTTTAACAGCAATTTCTGCTTATTAAAAATCATCTGTTGTGCTTGTGGTAATTCAAGAAAGTACCCCACAAACCAGCGTAATCACTCGTTTTCTCTAAGCTATCAATTATTTAAATGCGGGTACAAGTAGTCGAATAAGCTGAGTGAATAGATTTTTATTTTAGGGAAAATAAACACTTTACCGATGCTATTGTACTGACCTTTATTGCAGTATAATTTCAACCTGGATCCCTTGTTATTGTTAATGATGGCTAAAAACTGTGGGGTGTTGGGTATAAACTTTTCTGTCTTCTCTAGTGGGGCATGAAGGAAAAATGTTTGACAACTCATGCCATCTGCTAATCAACAATATGTATACTAATCACAAGTTGCTCTCTGATGCATCCAGTGGACTATTAATGTGATAGAAAGATAGAAAGCGCTTGCATAGAAAGGACATAGAAAAAGAAAAGTGCTTGTATGAATGGGCGAATGAGGCAAGTTGTGTAAAATGCTTTGAGGGCTGAGATAGAGTAGAAAAGCGCTATATGACAAACAGTCTATTTACCATGTATGTTAACAGACACATTAACAGCATCAATTATGAGGCGCTTACCTAAACACAAACAAACCCACACTACACACACACACGCAGATATTTAAAGCATTTCTTTCTGTTTTCTTAATCTATATAAGTTGTGTGTTTGAAGCCTCTACTTTGTCTCGTTCGTGCAGACACACACACACATGCACACCTGTCCCGTGCTCCAGCTCTCTATTTTAACAGATGCACAGTGTTTGAATAACAAGAGCTGTCGCCGCGAGATGGTTTTGAAGTTTGACTTTGAAACCATGCCTTCTTTCACTGCCTGGCTTTACCTACTAGATTTCACAGAACACCCACAATGCAGCGGGGCATCGGACGCCTTGCTATAGTGGGGACTTGCTTGTGAGGAGCAAACTATCTCGGCTCACATGCAGCGTGCGCCAGCTGAGGTAATGGCATTCGTGTTGCCTTCTTGACTTACTCTATAAACTGCAACTGAAACTGCCTTCGAAGACACCTGATGATTTTTGAAAGTTTCATGAGAGGAAACACAGACTGGCAGCTTGGATGACTCCCAACAAAAGCTACGACAGATCATATCGCCTTTTGCCACCATACGCTGTTCAAACAGCCTGCCTTCATGCTGTTTTCTATTATCTTTTTTTGTTCCTGGTCATGTGGGGCCAAGCTGTGTTAATGTTTGCTGACATCATTAAGATGTTGTAGGCGTTTGTTTCCTGGATGCACTGAGATGCATGGGGCCTTGTGTCGCATGTACGCAAATTAGCAGTTTACGCTTCCCCTTTCTGTTCCACATTAGCATACTGAATTTGTGACTCTTTTGCATACAGGTCTCATCACTGTGCAAATAAACTAAACTGATGAAAGCATATGCTATTAAAAATCCTACTAAAAGACATGAAGCTGAAATGTTCCATTTGCCTGTTAAATATGAACGCATACTGTGGTTTTCCCTTTTAATTTAACCACACACTGTATGTTAACAGCACTCTGGAATTCATGCATTTCCACTAATTATACCCTAGCATAAAGGCCAGCTTTCAATGTTATGACCTATATAGCGTCATTATCTGACGGATAAATTGAGTGTCATATTGTGTTACAAGATGAATAGCATTACCCAGAGTTCCCAGTTGCTGACTGGTACTGTTCATTGTTATCTTATTTCCATGACATGTGATCTATGTGAGATAATGCATCAGCAGACAAACAAAAGGCTTTTGTATACTCTATGTTGTGGTTTCGTATACTACGTGTATGGCTTGCTTTTGACAGCAAAAGCAAACTTGAGTGCACCTGTGGATGTAGGTGCAGGTGCGGCGTAATAATAATGATGATGAGTGCGTGTGGGTGTGGCTGGACAGAAGATCAATGGCCTGAGAACTATTTGCATGCATACATGGACGTCTGCGGGGATTGTGCATTGTGCACATCTTCACTAAACTAACCTGCAGCTGTGATCCTTTGGGTTCCCCTGCAGCGAGGCGGCAGCCCTGGCCAGGCCCAGTCGTGAGAAAGCGTGGTAGTACGTTAGCTGCGTGTCGGACAGGCTGGCCACGCCATCTGGCTCGTCGTACACGTTCTCCCAGTATGAGTTCAATGCCAGCGACCCCTGGGGAAATGGTCCAAACAGGTAGGCATCCAGCTGGTTCACTATCTCCTGGTTAACGCTGGCTTCGAACTTCCTGGCAAAGAAGGTGGGCCGCACTGTTTGCTGCAGGCAGAGAGCGTAGGAAGGTGGGGGGAGAGCAAAGCAAAGACGGATGAGATAAAGAGAAGAAAAAAAGGAGAAGATTAAGAAATGGTTGTGCGCCAGGACGTCAGCCGAACAAATGCGATGTGTGAGATATGTGAGGAAGTGACATGTGGGCAGGAAAGAGAATTAGATAGGAGGTAGTATAAAAGTGAGTGAAGGTAGCAGATAAAAATAGGGAGATCATTACCATATGGGTTTGTGAATTAATTATTATGTATTAGATCAAATATACTCTCTCCCAAGACTATCTCTCTATTTCATTCTTTTGCAGTACAAATGGTGTCCTGTACTTTAGCGGTTCCCAGCATCCTGGTCATTGCCCCACAAGAGATTTTAAGATAAACTGGAGGGTTTAGATGAGCTTAAAAGATTATCCCATTAATTTAACACCACAAAATCACCATAGACAAAAATGTCAAACAACAAATATAGTCTTTTCTTCCTCATCGGCTCTGGCGCTTATGTTACCCACAATGAAGCTCTGCTGCCAGTTGGCTGGAAATTTGACTGCGTATCCTTGTAGCAGCTAATGTAGCCTCAAGTCATTGGCCTCAAGCTGCCACACAGTATTCTGGTAAATTCCTTTCTTTATTGGCATTGACATAATTTAAATTTTTTTCCCCTGCAGTCACACAGCTTTATAAAAACAGTTTTTACATGATCGGTAATTTAGTACAACTCCAGACCTGTAAACAGACTTTGATGTGTAAAATAATCACACAGCTGCTTATAAGAACAAAAGAAACTAGAAAACATGTTATATTAACGCCTTATTTATTAATGCATATGATTAATGGACAAATAATCACTAAAAACACTGACATAAAACCCGTAGAAAACCTCACGCTGCTCCTTTGCACGTCACTTCACATCAGCAGATGATCCTACAAATTCTGAAACTTGTGAGGCAGAACAAGCAAATCCACCTGCACGCCAATAACACAGATGTTTAAAGGTTAATCACATTATGGTGCAATTGCTATTGATGGAAGGACTTTGGGTGCATCACTGGACTTGTAAGTCACTTAGGGTATCAGTATCAGACAGCTTCATTATAGTAACTACAGTCAATACTAGTAGACAAAGAAAAGCAAGAACTAGACACGAAGCTATACCCTATAAACATTTGCATGCTTTTCTTTAGTTATCCATTATTTGTCTTTTTCCTTATCAGTTCTTTGCATTAATCGCTCTGCCTAGAATCATCCACTCAAGCCACGTTGTATTTGTCCCTGCCACGCTGTTGGTTATGCAGCTGATGGTGCATCACGAAATCTGCCACCTTCACAGCCTGGCTTCCACACAAAGACATCTTTTAAGTCCTAGACACCAAACTATTCAACCGGCACCAAACACATCGGTGCTACTTGCTAAAAAAGGAGACCAAATCACGCTGTGGCACATTTCTGAGAGATGTGCTTTTTTCTCACAGAAACTGTTGGATGCTGGTGTGGCGTGGCACAGTACCAGATGTTGCCCTAACACTTAGAGATTGGCTCGAGATATCAAAGGAAATGCAAAGGAGTGGGCTTTAGTTCCCAGACAGTCCTAGAGCTTGTGGGTGTTCTGATGTGCCCTCTGTGGAATCATCTGAAAGCAGCAGCCTGTCACAGCCTGTCTTTCTCACATTCTTCCCAAAATGTACCCATTCTAAACACATTACTAAACAAAGACGCACAAAGAGAAAAGGCACATTACACCAATCTTCCTTAATAAAACTCCTCCTCTAATGAGTACAGTTTAAAGTAACTATGGTAGGAAATTGACAGCTGTACTGACTTTAAAAAATTGTTCTGATCTGGAAAACAAATGAAAGTTTTCTATACTTGGCTGTACCGTCTCAAAGAGATTACTTTACGGTAAATTAAGTCCTAGTAATCCCAAGCTCTGGCTTGCTTCTGGAAAGTCTTTTTTCCCAGGATTGGACTTCACTGATACCAAGGTGCCAACCAGACCCAGCGGCAGTGCCAAGGGTAAAGGGTTGGCACTAAACTGAGACTGAGGCTAGACATGCGGCAGACAGCTTTGGCGAAGGGAGAACTGAGCTCCGTGCGCCGACTGGTATATAAAGAAGAGGAGAGGTGAAATGACTCACCGTTCTTGAAGGATACGACTTAAAGTGATATTCTGCTGAGGCAGAACATTTGTATTCACTTTGTAATTCAGCTTTAAGATTTTAGGAGCGCATTAAAAGTGTGACGCTGACTTTCTCTGGGGCTCTAGAGTCACTGCCACTCATTCACTTTCATTTTGAAAGGCTAGCTAACTGTCTCCTTAATCACAGACCCGAGGCTGAGAAGATCTAATTATTCCTACCATTTTTTTCCTTTCAGGGTCATACTAATTGAGACATAATTTTGCACATATCGACTGTGAAAGCTGTGGGAATACATTGGATGCTGAGGTTGAGAGGACAGACCTTGTGAGCAAAGAATTTAAGGATTGACTGCTGCTGATTTCCTGCAACATACTGATGTGCTGCAACCGTCTGCTGAAAGTAGCGCTGTTTTTAACATTCATTTTTGTATGTTTGAAGATGTGTCTGATTGACATCTCTGATGAGGATCCGCTGCATAGTCTTTTCCCCTGGCCTTTTGCCAGTTTTGCTTATTAAATACTTTTTTTCTTCTTAAGCAGCAGCTTTTCCTTAACATGGGATAAAAGGACAGCTGGAATTTCCATTTTTGCAAATCCTTTCATTCCTGCCTATAGCATTTGGCTGGAAGCTGAAGGCAGTCGTGTTAATAGCTGTGGGGAATATTACAAATTTCCCACGAATGAAACAGTAATAAATGTCAAAATTATACGAGCTCTTGCTCTTGACTTTTCTTTAAGAATGAACAATACTGGCTTTTGCTGGACTGAAGACACTGCATATGTGATCAATCATGTGATAAACAGAAACCTGCTCTATTACACTTTATGGAGCAAAGCCTGTGAGCTAGTTCAGGCTGGCAAGTCGACTGCACTGCGTCATATACACCAACATGCCTCACTTTCCTCACCTCATAACTAAACACAACCACCCAGGTTGGCGGCCTGTTGTAGCTGCAGAATTTCCCATCTCGCCCTCTTTTGTGACATCTGGCGAAAGTTATTAGACTAAAATTACATGACCAGCAAAAGAAAGTCACTTGATACATGCCTTTGTGTTCATATTAAGGCCTTGTTCTAATTCTTAACTTTACTTTAAAGCTAAATTAGCAGGTTGACAACAAAAGACTGGGCATAAAAAGTTGACGTTGCTATGGTGATGCCACCCATTAGTTTGTAAAGGCTCAGTTTTAGTACTGTGGCTATCACCATTGTGGTTTGTTGGAGGTAGAAGTGACCATATTTGGACAAGAAGGTAGAGAAGTAGTAGTAAATCAACACCAGCGTGTAAACGTCTATTTCTGGTGATAGGCTGAACATTTTAACACCGAGTTGCTTTTTGGAGTCAGCCTCAAGTGTCCATTAGAGGAACTGCACTTTTTGTTAGCTTGATTTTTTTTTAAACTGCAGAAGTTGCATGTTGTCTGCAACTTCTGCATTTTCCATTTTCACTGCATTTTATGTTTGTTCGTATTGTAGTTTTATGATAAGGTAGTTTGTTTTCCTATATATGGTCATATAGTTTAATGGACAATGCAGACGTTTCTCTGCACAATATTTTCTATGATATTTTAATCTGTAGTGCAGAGCCGTTAGCCCACTGCTGTGGCTCTAAGAGTTTTTGCATAAATACTGCCAACTCATGCTTATGATGAGGAAAAGCCACAACAATGTTATTCTGTCTTTGCTGTACAGTCGTTTTTTGACTGTAATCCTTTTTTCCCTCCTCCTTAAAAAAAAAAAAAAAAAAAAATCCAAAGCGAACAAAAAAAGAAAATGGAGCATCAGTTTTTCTCTGGCCCTTCTCATGGATTTCCAACCTATTAGTCTTGCTTCAACTTGCTGACTCCCTTATTTCTAAGTTAAATCAAACACAGAAAATTTAAATGTTTACAGAATGACATCTGTAAAGCCTCAGTTTTAGCACTGTGGCTAGCATCTGGGTTTGGGCTGGAAGTAACCATATCTGGACAGGAAGGTAGACTTTTTAATTAAGAAGTGCTAATAGTTAACTTAGTACAGGACTGTGCACAACTCCTGAGCTACCCTCCAAGGAGCTAAACTTTCTGGCTGCTTTTCCACTCACTTTCACTCCTTTTTACCTGAGCATTTTCAGAGTAATGATTTTTTTTTATTAAGGAACTTAACACTGCTCTATAAATAATTGGAGAACAAAAAAGGGACCTAACTTAATGATTAGCCAGTGTTGTGTCTGAACACAACAGAAAAGTACAGTGGCCCTGAGAGGCCAAACTGACTGCAACTTAAGAAAACACCAGCAAAAATAAACATAAACATATATGGATGTCTTACAATGTTTTCTATAATGTTTTCATCTTATCTATTTTAATTCTTTTTATTATATTATCCCTCTGTTCAGCACTTTGGCCCACACTTGATGTCTTTTAAATGTGCTATATAAATAAAGATGACTTGACTTGACTTGAATAAGAAAAATGCTGCAAAAGCACACAAAACACAACGGAAATAGGAAAAACAAAAACAGAAAAGGGAAAAAAATGATTTCCAAAAGCACAAGGGACGTGTTTCTGGGGAGACAATAACCCGACGGACCAGCTGCAGGAACCAAAATATGTTAGGTAAGTGTGCTTTAATCTCATGATTCACATAATACTGATGGCAGATTTTTAGGTTATTAGTTAGGCTAACACACTTACTTCTCATCTTTTCTTTCCTCACAAAACTGATTGATCCTCCACTTCTTTTAAGTGTCTCCCAGCGCTATTCTTAGCATGTTTTGGTTCCTGCAACTGGTCCGTCAGGTTATTGTCTCCCCAGAAACACTTCCCTCATGCTTTTTGAAACCTGTTTTTTCCTATTTCTTTTTTAGTTTTTCTTATTTATGTTTTCTTTTTTCCTATTTCTGTTTTCGTTTGTTCTATTTCCATTGTGTTTTGCAGCGTTTTTCTCATTGCTGGTGTTTTTTCTTAAGTTGCAGTCCGTTAGAAAAGTTAGCAAAGAACAAATTCTAAATTGTATCTTTAGGCACTTTGTGATTAGCAATATTATGCAAAAATATAAGACACTACTGTACCTGAAATGCTCACTCGTTAAATCTATGCCATAGATATGTTGTAACTGCACGTCTGTCATTTTGATGTATGATTTCTGGTTTTAAGCAATCTGCAAACACTTACTTAACCTCTGGAGACATTAGCAAAAAATGTCAGGGCTTCATATTCAGCCTGCAGCTCAGTAAATATATATTTTAAACAGCTATTTAAAAAAATAAAACTGATAGGTGATGGTTTCAATCTTGCATTTTGGCTCTCTACACCATCTGTTCAACTATATGCAAACATGTCTTGCTCAAATGTGATTGGTCCAAAGACTGACCCCGCCTTATTCTTAACTCATTCACTGCCATTGACGTCTATAGCCGTCAATTGCAGTGAATGAGTCAATGGGTTTAACTCATTCACTGCCAATGGCTGGCAGTGAATGAGTTAAGTGATACTGAAAATTAGCTATGATGCAGCTAAGGAGACTGCTATGTTAAGCCTTTTATTATTTGTTTTTACTAATGTTTAAACACTGTCTTTAAAAATGAAAAAACAAAGGCCCAGCCTTAAAAAAGATTAAACATTTTGTTATTGAGAATCCTTTCTACAAATTACCCCTTTAACAGTTATTGTTGAATAATCACAAAAGAGCTTTTGTTTAAATGTATTTGTGTATCGTTACTACCTGGAAGCGATGGAAGTCTGCTGGCTTGAAGTCATTAGGAGAGCATCCACACCAGTCCACAATGTGCTTGTACTGACATTTGCATCCCAGTTTACGGTTCCAGTTTGTTATGCGCAGGTTGTTGTCGACCATGCTCTCACAGTGGGCGCTGTTCTCCAGCACAGTGTGAAAGAATGACTGGAAAATGAGAAACAGAAATGAATAGGGAGAGGGAGGGGGAGACGGAGAGCAAAGACAAAAAGACGAAATTAGAAAATTGTATACCTTTTATTTTTTACACCATCCAATTCACAAGAGGAAATAGAGTAGGAGCAGAGAAAGGAGATTCACAGTAGCTCGTGATAAACATTCAATTTCCCCACAGAGATCATTCAGTTCTCATCTTATTTCTGCTGTCAAATTCTTTTCCAGGCAATGAAACGAGAACAGAATAAACTTTTCTATATATGACACGGTGCAAGTCCAAAGCAGTGTTTACCTGTCAGTCAAAGATTAAGAGACACTCGAACCTGTGAGAGCAGCTTCTGTCAGTGTGTGTTACCTCAGCAGGAAGCAGAGTGTAGGCGTAGAAGCGCTTCATGTTAGTGACCAAATTGTCCTTGGAGTTGATAACATATTCCACGAACAGGCGGTTTAGAAGAAACCAGTCGGACCCACCATCCACAGAGATGCCTTCTGGGATTTTACGGTCACCCAGCCTCCACATGTGGGTGTCGCATTCATAGAACAGACGATCCAAACCTTGCTTACGGATGAACCTAGCAAGCACACGGGAACAACGTTTTGGTAATATCAGTGACTATGTGAGAGCTTGTTGTTGTGAAGTCCTCTTTTCTTTTTTTGAGATATCATTTACATAAAAACAAGCTCAGAAAGGTCAGTTACTGTTGCATCAGCATATTTATATTTTCCTCCAATTTATTTCTTGTAAACAGATTTTTTTAAAGCTCCGCTCATTTATAGCAAAGAGCAACCGTCTTCCTGTAGGAAGGACACAAAACTTAGAAAGTCTCACTTTCTCTTTAAAAATAAAATCTTAGTATTTAATAAAGTTGGAAAAATTAATAATAATAATGGATTGGATTTATATAGCAAGGCACCCAAAGCGCTTTACAATTCCACTATTCATTCACTCACTGGTGGAGGCAAGCTACAGTTGTAGCCACAGCTGCCCTGGGGCAGACTGACAGAAGCGAGGCTGCCATATCGCGCCATCGGCCCCTCTGGC
>NW_005187466.1:1848328-1862463 GCF_000239375.1 Pundamilia nyererei | reverse complement strand
TGGCGTCAGCAGAGACAAACGTTCTGGCAGCCACCTCTCTGGCTCACCCCACCAAGAAGGTTAATTAATGAAGCCACAGATGGGAGCTAATTGTATTATGATTCAGTGACCACACCGTGCTGGCAGGAGCGCGTCGGGCGTGCACATAGGTGCTGTATGTGTGTGAGAGAAACACAGACGGAGCTAGCCAGAGAGTAAGGGAGAGGGTGGGCTGCTGTGGAGAAATTAAAATTACGTTTCAGAATTTGCATCTCACCTTGCATTGTCCCTGCCGTGGGACTTGATGAAGTTCATGTATCTGTATTTAGACAGGAAGGCCACCAGCTGGTCATTGGTCCTGAAACATAACAGATAATGATTTACTTATGACTAGGAACATGTGGTAGCATCCAGCTGGAAACACTGATTTTGAAGCACAAATATCAGTTTTGGAGGAGAATTATGCAAACTATCTTTTAACAAATCAAAAACACATGATAGCACTGACTTCTTTTTGTTTTCACAATTCTGATTACACATCCTGAATTTAACTTTGCAGTAGACATTAAATCAGTGCTCAGGAAATCCTGTATAGATATTTATGGTGTCCTGCACCATAGAAGAAGTAAAGAAGCTTTTGCATTTTATTTCGGAGCAGAGTCATCAAACCTTTTAAATCTTTTAACTCTCACGGAGGTCAGAAGCATCATTGTGGGCATAACCAGTTACAGTATGAGGTCACTGAGTATTTTTATCCCCTCAAAACAAAGCGGTGGCTTTTAATTTGAAAAGATTCTATAGGAAATCTACAAAGTTATGCCCCTGTCCCCCCAGAGCGCCTCTGAAAAGTAAAACTTGTTGGTTTAGGCAGGAGGCATGAAACAGATGCAGAGTAGAGCCAGGGCCTCTGAGTAAGTGATTTTTTCACTTGTGCCATTTTAATTTCAAGTGAAGAAATAATTCCACATTTTGATATTTTGTTTTATTTCTTTGTTTTATAGACACACAACACTCATTTTCCATATTCTTATATACACAATTGCTCCAGTACAAGAGGAAGTTGAACAAAATTACATCTTTTACAGTTACGGACATAACTGTATTTTTTTTCTTTTGGTTATTAGTTCACAGGTGCTGCAGCTTAAATATGATATATTAAGAGAAGCCATTCTGGACCAGACACGGAGGTGACTAATGTGAGTTTTTCTACACATGTGATCGGATTTAAATGCCCTTTCCCATAAATTCAGTCTCATTCTGAAATGCGTCACATTACAAAGGGAAAAACGATCATTTGTGTTTCATGGTAACTTTAAAGACATGGAAAGTGATTGCTATTGTTGTGATTCATCATGAACACGTAATTCTTTTCTGCTGACTGCTTGCCTCACATAAAAAACATTCAGTATATGTGTTACAGTTCTCTAGTTGGTCACATGGAAAAAAGGGGAAAAAATGTGATTTATGTAATACCAATAACAATTATATTTGATCGACTACACCCACAGTCCCAGTTTAGCAGATCAGCTGTATTATCAAGGTCTTATTTATTGATCATCTCCACACACTTTTAATGACACATAAAATCGCAAAATATGCAATATGCAACTTATTAGGCATTGTTATTTTCACTGGAGAGTCAGAGTTTTCACATCGCAAAGTATTTGTAACTGCAAACTTTACCCTTCAGAAGATTAATGTTAGACAGCATTCCTGTGTCCAGTTCAGCACAATGGTGCTCGAACATTTAAGTGATGTAACAACAATGAAAACACATTTTCAAGCGGAGGGGAATTTTACTGTAATGAGGAAATAGTTGAGGGCTTAAAGTCACATATCAATCAATTAGAAGAAAAGGCCTCAGCTGCTCCCAGGATCAGTCTCTGAGTTCCTTCAAGCTGTTAAATCTATTTAGGATTATACAAAAGATTGTGCTATCCATGATTTTGATGAATGACTTCATGCTGCTCTTACATTGTAGAGCAGTCTAGTTCCTCATATACAGGCCAGACAGGCTAAAAGCTTTGCTCCACAGGCTATGCCCCAGTCAATGGTTCTAACATTTCATCTGCGGTGGAGCCTTTCATGATGGCTTGGCTTGCCTTTCTAAAAGATCAGCGAGGCTCAGGGATCAGTGGGGGGAGGGACAAGCGCATATTAATGTCATTTTCTCTTCAAGGAGCAATTTCACAGCCTGGGGGGCTTATCTCAGGAGGTCCTGAGCCATAAACCCTAACTGATGATGTGCTGTACAGGCGCATGCAGTCCTCGCCGTCTCAACTCCGCACACACACACATAAACAAATGCTTACGCGTTGTGTATCTGCTACTGTGACTACTAGTGACAATGCAATGCAAATTCACAGACGAACAAATGCTTGTAGACATGCACACTACACAGGGAATTCATGTCAACCTCCAGATTTGCCACCTGAGTGGTCACCCTGTCCACTGGGTCTAGTTTGCTTACTTTCGGCCCTGTGGCTGCTCTGCGCGCGCGCGCACACACACACACACACACACACACACACACAGAGTGCTGTTAGTTTTAACCCCACCTGTCACTGAAAAAATATGCACCTTTTAAATAAAAGGGCCAATTAAACTTAATTATTATGCCACTGTATGACAGCTGTGATCATACTGTTATATTTATTATGTGTTGTTTTAAATCCAACATTTTTAATATGCAGCTCAAGAGGGGATGGCTGAATGCAACAGCTGAAACAGTTTGAATGCACGCAGAGTGTCTTTTTACTCTGCATGTTAACAGATAAATTCCTGTAAGTCTGTTGCATTTAATTCACACAAGACTGCATGGATCCTTCATACGTGGATCTGGCCTGTAGAAGCTTACAAAACTTCAGCAAATAAAAGAACTAGATGTTTTCAGCAGGATCTTGAAAGGGTTGGTGTTGTTGTAAATGGGCTAATGTTCTATTTTCTTCTCGCAGCAGGAAATGACACCTATCACCTAATGAGCAAAGGTAAAGTATGAGATGCTGCACTTTTTTTTCAGCTGCGGATGACAAAGCGAAAGAGATTAGAAGATATGATGCCTGCAGCCAGTCATTGCCTCACAAAGCTCAGTCTTCTTAAAAGCTGCTGTAAAGTCTATGAAAGAGGCTTTAAAGAAAAGAGGTAAAAAGCAGGGAGAGTGTGTAGATAAAAGCTGGGAAAGGGGACTGTATTCTCTGACAAAGCAAGCGTGTAACTCATCCTCTGGCCTCTCTGGACATGCACACACACACACAGACAGACAGACACACATAGGCAAACACAAACACACATCCACACGGTATATCTCCCCCTGGACACACAGACCCTCTGCTGGTGTGAGGGGCTGTGGGATTGCCTTTGAGAGCCATCCATGCGGCAGGACAGACATTATCAGGGAATTAGAGGGGAAATAATGCTTGTCTCCAGTCCCACTGATAACAACAGCTATAGTCAGAGCAGCACAGGGCAGGGGAGCCCCCGACATTCCTGCCTGCAAAAACACAGTGCGATCAATATGGGAAAAAAATGTGTGACCAAAGTTTTTGCATCTTAAGGAAATTTTAGAGCAGATGGTTGAGTTTTCCTTGGATACATTTAATAGGATCAATTTGTGTAATGGGTTATGGGTTGTGATGAATTAACTCATGTGGCTGTATTGGTTTGCCATTGCACAGGAGGGAGACATCTGCTTATTCCAACATGTTTTTCTGCGCTAGTAACCTAAGTCCATAATGATAATGTAATGCTGATGTGTTTATTCCTAAGGAAGAGCGGCTCTCTTTTCCGGATCTCCTTCCTAAAGAGATGAGAAGGGAATGTCTGGTCATAAAAAAAGAAAAAAAAAAAACAGCTGAATGGGCTTCACTTTGTTGCTTGAAGACACTTGAGCAGCACTCACTCTCTGACTGGGACCCAGCCGTGCCACTTAAAGGTTTATATTTGCAAGTTTAACTCTGTAGATGGGCACTGCATAGACTTAGTCAAATCCAAGCTGTGGTTACAAATGCACTTACTAAGCAAAGCTACAACTCAGTTTACATATTTTTATATCGCATGGATCCAAATCATGCCGTTTCGTCTTGTTTCCTTTCTCTAACTTATTCTTGTTCCTCTGCCACTCCCTGCAATTTCTGCCTCTCGGCTCCTTCTTTCGCTCCATCAATCGTTTCGTCTCCCAACAGATGGGGCTTAAAACCTCCAACGTCAGCCCTTTTCTCAACAACATCACCCTAATGCAAATGAGGAGACAAAAGATGGGAAGAAAACAGCGCGCACACTCGCAAATACCTTTAATCATGCATTGACAGACACACAGAGAGCCTAACACACACAACTGCGTACAGGCAGGTGCTGAGACACACCGAACTATCCAGACGGCAAGACAGAAAGTCAGGCTTTCACAAAGTGGTGCAGAAACATAGACGCGCACGAAAAGGCAAACGCACATGGACAGCATGTCAGCAGCATTCATCGATATGGTGAAACCGACTAACTCAACAAGACTGAACCCACCCATGAACAAAATCCACATTTGTTTCAGCGTCTTGGCTCCAGCTGTAGAGACATCACACCCAGCTTCCTTTCACCCACTGGCCATTACAGCTTGTCTAAATTCAACTGGTGGACATCTGGCTGTGCAGAAAAGATAACTCGCTCCTTAATAGGAGGATTTTAATTGGCTGCTGCAGAGCTACATCAAAAACCCAGCAGACCCTCAACTCCCAGAAGGACTATAAACTCACATTAAAAAAAACTTAAAAGTCATGAAATTTCTCTTCCAGTAGGCTACTTCCCTGACTTCACTTCTAGTTCACAGAGACTTTGTAGCTTTTAATTACATTTTGCAGCTTCTTAAGTGGGAGGTTTTTGAGTAAAAAGATGCCTTTTAGACTATACAGTGCACAACAGGCCTGGAGAGTCACTAGGCACTGACCCTTGGCAATTAAACTGCAATCAGTTCACCGCTGAAGCAGGCACTTGGAAGATGTGGAAGGTGTGAATGAATGCTGTCGGAGAAAGTAGAGGTTCGGCTCCATTGATTTGTTTGCTTTGGAGTGACTCTGTATTTAAAGCTCACAGTTAACCACAAGAGCTCAGACTACTGTGTATTGAATTTCTTCCATATTGGCTGTGAACTACTACTGTGGTGCATGGCTTCCTAAAGAGAAAACCAAGCGCACAGATTTCTGACCTTCAGTGGATGCTTGCACCTTTTGCAGTTTTCCTTGCAGTACAATTCTTTACGGAGTCACTAGGAGTAACTGCTTTTCCTTCAAACATCTCACATCTTTCTTTATTGAGGTGCCTTAATTATTAGGTCCTCTGCTGTTACCTTATGGGGTAGTCGGCAGCACTGAGATTGATAAAGAAATCCCAGCTCCAGTCTCTCATGGCCAGCAGGTCAGCCATACTGCGAAGATACATGGTCAGCAAACTGGCTCCACCCCAGATGGTGGCCATGCGCCATGGAGTCACCCTCACATTGGGATACTGGGTAGCCAAGGCCTGTACCTGCCTGTGCAGGTAGTTAGAGCGCTGAAACAAAGAGATTGATCAAACATGGACTAACGGTACACATACATTTTAGAAAATTCACTTATTGGAAATGAAAGAAAATGGCCATCTGCGCCTTACCTGGTCGACATGTATGTAGTAGTAGTGAGAGGCGTGGTAGATGGCTTTGAAGAGACGTTGGAATTGGCGAGAGGCTCGTCCATGAACCACCAGTACGAACGCTATTCTCACTGGTTTTGATGGAAAGCTCTCAGCCGAGTCCTCATCCCACTGGATATTCACGTTGGCTTTACCTATGCATGTAAAAAGACACCATGTCTTCACGTTCCTATAAATCTGTTGCACTTTTAATTCACACAAGACTG
The DNA here is from genome assembly GCF_000239375.1 of Pundamilia nyererei. NCBI lineage: Eukaryota > Metazoa > Chordata > Actinopteri > Cichliformes > Cichlidae > Pundamilia > Pundamilia nyererei. Next base: position 1,856,605 of record NW_005187466.1, on the reverse strand, counting down.
CATGGATCCCTCATCAGTGATATATTCGTGGGTTGTTTACATGTTTAATTACTAAATCAAATCTGTTATTTCATGGAAGCTGTGAGAGGCCGTGCAAACAGTGTATCAGTCAGTACACGATGGGAGCACCTGTACGTATCTTCAGAGGATGAAGAAATGCAAAGCATAATGATTATAAATAGTAATGATAATTAAATGTCATTCTCTTATTAAACAATTCAAGGAAATAGCTATATAACAAGGTTGCTAAGCAACACAGTGAGTACAAGTTTCTGTAATGATTAGCATATTCAAAATAATTAAACGGCTATGTCACAAGTGAATGCTCACTGAGTAACGGTTTTCCTGATAGAGAAAGACTGTTTTTTTCTTGTAAATATGAAGATATACAGTAAGAGTAAGAAGAAAACACTGACCGAGTTATAGCTTTCTTGTACATATGCATATTTTAGACAGTTTTACCCATAACCCTCTGAGGTTTGTGTTCTTATTAGACATGAGCAATAACACTTCACCTAACTCTAACCTTTAAATGTAGAACAAAAGGCATTTATTTAGTTAGTTTTTGAAAATAAAAAGTTTTTGATTGCCAGGAAAAATGATCACAGGGCTAAAATCACACATTTTGATACCACTAGGTTAGGATTAGAGTCAAAGTATGCACATCTACAAGAAAGCTAGGTCAGATCTGTGGTACTGACAAGTGAGTGAAAAAAGAACAGAAATGTTAGAAAGCTAATTCAGCCACACAACAAAAGGACCACAAAGCCATTCATCCATTTATTATGTAATTAAATTGGAACTATGACAGTTTTCAGCCAGACAATAACCACTCTAACGACTATCCTCCCCTTGACAGGAATCCTACGAGCGAATCCACTGGGATTTTCGGGTTTTCAGGGTGGAGCATCGTTTGACAATATGTCACCATTCCTCTAAAGCGAAACTCCCAAAAGATGAATGGGATTTTGCACAAATGACAACAATAAGCGTGCAAACAAACACAGCCCTGCTTGTGGCCAGCCAGGCCACTTTCGAACGAAACAATTCCAGCAATCTCTGGAAAGTCGTTGTTAACCTCACATAGCTCCACTGTGTGGTTTCTTACTGCCTTTAACCACTAAACAAAAAACACTTTAAAAAAATAATCATTTAAAAAAAAAAACAACCTTCCTTCACCTTCCTTCAAGCTGTTCTACACTGTCAAGCCCCCCAACATTTACAGACATTGTTTGTTTTGAATCTTCAGTTATTACAGCAAATGCATACACGCAGCTTTCGAGACATGTTTGTTCACAGAACGTGTCTTAAGGAGATTAATGACTATAATTTGGGACTTCAGTTCCCAAGAGCCTGTATTTGCTATAGAAGCAGAGGAAGCTGAGGGAATACTGGGGGTTGTTCTTTCCCCTGGGGTAAGGTTTTCCTAAAAAAAAGAAAAAGAAAAAGCCCATCCTGGCTCCTGCCTGCATCTGGCTATGAGGTCCTTTAATTACTGTGTCTGACATGTATACTCTTTAGAAACAGGGTTAAGAAGTCCCTCTTTTCCAGCTAATCTTATTCATTCAAATTTAAGGCCAGGTGTCCAATATGGCTGTGTTTAAGGGTTGACAACAAGGGTCAAGGTAATGATATGCTCCCTTAGCTCCAATTGGCCATGGCTCCTGTCATTCACTCACACATCTTTCTTGCTGCTGTTTCTCTCTGTCTCCGTGCGTGCGTGTGTGTGTGTGTGTGTGTGTGTGTGTGTGTGTGTGTGTGTGTGTGTGTGTGTGAGTGACTGCTCAGGGGAAAATCTGCTGTGGGCCGTATCAGATTGAACAGTAATTGGTGGCCAGCTAAGAAGGTTCACTGGTTTGCTTTGCACACGGATAATTGGCCAGTCGCTTCACAAAGCACTTTGAGAGTGTGTGCCATGCTAGCTAGCTGAACTAATGAGCATGGCTGTGTGTGTGCGTGTGCTTAAATTTTGCTGTCAAACTTGTCAAACGTGTGCTTATCCGCAGAAGAGCTTCACGTGTCGAGTTTTTAAAAATCACACTATGTACCTGCAGCTACCACAGCGCTCGCTGTAAAGAAAGGAAGAAAAAAAAAAAGAAGAAAACAGAAGGCCTCCTCTTCAACTCATCACTCTTCATCATCTTTTCCTTCACCATCAATCTTTTAAACTGCCCTTCCCTCATCTGCTATCACCCCACTCTCTTCCTCCATCATCTCGTATAACTTTGGAGTTCTTACCCACCCCTTCTTAACTGCTCATATGAGGACTTATAACAAGAGCCGAGCTATATCCCAAAGGGATTGTACCAAATTGCATTTAAAAATGTCTCAAGGATAGTGCCAGCTGCTTGAAACAAGCCACAAAGCAAGGTTTGTGGATATAAACCACACTGACGGATTTTATTTATATAAATACATTAAGTATTTTCCCTTTTCCCTCGGGAACTGGACCACGTTTGATATGTTTACTCAGGTTATTTTTAAAAATAACTAATTTATATTCAAATTCTGACAAATCCTCCAAATTAATATATACACACGCACACAAACACACATAAAGGTTCTGTTACACACAGTGCAGCTCTGGCACTTACAGGATTCATTTGGAGCGCTTTCACATTACAGAGCTTTCCCTTCAAAAACATTCATTATAGCATGTTTAAGTATGGAATCGTTCTCACTACAAAGCCATTATGATATCACTCGATTGTTATGATGCATCAGCTGCCAGTTGCTTTCCCTGCTGGAGCAATGTAGCCGGGTAACATCATTATTAGAAAAAGTTTACACACGGGAAGCTAAGAGAGTGAACACATTCCTCCTGTATTCAATGATGCAAATAAAGAACTGACACAATTGCTAATTTAGCAAAGGCCTCAAGGACAGAATGCACATTAAATCAAATTGGACAATTTTGGGCTAACGAGATTAGGACTCGAATTGTGAATAACACATTGGCAGGCAGCAGGCTGGCAGACAGAGAGAAAGAAAAGTGATTTAATTTTGTCGTCGTATTGTCACAGCCCTGCCACCAGGGGAAAGCCCTTTTCAATATCTATGTCTCTTTTGATCAAACTATCAGTTTGAGTGAGATGGTGAGCTGCTGTGTGCGATGACACAAGCTCAGGCGGAGGCACATTCTCCTGCTCCTGGGACGGGACATGCACAAAAGTAGCTACAGTTAGATACGTGCCTCTTCAAGTTATAAAACATGAACGAGGGCTGGGAAGGTGCCTGACAGACAAGGTATTGAATAGCTTTCTCCTCCTCCCCTGCTGTCCATGCTGTATTCAGTCCACTCCCATGCGGGCACATGTGATGGTGTGTATGTGATGTTCACTTAAACATGGCCGCTGATGCGTGGTGCTCACTGAAGGCTGACTGCAGATGTCTATAAACTCTTAGGAAAAATTGTGTGTGTGTCTGTGTGTGTGTGCAAAACCAAGGGGAACCTATGTTTTGTTGCCAGCTTGAAAAAACAAATGAAAATGGAAAACCAATTTGAATCAAATACAGGCAGCATCTCAATTTCCTCCAACAAATTTACTTCACCAATTACACAGACATCAGCAAAAAGGACAGCTCTTGCTTTTGATGAGAAATTGCAATTACAAGAGCAGGAACTATTTGACCATCCATGTCTGTCAGACTACACCCTTTATACCAAGCTTTGTTGGTATATTTTAAAATAATAAAAAAGTAAAGTCTGTTTGCTAGACAAATCAGCTAGGGCTGTGCGATATGACCAAAATCTCATATCCCGATATAAAACATCTATCGTCCGATAACGATATAAATCACAAAAATGTAACATTTTCTGTAAATTCTGTGAATCTCAGGTATGTGAAGTGTTTCCAGCTGGGCATAGTGTATCTGGAGTCGAGTGTTTTACCAATGCATTAAACTACACATTTCTAGACATAAGTTGTAACAGCCGCTGTTTTCTTTGTGAGTATTTATTACACGGCGTGCTGCGGGGGAAAGCCTGTTCTAACGTTTGACTCTAAGGTTTATTTTTTAGCACCTGGCGGCTCTTTTTTTATTCTCATCCGTAAATAATCTGCTCTTTCACGTGATTCAGTTTATTTTGAAAAGTCTCAACAGGATCTTGAGCTTTATTGTGAAAGGTTTGTGTGGAAAATAAACAAGCGGACACGTGATGGTTTTACCGTCGTTGTTGCTAACGACAATACATAAAAACAGGCGCTTGTCCGTCTGTAGTGTGGTTATATTAAATATAAGAGAAAGAGAGAACTTTAGGAAATGAATATAGCCACTACAGTGACCATCAAAACGATGAAAAAATATTGCCGTAAACAGTTTATTTTGCAACAGCACGAAACAAACGATAGCGTAAAATGAAACGATAGACGTTTTTATATCGTCATCCGATATATATCGTTATATCGAACAGCCCTAAAATCAGCTCAAACTCGATCACTTATCTGACTTTGAATTTATTTGAGTAGTCCTTAAATTTGAGATTTAGAAATACTCAAAGAATAAGAGCAGTTCCCACTCACCATCTAATACATTTCTATATGTCATAGAGCTGTTTGATTTGATTGGTTCTGGTGTATTTTACAGTATGATGGCGAGAATAAATGTCCTTTAAAGTAAATCAGATTTTTTTTTGTTTACTTAAACCTAAAGCAGTTTTAATATAAAAGTATACATCCCAGGTAAATAATTAAACTGTGAGGTGTTGAACATCCTGGAAACCCATTTTTTTCATTCAGACTACTTACTTCAATAAATTGGGTTATCTACAAAGTGATAAATGTCCCTGATTATTTTATATCTGAGATTTCCTGATTTCGTTTATTGTCCTTGTGTTTATAACTGATATTAAGTTGGTTGGATTGACTGGGGGCTTGAGTTTAGCAACAATTACAATACATATGTGTTGTGAAGGTTGTTTGCTTATGCTGCCAGTCAGTCAAATCCACACAGAACTCTTGAAAGAGACTAGTTACATTTTTGAGTGTCACAGTCTCAATAACTTCTTGATATGTACCTATTTCAAGGTCATGATTAGTGTATATTTAGTCATGAAAATGAAATGTTAAAAAGATGTATTTCAGATCTGGAAAGCAGCTTTTTAAGAGCTCCAAACAGATATAGTGGAAAAAGGGGAAGTTTGACAGTTGTGACTGTGCCAGCTTGGCACGACTCCCCTTTCACTAAAATCAAACAATCAGTTCTTTCAATCAAAATGAAAAACTTACCCTCAATTGGGCAGTAGCGAGTGACCTTCTCAGGCATTAACTGCCCCTCCTTGTGTCTGCAGTACACCTCAGCGATCTGCTGCCGACACTCCTTGCTTTTGGCTCGAGACAGAGCTGAAATGGCTTCCTTTCCACTGATCTCACACTTAGGTGGCTGGTCGTAGGTCACCTCCAGAGTTGCTGCAGTTGCTTGCTTCCTGTGGGGATGCTGATGTCTGTGCTGTGACTGGGTCTGCTGCGCTTGCGAGGCATGGTAGCGCTGCTGCGGTCCTCCACCAACTGGATAAGAGGCGTTGTTGCCAACTGCCAGTGGCTGGTGGCCTAATGGCAGAACCTCATTTGAGCTGCGGCCCAGACCGGGGGAGCTGTCCCGCCAGGCCTGCTGCTGGGCGTGGGCCTTCTCCTGCAGATGCTCCCGCTGCTGCTTACTGCTGATGGCCCCTGCAGGCTGTCGGTGCGGCTGTGAGCGTGCACCAAAGTTACTATTGTCTATATTTTCAAAGTCTTTGGGCACAGAGTTCTCATTGTTGCTGTCGACTCTACTTTTCTCTTTTGGGCGGTGGGAGTAATATCCATCCTGGACATAGATAGGAAGGAGAAAGACAAGGGAAGCAACGGGTAAGGAGGAGGGAGGGGGGATAAGAAGAAGAAAAGGGGGACATAAACAAGGAAAACAAGATCAGAATTGAGTGAAAACAGCGCATATCAAGTGTTGGATTAACAATCAATGTGGCATGTAAGAGTGGGCAGCACTGCATTGAACCGTGAGGCATGAAATGAAGTAGCAAGGTATTATGTGTGAGGGCTACAAGGTGCAACCTAACTGGAGGTGAAGCAGGGCCGAGGGCGCTGCTGCTCTGTGCCATCATCAGATTAGCCCCGGTTTCAATTAAATTCTCCCTCAAATGGGCCCAGCACTCCGTAAACAGATTACCAAGTAGGGATAAAGAGCCAAAATATGACTGTCAGTTTGTGTATGTGTGTGCGCACATGTGTACAGTTTTTTCACTGGAGCCACATGAGAATCCCAAGAAATTGTAGCGTCGTGGCATCTGACTGGAAAAGCTGAACTTGTCTACATTTACCAAATAGTGTTTGCACATGTCTGAACGTACAATTTTAGTATCTTTCTAGTAGAATAGCCTGAAAGCGAAAAGAGGGGCACAGCAGAAAGAGGAAAAAGGGTAATGACTGATAGTGGGGAGTGCAAGGAAGGAGCGCTGACACCAGGCATGAGTTCTTCTCCCGGGAAGAGCCGGCGCGTTCCAGTGAAATGTGCTGTGATGCTTCAAATGAAAAACTAAGAAAGCTGCCTGCCTGCCACGCCACTGTCATCCCCCTTGCTAGGCACACAAGAGAGGGGGGAAAAAAGCGAGGGGGAAAGAAATGACAATAGCAGCCGTGAAAATATAAAGCTCAGAACAGCAGAGATCCCAGATGTGTTTCTCCATTTACAGACACAGAAAAGAGAAAAGATTGCTGGGGAGGTGGAGGGTGGGGTGGGCGCAATAAGATGTATGTGAGACAGAAAAGAAGGAGGTGAAGTGAGAGACACCAGGGAAGCAAGCGAGAAGCCATTGTGAGCCGGCGGCTCGGCATGGAAATGTCTTTCCGGCCCTAAAGCAAGGCCCGTTATCAGCCCATCAACCTTCTCTCTCTGTAAACACCTTGTACAAGCGCAATTACAGAGGTGGCTGGATGACACACTTTCACACTCAGAGAGTGAGAAGAAGGGCTGATATTATACAGGTGAGATAAAAACCAAAAACCTGGGTGAAAACAAGGCGAAGACAACGTGCTTATCATCAGCTCCTTTTAAGCTTCTTCCTTGGCAGAGATTTGATTCTAACAACACTGAATTGAAGCTTTCTGCCTCTCCTCTCCTGAAATCTTTGCCTCTTCCCCCTGTCCTGCCCTTCACACTTCTCTTCACACATCCCGATTCCACCCTTCTGCTCTGCTCTGTTCACCTCTCATCCCTTCTGCTCCACATATCGGTCCACTTCTCTCATCATCTGTTCCCCATTTCACGTCTCTCACACCTCCTTTACTACCACTCTCTTGCTTCCCTGTTATTATTCTCAACTTCATCCCCGCTCCTTCCGGTAACCTCGCCCATTCTCCTCTCCTCCTTGTCTTTCTCTACCTCCTTCGCCCTGCCAGTTTAAACAGAACATGTTTGTCTGAATGGCAGAACCTGCTAATCCTGCGTGTAACAGCTGCTTAGGCCAGTGATCACCTAAAAAGAAATCCTTACTTGCAGAGTTTCAAAGGGAATGCTTTAGAAGGCTAATCCATGCAGTGCAAGTCACTGGCTGTTTGCAGAGGTAGAATGAGTATGTGTGCACTCATGATTATGGGAGACTGGGCAAGCTTCTTGTGATTAAAAAAAAGAAATGTAGACTTGAGTGTGCAAGCAAAGTGGAGGCAGCATATGTTTGCCCTGGGGATACTCCCACTCTGACTCCTACAGTGAAAGACATGAGAAGATGAGGGACACGGCTAAATTGGAATAACGTTTGAGTGAGCAGAGGCAAAGTAAGAAACTTCAGCTGATCATCTGATTTAGTCCAAATACTAGCTGCGTGATTTTTTTTAACTACTATTATGAAAATTGTTGTTTCTTGGGTGATTTCCGTTTCAGTGGATCCAGGAAGTTACTGATCAAAGCTAATCTGTGCTAAGCTTCACAAAGAAAACTCCTATTTAATAATTGTGTGGGGGAACTTTTCAAATCGAGCTCAACAGTTGGCATTCATTGATTGATTTCTTCCATTATTTAATTAGAGCTTTGTCTTGTAGCATCAAGAAAAAAAAAGAAGAAGCAACCTTTAAAGTTCTTTCGAATTGAGAATAATAAAGACAAACAGCCGAATCAGCAAGAGTCAGGTGTGGAAGCATCCACACTCCAAAAGCCAAATATATTCAGTTTGCAATCATGTAGACAAACACAGCAAATCATCACATTTGAGCAAATGTGTGGCATTAGTTTTTAGCATAGGATTACTCTATTTAAACTATTAACTCTTTTACCTCCCATAACTGCCCC
>NW_005187466.1:1792406-1847990 GCF_000239375.1 Pundamilia nyererei | reverse complement strand
GCTATCGATTGTTACAGGGGATATGTTTTCTGCTCCTTGGGAATGTCGGGGAAGCGAAGCCAGGATTGTCTGGCATGCAGTAAGGTGGTTGCGCAAGCCCTGGCACACACACACACACACACACACACACACACACACACACACACACACACACACTTGCAGACAGTGAGCTTCCTGAGCTCTGCTGAGGACTGAGGCAAAAGCAGAGGGGGTAAACGTAAAAATCATCTATCACTAGTGGGTACATTTAGAGAAAGCCTTGTGGAGCTGGGAATTTCAGAACCCCCTCTGGGGATGGCTTAGTCCATTTCTCAATACAGAGCTGGCCCTTTCCACTTTCCCTCATTTCCTCTGCCACAGGGGGAAATATTTCACCTGTCCTTTTTTGCTCTCTTTCTCTCTCCTTTTCTCTCCATTCCCTGCAATCTCCCATGCAGCAGAAGAAAAAAAGCACATATCTCTCTCTCAGCACCTGTCCAGCTTCTCCCCTGTCCTCCTCCCCTCTGCCGTATCATCACTTGCTCTGGGAGGGAAAGCAGTTCATCTGCTCCACACCCTCCCCACCTCCCTAATGCCATCATTTGCTGTTGCAGCCTCACGGTAGATGTGAAGAAGAGCAAGGTAGCAGCACATATCAGTTTCACCCCACCCTCCCAGCCCGCTTCTTTTAAAAGACATCATTCCTATGGGGCCTGAGCTGAGACAAGCTCCTGTGTGTGCCAGGAAGCTGCGCTCTGTCAACACAAGCTGGTGTATTGACAGCTTTGTGGGCAAAATGTACATAAACACGCAGTTGAGATTTTTAAGAAGTACAGTACTGCCCATGCGTGAGTGAGTGGCTGCTATGTCAACTAAACAGCTTATAAGCCAACTTCTGCTACGACCTGCCCTCCATGTGGCTAACGAGCTCAGATTAATTACCTGAACTGAATCCCTGCAATACTCTGAGCAAGATGTGGCATCTGGCATGACACGGGAGACTGATATACTGACAGACTTAGTTCACAGCTGCTCAAACACCTCAGGACAGTGCGTGGAGAGTCACGCAGGGTAGAGTGGGGACAACCTAAATGCTTCTTAGAGATCTTACTCATCATAGCTTATTAGCTGTGGAGGGGGTAAGAAAAGGAGCTTTTTCTTTATAAAGTAGCAAAGAAGGTTGACCTTCAATTCAAAACAAAGTGCCTGAAATCTTTCAAAGGGTCTAAAATGTAGTTTAACCCACAATGAGAACAGTCACATTTTACAAAGAGATATTTTCTGATGTTTTACTTGAGAAAAAAAAATCTCATGTGGCAGTTTTACTTGTTTGTATCCCAAAAGATGTTCATTGTATTCCGTCCAGTACCTTTCTCTTTGTTATTTCCCCTTCAACACTCTTCTTTCCCGGAGGCTAAAACTGGAAGATGCTGGTCACAAGTTTACGCGTGATTAGCAGCAGCTCCTAATGAATAGTTCGGGTTTGACGTGCGCACAAGTCCCTGGAGCAAAAGTATCGGAAGCAGACTGTGTCTTTGTATGTGAGTGCAAATGTGTTACAAACATCTAAAAAAAATGATGTGAGCTTTCAGAGAAGGGAAGGAAGTTTGCTCTAGTTGAAAAGAAAGCAGAAATACATGTAAAACAGCTGAGTAAATGTTAAATATTTTCCAGATGTAATGATCCGGAGGCTGACCCTTGTGGGTATTCGGAACACGAGGGCAGAGGTGAACTCACTGCAGTAGACTTCCTGCTCCTTCCTGATGGACATGTTTGTAATATAATTATATGATTTTACTGGCTATATTTGAATGCATGAATTTAAGCTAGGCAAGGAGACAAAAAGCACAGACTTCTCCACTCGAAACCACAGACAGAAGGAAGAGACAAGTTTCTATTTCTTAAAAAAAAATTAGGACAGGAAAGCTTTGCATGAGAAGCTCGCCATCAAGATACACATAAAGAAACTTATTAACTCTGGGGGACTCTCCAGGGGGTTTCTTTAAGGCCGCAGTGGAATTAAAAAATACTTTTGCTTACTTCGCAATATGTTTGCATTCCATAACAGTACTTGTATTGTGATCCCTTACAATAGTTTCCACAGAGCCCCTCTTGTGTATCCACAATACTCAGCCCACTCAAAGAACTGTGTCCTTTGATTGCTTTATATATATAAAGAATCAAATCATGCCATTACTCCACGGTGGATTTTTATAAGCCCAATATATAGCTTTTTTCCACTCTTTCAGCAGTAATAACTTCATTTAGGTGTTTTGCATAACTGTGCACCGTTCTCTGACATCTGCTTAGTGTTCGACCACTCTTCCATGCTAAATTCCTCCAGTTACAAGATGTTTGTGGCTTTTCTTACATGTGCTGCCTATTTCAAATCTCCCACAACATTTTAATGGGATTCAAATCTCAGGCTTCGCCTAATCCATTCCATAACCCTTCATATCTTCTTTTAGAGCCATTCCTTTGTGGATTTGCTTGCGTGCGGATCATTATTCCGGTGAAAGGCCCGCTTCTGGTTCCATTTCAGACTTCGGACACATGGCTTCATATAATCTTTAAGCAGTCTTTGATATGACGCAGAATTCATTGTTGGAACAGTGACCGCAAGCTTCTGAAAAAGCAAAACAATAGCAAACCACCATGATTCATAATCATTGCCAGGTTCTTTGTCTGAAAATCTTTGGTTTGTCTACAATTACTGAAAACACCAGTTCAGGTCGTGTGCACTGAATTCTATCTTTTAGACGCCTCAGGAATTCACAGAGGATCACTGTGATGGGACCAATCACAGCGTGGGAAGTTAACAAAGGTACCTGCAAATACTTAAAGTCCCAGATTTGTAAGCAGGTCAAACATATTGTTTAATATACTTCAATAAATGCTGTCTTCTCTTTCCAGACCTGCACAGCTCTGCAGAGCTAAACTAATCACCTGCAGGATGTCTTTTTTTTCTATCTAACGTAGGATAGTGTCGATATTCTCAACCAACTCTGCAATTTTGTTGTGGATAAACATATGAGCTGAATTATCGGTCATCTAACAGTATTATCTAAAAATGAAGAGGACAAGACAAAGGTTGTGTCAATAAAACATGACAGAAAAGTTTAACGGCCAATCCCCCTCCTGTCTCTTTGTCAGTTGGGTGTTTTTGGCCTTTATCCACCATATTCAGCCATGTTCAATAAACCCACCTTGCTGTTTAATCACCTTCCTCCTGCAATGCGGGAAATCATTTGCTCTCTCTGTTTCTTACTTCATGTATTACTATAGATTTGTATTCCTGGCTTACACTCTGCACCATTAAAATCCTTATTGCTTGTTGTTTTGGGCATTTGAAATCGAGGAATTTAAGCTAATTCATCTCTTGCATTTACTATTAGTCACTCTGGATAACAACATCAGATAAATGTTTAAAATGTAAATGAGTCACTTAATGGACACAGTATAATTTAGAATCCACTCAACGCTGTGAAAATGACCTTAGGTGACTTCGACATTTGAAAAATTATAAAAAACTGTTTTTATATCAACATTTTTCTTTTTTCATACTTTCCGCCTAAAGTGGATTAAAGAGAAATAGAGTTGAGAGATAGCCTTAAATAACCCTAAAGATTTATTCTGACTGTGTACAGCAACAATGAAATTCATACCGAGAACAATGTTAGAGCTAAAATCCCCAAAGCATGAGTCAAAAATAAGGCTGGCACGCCTGAGTCTCATAAGGTTTGGTTTGCCTTCTCCTGTTAAAAATCTTTACTTGGAAGCTCAGAAGCTTACACAGATGGATTAATAAAAACACACACACGCACCACACAGTACTGTACACACAGACGTCTGAACACACACATGTGCACACCAGTCACATGTGAGCCTTGTTCAGTGCAAGTCACATTTGTCCTGAGGACTGCCTGTGTTTGTGTCTGTGGAGGAGCAAGAGCCCGGCAGAGTACTGAGAGTAATGCTGGGAGTGTTTCAGTTTTTATGTATAGCAGAAAGAACTGTAAAAAGAAAAAAGAAAAGTGCAATTTGCAAATTAATTTCCACCAAAATATTTCAATGCATGGCAAACAGCAAAAAATAGCTTACTAAACCATTAGCATTACTAAATCAAGACTTTGAAAAGAGGAAAACGCACCAGTTATTGTACAGTCATTGTTTTTTTTTTAAATGACAATGTAAGACAATGTTTTTTTGGGTCAGCAACTACGGCCCATTACCCTGAAACCCTCGCACTGCTCCCTTACTCGAGTTGAGGCTTCTTCAAAAATGTAACACTGAGATAGCAATGCTTCCCAAACCAACAGCTAGCATCACACAACTAGTCGAAATGTGGCAAAAAACTATGTAGACTAAACAGTGAATGCAAACATGAGATAACTTGTAAAACCAGCTAACTATCTATGGGATTATGAAGTCAAAAAAAATCTTACAGTAACTCGTTATTAAATGTGACAATGCCACACTTAAGAGAGGTCGTTCTAAGCTGGTAGTCATTGTGATTAAAATATCTGGGACAAAATAGGTTTAAGCTATGGGGCACTGTTTGTAAACTTGAAACACGCTGAAATTAACGGCAACATTTTTCCACAGTTAACTCAAAATCTTACAAAAACGTGTTTTTTCAAGTCATTTTTCTACAACATTTATTAAAATATTTACAAACATTTACAAACACAATTGTAAATGTTAAATCTAAATATTATATTTAAATCTAAATGTTAAATCTAAATGCTACGGTAAACTAAATATTTAGCTAAAATGCAAATTTATGGCACGGGTCAATGGAAATATCAAAATAAAAGCCTTATGTAAACCTCCGGTGCTAAAGTGTGCCGCTAATTTTGACGAAGTATCTTTCTTTTCCAATTCCACCTAAAGCAAAAGAAGATTACTTTAAAATTGTAAATGCCGTCCAATGACTATCTTCACAAGAAATTCAATATAGATACGAACGCATGCAATTTCTGCAATACTGATATTGAGACTACAGAGCATCTTTTTCATTCATGTGATAGTTCCACTTCTTTTTGTGATGATTTTCAGTACTGGTTAACCTCCAAAAATATTGACTGCCCTTCTCTAACCTTTCAAGTAATTAGATTTGGCCTACAAACAGAAAAAAAAATAGAATTTGGGATTAACAACTTATTTATAGTTGCAAAATTTTTCATTCACAAATGTCGCTTCTTGAAAATTACTCTGATTTTTGCTGGCTTTAAAAATGAAGTCCTTCATTAGACTTAAATAAAGCCCACACCTTACTTGAATTTTTGATGCAGCTTTTCAATTGATGTAGCTAGATTGTATGTGCATACTTTTTTTTTGTTTTTTACTTTTATATGATAGGTCACCTTACTGTACTTATATGCTGCTTTATGGTATTTCTGACCTATACTGTTCTTTTGTTCTTTGTTCGATGGCTGCTTTGTTCTTAACCACTTATACCTGTATATAACTTTTTGTTGACATGTAAAATAAGTGCTGTAGTTGTGTAATTAAAAAGTGTGCCGCTAGTGGTCAGGTTGTGTGTCTGTCTTCTCACCGCCATGAGCTGCTTCACTTCTTGCCTACCAACATGTCCAGTGATTTAGCTGGACATGTGCTGCAGCGATTGTGGAGACTGCAGCTGTACTACTGCTGAACCTTTGGATGGCCGACAAAATGGCTCTTGCAATGCTTGTGCATTATGTGGTAATTACATTGTGGTCTTGACCTGATGCAAGCTGATAGAAATAAATAAAATGCCGGGAGTATTTTCCCCTCTTGTGTCCCCACTATTTGCTGTTTCTTGACAAATATATTTGTCCCTCAAGTTTGTATATTTCCTCATGTCAATTCTGATAGCTTGGAAATATTTGAGTCAAACATTTAGAGTTGGGTCCATAATTTGGACAAAGACCTTTTCCACCTTTTTCCGATTTTGCCTCTGTATACCAATCCAGTTTCACGGAAGAATAGACTTCCAGCTGCAAAAGGCTTTCATGGGTTTTACAAAAATTAACCATTAACCTTTTAGGAATCGCAACCAATATAATAAATATTATAGTCCTCTATTTTAACAGGCTCAAAATTAAGTGGGCAAACCGTTTCATGAGCAGGTGAGGGCTATTCCTTTGTTATTTCAGGACAAATGAAGCAGACATAGTGTCGGAAGTTGATTCAAACTGTTGAATTTGTATTTTTAGCTTTTTATCATAATTTTTAAATATCAGCTCCAAATAGAGGTCACTGCAAGTGAAAGACACACAAAGACAGAGAGAATTAATAAAGGTATGAGCAAGTTTGAAACAAAGTTTATCTTTTATCCAGAATAACAGGAAATTAAAGTACGGAGAAGGAGAAAAAGAGGTCATGATCCCAAGCATACCACATCCCTGTTGGCATGGGTATGTAAGGCTGCGTTTATTGATGATGTGACTGCTGACAGAAGTAGCAAAGTCAATTCTGAAGTGTACAGGAGTGTACTCTGCAAAACTGATTGGGCAGCGTTTCACACTGCAAATGATAATGAGACAAAGCATAAAAGAAGCCCAAGAGTTTCTCAGGGCGAAGAAATGAGATATTCTTCTGATCTGATCTCAACCCAATACAATATGTTTTTCAGGTATTACATGAAACGCTAAATGCAAAAGGAAGCAGCAGCTGGAGGTGACTGCAGTAAAGGCCTGGCAGAGCATCTCAAAGGAGGAAACAAAGCATTTGGTGAAGCCAGGCAGTCATCTTCTGATTTTCATCCTCAAATTAAACAATCCTTAAATGTTAATGACTGCATTTACTTAAGAATTGGTGTAAAATACTTGAATTAGTGCTCAAAATTTGCTCTTCACATATTGATCATGAATGTCTGACTGTCTGGTGTCTAACTATGCTCAGTCCTTTAAAACCATCATCATCGTTTTGTCCCCTGTCCTCCTCTACCTCGCAGATGGGTGAATGTTTGCAATTTACAGATGACAACAGGAATCTAAATCACACAGCTTATATACAGTATATTAGGCCCATATCTCACAAGAGCATGAAAGTCCTTTAACAGGCTGTTAGAAGATACTGGCAATTCTCCCACTGTGTCTCTTTACCCTTTCTCTCTCATATACCAACCTCTTATTTTCCTCTGTGAATAAACCCCCAGAACTTTACATCTCCAGCTTTGAATAGGCCCCATCAAGCGATTTCTGAGCCATATCTTGCAAGGGCATGAAAACGCCTTACTCCCCCCACTGCACACCTCCCTGTTCAGCCATGAAATGACACCCCTATTTAATCAATTGTGAATCATGAAATTTTGCACAAGAGACCCCTTTTCTTTGCACTTGACAGTGATTGAACTGCACAGCCATGCAATTCCATTCACCACGGCGATGAGAAGAAAAGCGGGTGGGGGAGGGGCTGCGTCTCTGTGTATAGTGTGTGTGTGTGTATGTGTGTGTGTGAAAGATGAAGGCCCCGTGACATCATGGGTGCCCGCTAAAAGGAATGACAGGGTCTCTTCTATGCATTGAGACCACATGGTCCGACAGCACAGAGGGATCTTACTGCTAATGTATAGTAATGCAAAGGAGGTATGATACAAGGACCAAGGGCCCTTCACAAACATTTTACATACCATCCAAAGAGACCAGGGGATAAGAATAACAGAAAAAGGGAGGAAGGGTGTGGAAATGATAAACAGAGATTACACATAGAAGAGGTTGGGGGGGTAGTGTAGGATAAAGACCAAGAGAAAAAGCAGAACGGCGAGGAAAGGGCTGGGACATTTGCTTTCTTTCTACAGCATTAATAGTCTGGTGGAAGCAACACGTGAAATTATGATGTAAGCTCTGCAGTGAGTGTGTCAGAAAACAGCTGAAATACCAGGATTCTGTGTGGCATAGCAGTGATGCAGTATACCATGACCCTAGTGTGACCCTACTGGAGAGGTCAGACTGGATATGGCTCTACAGTAAACAATGCCCTTTCATGACTGTGATATACAGTAAGGATTGGGTTAAATACAGCGTGCATGTGCAAATTCACTCTTGTGCCTTGTGTTTCAGAATAGCATGCTAATGATGTGCAAATATATCAAGGCTGTGCATTACGGTTTCACTTCCACTTCCACTATGCAACCACAAATTCTGCAGGACAGGCCTCTAGAATCACATTATTGCGTAACATGAAAAACACAAAAACTCCCTGGTGACCAACTGGACTTTTTTGGGTGCAAATGTGCATTAAGTTAAAGAGCTGTGTCTGTTGCTTTTTGTGACAGAACAGGTAGTGACGTTTTTATCGGAGATGCCAAAAAGGACCAAAAAAAGGGGGGGCAGGAAGAAACATTTTGTTGCTTCAAACTTTTTTTACACATAAAAAAACAGCTGAAATCACAACAAAAGCAACACCTCATCATGCTTTTTTCACAGTAACATTACAAGCGTCAGATGTTCACTACTGATGACTCCCGAAGCTTCAAAACTCAAAAAAGGGTATTTGGCACAGGCTTAAATTGCACCATGACAAACCTTCTAGAAATATTCAGAATTTTTAGAAATGTATTTAGTCATGCACACGGCTAGGCTCTGTGAATGGCAACGTCAATCTGACAAATGGTTGGGCAAGCCACCAGTTTCGTGCTGAAGTATCTCAAAAACTATTTTCATCGATTGCCGTGAAATTGCAGACTTCCAGATGACGAACTCTGTTGCCTCTTTCTTGTAGTCTTGCATATACAGAAAAGATATACTGAGGATAATTTATAATCATTTGGATTCTCTTTCACTTTAACAAACATGAAAATGCAATTTGGCTAATACATTGGTTTAAATTCCCATTTTATCCTAGTTTGCCAGTGGGCCATGGGGGCAAAACTATTCTTGCTCACATACACATTTATGGTATATTTAGAATGATGGACTATTTATGAATAAGGATAACTTTATTGATCCCAGAGAGAAATTCACGTCTTGGCTCGTCTGCTATTTGTATGAGGCCATGTCACACATATGAATGATGTAATGCATTTAATATATGTCCAAAAAATAAGACAATGTGCAGAATACAGAGAAAGAGCCTCTGGGAAATAAGACAAACTGCTATAGCGTTTAGAAGAGGTGTATTTTATACAGGGTCCAGGCAGTCAGTGGAATAAAATATGGTGACAGAATAGCTCTGCAGAGAAAGCTCAGTCACATCTGGGGTAGTATTACTCAGTGGTTATAGTAGGAACTCTCCCCGGTTTTACTTCTTGCTATGGTATGCCTTTTTTATATTCTGACTGCTTTTATTTACAGCATGTTGTGCAGGGATTGCTCAGTAGGTAGAGTGTTTGCCCCGTGATTGGAAGGTCGGGGGTTCAAATCAAACCTGAGGTAACCCTGAGCAAGGTACTGTCTCTACACACTGCTCCCAGGGTGGTGGATTGGTAGCTGCCCACTGCTTCACTGAGTGAATGGGTTAAATGCAGAGGACTAAGCAATCCCCTACAGGATTAAAAAAGTACACATTATTGCTTTTTATTTGTTTTTATGCTTTTTATTTGTTTTTGTTTCTAATGTCTCTGTAAAGCACTTTGAATCACCTTGTTGTTGAATTGTGCTATACAAATAAATTTGCCTTGCCTTGCCATTATTATTAAAATAACATATAAGTCTTTAGCGTATAGAAGAAAGCTGTAGCACCCAGAGTAATCCTCGGGGCATCTTCCAGAGCTGATAAATGAAAATGACGCAGAAGAAGCAAAAAATGCATTGACTGACAGCAGTTCTGAGACAGGCAGCTGGAGTTGACTCTTGTCTCATCCACTGGCTCCGTCCACTGTGTGTGTGCTGTCTGTGTGTTTTGGACCAATTTCCATGTACTGGTTGACTAATATTGTGGTTTGCTAAGAAGTAACAACCCCCTAGAAGTGGTGAGGGAAATACTAGTATTTTACTAGGTCAATCCGTGACACTAATTAGGGAATATGTGTATCTGTGCGTTGCAGACTTTGTGAACGTAGCCTTCGAACCAAGCTAGTTTCTGTTAACTGATAAATTAGCGCTTCACCCTTCCATACATAAGAGGCAAATGCTGGCTCTAAGAAAAAACAAAACAAAACAAAAAACCCAACATGGTGGCGAGCAAAACGCTAATGCTGAAGCTGCAAAATGTGTGATGTCATGGTGGATGCGTCCTCCTTTTATAGAGAAAACCGACACGGGGAACACAGCGAACATGTAAGCTTCAACTTGAAATTCAAACAGGGATCTTTTATTGCAATGAGAACAGAATGAGAACAGCACAGGCTCATGGAAACATACAGTAAACCAACAAATACTCCTTGTGTAACACTGTTAATCTGTTAAAAGGTTCCTGGATTAGTGCTAACAGATTGGCACCAGAAAACAAAAAATCACCTTTTTCTTGTGCCACAGCCTAATTTTCTACCTGCTGTTTCATAATTTTCTTTATAGGTTTTGCTTCCTGATTAACAAACATGAAACAAGCACTTTCTGTGTGAGATAATCACAGCTCGGGGTATTAGTTCAAATTGTTTTGATCTAGTGACTAATACACATGTTGTCATGGGGATGAAAGGCACCTGTTAATTACACGGATAAATTTTGCTGCATCTCTTGCCACACATGCTTTAACTTGTTCTCCTCTTTACTCAGTGTAAATGTAAAGAATGGTACATGACTACATCAAGGACTATGCAATAACAGTAGATATTTTGCTGGGGAACAATTTTGCAGATGGCAAAAACAAGATCCCAGTGACCCATCACATGGACTCTTCACCCTCCTGCCCTCTGGGAGGCGCTACAGGAGCCTCCGGACTAAGACCACCAGGTACCGGAACAGCTTCTTCCCCACAGCTGTCAGACTCCTGAACTCTGCCTCCTGACATCTGACCCACGTTAAACTCATGGACTGAACATACACACACACAAAATGGACAACTGTACCCTCAAACACACAATAATAACATGGAGTGAACCACCACTCACAACCACTAGCACTTTATATAGCCTCTGTAGAAATTATCCACACCCTCACCTATCTTAACTGCACTACTGTATAGCTGTATTGCCAGTGACCTGGGTCGCACTAATACAACGAACATGCGTATTATGAACAGAAGTTACGTTCCTATCTTGTCCATTTATCCCCGGATTGCAAATTAATTCTGGAGAACTGACAGACTCACAGTGAAAAGGTGATGAAAAGATAGTTAGGATGCATAATGTTCTTGCTTGTTCTTACAGGCCAAACTACAGATTGCTACAGGAAAGATAAAGGAGAAGTTATAGCTGAGAGTATTTATCTCTCCATGTATGCAAAACCATTTAGCTGAGATTAGACAACTTCCTGAGCTAAAGGTAGATGACTGAATCATACGATCCTTCGGGATAAAGAAGCTTAGAGATTTATTTGGCTTCACTCAGGTGTCAATCATAATGTTTTATTTAAATATTATAAAGGAGACATAAACTGGTATTTTCTATTGCCGCCAACGAAAAAAGATTTGCAATCTTTTCATTGGGTCAAAATGAGTTGACACAAAGCATCATCTGTTCAAGTCTCAAAGCAAAGGTCTATATCGCTGTTCAGCAATCAATATATGAGGCCCTCACAAGGTTATGCAAGAGCTAATAATTACATGGTCAGGGAGAATTGACACATGTTAAATTGTCAATTTTAGATAGCGGCAAGACTTAATGAAAATGTCTAAAACGGGAGGAAATAGTGTTTTCTGCACTCCTGTTTGTTTAGTCCACCTACATGGCGAATTTTGCATTGTGATGGCAAGAGCGAGAGAAGCAGTCTGTTCTTACTGTTGCTTTTGATCCTTTTATTTTATTTTATTTTCCAAAAATGGTGTTTGTTCTGAGTTGAACCAATTCTACCCAAAAAACAGCCCTGAAAGAGGTCCTTCAGAGGCCGTTTGTGAAGTCTGAACACGCACAAACCTGCAGGCCGCCCTAAAAGAACTGCAAGTTCCCGCAGTAGATAACAAATAATCGGTGACTTAATTTATTCACTTCAGTTGTGGTTAGTTGTTCAGCTTCATAATTATGTTTAAAACATGAAATTATATTTATTGTTACAGAGTCATTTTTGTTGTTATATATTGGGTGGTATAACATTGCTAACTAACAGTAGATTTGTGAAAAATAGGCAAAGGTCTTGAATTAGACGATGAAAGAAGAAACGGCTTCACTATTGCGTGGCAAATATTTTTCTTGGAGGATTAGATTGGGTTCCCTTACTGCTATTTGCCTACCACTGCATTACAGTATGAATGAAGACCCCTTAAGAGGGCCAATTATTTCCCCAGGAGATAATTTAAGTCTGGTCCCTTATAATGATTTCATCTCAGACAGACAGAAAACAGTTGGTGCTGTCATGCAGGAATCAGAAATAGTGTGCAGAGGAAGTTTCTGGTTGGATATCTGCTGAGAGAATTGGGGGTGCAAATCTGTCAGGGTGCAGCACAAATGTTTACTGAAGCAGAAAAACTCTAAAAATTACTTTTTCAAAAGTGTGAATGGTTCAGTTGTTACATTTACATTTGCTTAATGCATTCTGCATGCTGAGCAGTTAAACATTCATCTTGAATATAATTTTCCAAATGATTATAATCAATTCATTTGGAAGTCACGTCAGATTTGCATTTGAACAAAAAATGCACACAAACGAATGACTTTTCTCCAAACAGCTGTGATCCTGTGAGACACACTGCCAATGTGTAACACGTTTATGCTGTCGCCTCTAAAAATGTAATAAAATAGACTTAAATAACAATCTACTGCTTTAGAGGAATGCAGTTAATAACTGTCTAAAGTCACAGAAGTCCAGGAGTTATCTGTCAAGCAGAATGACAGGTAGATAAAGATCAGAGCAAAACAGGGAAAGCAGTTGGAGGGGAAGAAAGTGAAGGTGAGGAGTTAAGAACCTAAGCTAGCAATAACGAGAGCACAGATGGCTGATACGATCTTCAGGCCTGACACCCAGATCATTAAAACTTCTAAATGATTGAAGGCCCCACTGTCCAACAGAGACAATCCTGAGGCACAGAGGTGATTTCAGCCTTTAAGCAGTTTTCACAGTTATCAGAAACACACACAGAAAAAAAATCAACAGGCCACAATAATAGAATTTACAGAATGAAAATTTTGCACTATGGCTTTGAAAAAACAAAACAAAAAACATCAATTTGTAACAGAATGTTTTTCTTTTATAAAATCTAGAGATTTCACTGCTTAACTACAGTTTTACCAGGGTCACAAAGGTTCTCTAAAATAACACTTTTCTTGGCATTTTATAGGAAATACAGAACATAATGGTGAGTTTGAGGCATCATTGCGCTCGATTAAAGATCAGATAAGAGAGATTTGAAACACTGACCTAGCAACAAACAAGTTGCTCTGTAAAGATGTTGTAAAGTTATGCCATTCTTAGCAGACAATAACATCACACTCCCGCTGTGTGTCATAATCAGAGCTTGTCTTTGTGAGATCCTCCCTTTGAAACTGTTTGCCCTCCACACATTTACAGAGATCAAAGTAAAAGTTAAAGTGAGATGGGAGAGTGCTGTTCTCAGTGTTCAACTGGTGTCTCAAAAAAAATAAGAGAATGAAATATATATCGTATTTTCCACACTAATAGGTGCATTTAAAATCCTTCAATTTTCTCAAAAATTGACAGTGCGCCTTATAATCCGGTGCACCTTATGTATGAATTCTGGTTGTGCTTACTGACCTCGAACCGATTTTATGTGGTACACAGCGCTCAAAATCTGTCAAAATCTTTTTTTGTTCTAGCACGACTTTGGTAAGCTATGAAGCAGCACTGCTTGATGGATTGATGGATTTTCTTTTTTTTTTTTTTTGCCCGTCCCGCCAATATGTGGCTTTTTATTCATGCCAAACTCTAAGTGGAATGAGTGGACTGCCTTTAATACCGATAAGATCAACCTATTTTTGCATATATAACACACTTTTGGCATCATTTACATAGACGCAACATCAGATTCTGTGGAAACTGTTAAATTAACTGCCAAGGTTCTAGAGAACAAGTAAGCTTTTCCCCTCAGTGTTGACTTTTCAAAACTAATCCCACCTCAAAACACCATGGAGTCTCTCTAAAATCTCACCAAACCTTTTAAACCCAACATCAAAAGACGTGTGTAGACAGCAGGGCTGCCTGACCAGGCCACACCCAAAACAAGCTGCAACACAATCTGGTCAAATTACAATGTTCACCTCCCCCATTTCTACCCTTAAAGGGCACCTTAATATCCCCTCCACCACCTGGCTGGCATCAAAGCCTAAAAACCCAGCGCTTTGCAGGACACATCAGCAACATTTCTGGCTCTCATTTCCTTCTCCACAGCAGGGGTGCACAGGGACATGCCAAGCCCGGCTCAGTGTGAAAGCGGTAAAGATGGAGGTAGACAGGGAGTCTCTTTTGCAGCCAATAATGTCTGTAATTTGTCCACAGATTGAGGCCAGAAGAAACAAAGAAAAGCCCTCAGACACCACTCATTTAGTTGAAAGCACATTTATGAGCTTGTGTGTCTGTGTGTAATTTAGCAGCAATGCGTTACAGCCATCTTGCTTAACAGAGGGGTTGCTGGACACCAGGATTTCTTCATCGCCCCCATCCCAGCTGCAGATGTACAGTTTGGCATGGACAGATGTTTCCACATATACACATATGAACACAAAGATACACGCAGATGGATGTGTGATGTAAAACTGCACTGACTCGCACACAGCAGGGACACACAGGCTTTTTCTTCACTGTCTCTCCTCTAGCCTTTCCTGCTGGCCTTGTATGGCCTCTACACACCCACCATATGCTAATGGCTAGAAGAGAGCTATAATTTGTAAATGATTTAACCTTTTAATAGAGAAAAGATGAGGTTGGCTACAACTGAGTCCCTCTGGATGTAAAGTCAGAGAGGAAAAATATGGACTGGAGCAGTGATTTAGACATCATATAATTGTACTGTCCAATTATCTGTGCAGTTCATATACTGAAGTGATTTGTCTGCTGTATGTGTGCTGTGTGCATGCCTACATGTGCACTTGTTGGTGATCCTTACTTGAGGATATCGTGTGCATCCTTGTGTGTGTGTGTTTGTGTGGTTTTCAAAACAAGCTGGTGCCAAGGCTTAGCTGATAGGCTAATTAAGCTCACCACAGGGAATAAATGTTTCCTCTCTGCCTGCCATTTGTCACACCTGGCACGGAAATGTCACTACGAAAAGAAACACACACACACACACACCCCGAGCAGAAGACACACGCAGTGTGAGAAGTGCTGAGGCGACAGAGCTAGTGTGTGAAAATAAGTGAAAGGGGGGAAAAAAAACCCACACGGGCAGGAAACTAAAAAAGAAACAAATGAGACACAGATGTACAGCAGGAGAGAAAAACATGCAGGGAATTGTGCAAATGAGAGAAAATGATTAAAAAATATTAGTGGGGGGAAGAAAAACTTTCTGAGCTCTGCCAGACAACATCATCATCATTATGATCAAACGGCATTGAGCCTCATTAGTATGACGTTGCTGCTAAATAAAATGTGAATAAGTGCTTCTTTCAAGTACAGTCATGTTAACATATTCCGCAGGATAAGATTACAAAATTAATTGAGCCTTTGTAACTCATAAATCACAACATCTCATTGCTGTGGCAAATCGGATGCATTCATTTTTATTTATGATTGTTTTCAGCTGCTAGTGTAATACGGGTGACATATAGTTACGACTCCCATCTGGGCTTTGCACTCGTGGCACATACACCTCTGAATCAACAGCCCACAGTTTTTATTCTTCTTCTGTTTTATACCTTTTTAAAGTTTTAGCTCAAAGCCAATACTTTGTCTTCAAAATGTCATAAACCAGCTAATGGTCTGTGACAAAAATGGGTCATGCAAAATGTTAGCAAAGATGAAATATTTATCAGAAACAAGAGGTGCACATAATGCGTAGTAATCCGCAGTGTCGGCAGTGTAATTGTGTAAGGACGTAGTGCAGTGTTGTAAGGTGCTGACGCCAGAGACAAGCAAGGGACACGCGAGACCACCCACTCACACTCCGACACCAAAATGAACCAGAACAGATTGCAGAATATTAAATAAACCCAGTAAATCCAAATCAATCTACAGAGCAGGAGCCTTCACAAAAAGCAGATTCTGCACATGAAAGTGAATTTGAAAAATCCTTTCCATTGGCTCAGTCGTTCCTTGAATAAATCCCTGCATAGTCTGACGACAAAATCTAAACTCCTTGTTTGGTGGATTCAAAAGTTCTGCAGGAGCTAATAAAATGAAAGCTTTTCGTGCACTTTCTTCAGTGAAGTGCAGTGGGGTGATATTTCCTGGTAATAACACATAGGGGTTGTTGATCGGACAAAACGGTGGTTCAAAAAAACAAACCACATAAATAAAGACACCTATTTGATTTGGCAAATGCATACCAGCAAATGTGTGCTGTTATGACCCAACCTGTGGGTAAAGACAATATCCTTTCTTATTTTGTCTCGTCTTATTTGTCGCTAACATGTTGTTTTGGTTGTCACGTTCCACGGGATAAAAGCGATCGATTGCTGTGGCCGATGCGGATAATGACACCTGAGCCCACAATGGTCAGACAGCGGTTTTCCTGTTAGGTACTGTGTGTGCCGTGTTACACTTCAGCTTACCCTCCATTTTTCTCTTTCAGACTCTCACACACCCACAGATGAGCTTCTTCACACTGAAATCTGCTGTTTATTACAGGCGTGACAGCTTAAGTGGAGTGTAGCCCCACAGCCATTGTAACAGTATCACCAATAACTACCAGTCCCGACCCTGCTGCTGCTGCTGCTGCTGTAAAGTTGAGCAGAGCACCACACACCTAACAGTCCACAGGAGATTTGAGGTTGTGGTAAGTGATGATGACAGAAATTATGTAAAGCCTCCTCCAGCTGACATGAGTTTTGGGGAGAAATTGAGAGAACGGGGAAAAAAACTACCCTCCTACTGTTGTAACCATCTCTTGTTAGATTGAAAGAAATGACCTGGTGATGTTGTTGTGGCGCACAGCAGTGAAATAGATGCTTTCTGAGCAAATACTCCATGTGTGGATTACACAGTGCAGGGCTGAGTGCTGGAGTGTGGCGCACAAGTGTTGGGGGGTAATTTACTTTCATTTCAGCTTGCTTGAAAATGTAAACTGAAACTGCTGTTCATTTGCAAGCGATTATTGCCCAGTAGATTAGATATAACATCCTTTTCGGAGCAGAAGTTTTTCATTGTTCAAACTTTTATCGAATCCAGCTCTCAGAATTGATTGCAATTGAAAATAAAGTGAGTTCTTATTGGCCAAACAGTGCGAGGATGCACGCGGGTGTAATGTTGTCAGAGCACATGGAAATTACCGTAGCTGTGCAAGTCAATGAAGATTGTGAAGCCTCAGCATTAGGGATGCTGCGCCTGACTTGCTCTTTTTTTCCACCCAGTGCTGAAATTAATGCATGCCACATGGTGTTATTTCCACGGATCACTTCAAAGGGAAGTAGAATCAAAGATCTTGTACTTTATGGAAGCACACTGGCATCAGAGGCTTACTGATACTCGCCTTTTTCATCTTTGTTCCATGGAGTCCTCTTATCAGCCTCTTGTCAACATGTCACTTAGTCATCCTTAACTAACACCAATCTTGGTACCAGCTGTCCTTTCTTCCTTCTCCTCCCTTCCTCCTCTTGGGCTGCCTCTCGTTGTTCATGCCATCTCTCTCCCCCCGTGTTGACAATCGACACATTACCATCGCTGTCATCTGCTCTAAGTCGCGATCCGTGCAGTCCAACAGCACCCGTATGGTCCCATCCTGTCCAGCACAGCAGAAAAAGGCGGGGCCCATATGGAGGGAGCTTTCTCACAGAGGGAATGTATCCTGGATGGCAGTGGGGACAGTAGCTAGATGATGCTTATAGACCGGTGACTGTTGTGCTGTAATGATGTGGAAACGTAAGCTGCTTAAACTGCAAGGTGGGACTATTTTCTTGATGCTCGTAGCATTCTGTCTCCTTTCTTTTCATTTTTATTTCAGAGTTTTCTCAGGAAGTTTAAAGAACAGAACATCACTCATATCAGATGAGTTACAGCCTATTCAGTTGATTTTTTCATGACACCTTAACCCCTTCTGAATCTGCAGCATCCTTCTTTTTTGTATGCACCACTGAAACTTCTCTCCATACGCTCCAGCAGTTAATACTGAGACAACAACAGCTCACTGTGTTGTCATTAAAGACCAATGTTCCCATGCAGCAGTGATAAAAGAGGAGAAGAGCAGAAATCAGACAGTATATGAGCTTGCGCCTCTTAATCTCTCCTCCTCCGGCTCAGCCTAACTGACATTTTCTTAATTTATTCCTCTCAGGATTCCAACATTTTAATTAGGTCACTCCAAATCTCCTCCCACGCAGCGTTATTCCGAAAAACTTTTTTATTTCATCATATTTGTCATTTGCCTGCTTCTTCTCTCATTCTCTCTCTTTTCATTTCCTTTTTCGTACTTGTCAGTTTTGCTTAGTGGGTTATCTCACTAATGATGTACGGTAGTTTTCCGACCTGCTCCTGCCAAAAGTAAATACAGCAGAGGTAAATACATAATTGAATCGTGGAAATACATTTTTAAAAAGTGGGTTTAAATAAAGAAATGTCTTCTCGGTATTTATGTATTAGAAAAAAATGTAAAGATTAGTGGAAATAAATAGTTGAAGTGCTTCTGTCAACTTTAAAATGGCTATGGTGTGCTGTATATGTGCTTATATATGTTAATGTAGGTTAGTGTCTGCGGTGTGTGTGGAGGCGTGACATCATATTTTGCATAAGTGTCTCCTTGAGACCTTATACAAAGTTCCTATGGCTCCCTGCACTATGCACACCTCTGTGTGTGTGTGTGTGTGTGTGTGTGTAGTTGTACTCTGAGAGTTTTTTTGTTCTCTACTATAAGAGAAAATATGTTCTGTATAATCTGTAAGTTGTTTCTGAGTGTGGCATGAGTTCTGGCTTATCTCCAGCCTCAATGGAAACAAGAGGAAATTACTTTTCTGCAAAGCATCAGACAAGGCAAAATCCTTACCACGTTTTCCAGTGGCGCAGCAGGACATACACTGCGACTTAAGTGCTTTGCTGAAGGGGCCTAACACAGAACAGAAACAGTTTTCTTCTGGTTGCAATTCCCTTTAATGATCAGTCAGTAGGAGTAAGTGCCCTAAAACACCACGCTGACAGATGACTGTTTGGTATGGTGACTGTTAGGTCGTGGTAAAATGTCTCCGTGCGACCGTCACTAGTAGTTTTGGTAGCGTGTACGGCTGTTTTGTCTATTGCCACTCATGTTTCGGCTGATGTTTTGGTCGAGTGATATGATGCATGGCACATAAGTCAATAAAGTGTAATTAGGAACTGCAAAGAAAGAGATGAGAGATGTTATAATCATAACCACATGAAAGCAGTTTTAAACTGGTTTCGACATTCAATCTGTGAATGTCCACACCAGATATGGGTCCCTCCATTGAGGTCATTAAGAATTCTTAATGCAGTAAATACGCTAGTGTAACATGATGCTAAGAGATGGACCAAAAGCTTAAAAAAGTCAGTATGGAATTCCACGCTGAGAGTCAGGAGGACAGAGGACTTGTTTGGGACTTACCTCTTCTGTCCAGCTAGCTAGCTAGTGAATAATTAGATTATTGATCTAGTAATGATTTGTTGATTGTTAATATTAAAATCCAACTTGGGCTTGATGGCCTTTTGATACTCCTTTCTTATCTCGTTTCTGAGTATCAGGGTCATATCACTCACGCTACACTTAATGTAACTGAAATGCTGCATTTTCAAGCAGAGAAAGGTGAATTACCCTCCCAGGACCTGGCATCACATTTTGGGATGCCTGGACCAAAATACGTAATTTTTCTCTACAAGGTCCTGATATCCGCTTACGAGGACATTATACTGTCACTGTTCTATCAAAATTTAAAATGAATGTCCTCATATGTGGATCTCATTTTTCTCAGAAACAAAAATTCGGTAAAAAAAAATAAAAATCTAGTAATTCTTTGTTTTTAAATTCATCAGGTCCCAATCAACACAAATAGCAAAGAAAAATCAAAAATGCATGCCATGAAAGAGTTCGGGTCTTAGGAGGTTAAATATAAAAACTCATTTAGTTGACCCACTAAGGAAGTTCTTTTGGGTCTTGTATTCCTTACAGTTGTATTCTCGCTCTCAGGAAAAAACATAAGGACTGACTGCACTGTGAGACTTTGGATTTAAGAATTTCCTGGCTTAGTTTTGTCTGCTGCTTCTTTTCCTGTTATGGAGTTGGGATGTAGCCAGGGGAAATTCAAGTCTTCCATATCCACTTGCACACTTGTAGTTACGAAAAGACACAGACATCTGTACACTCAGCCACACAGATAAATAAATATACACCTGACATTACCATGAAAACAAAGTTTTAAATTACTAACTAAATAAAAATACTTTAATCGTTTTGCAGAGTTTGTTTGGTCGATTCTGGTACTCTGATATAGAGACACAGTCCTCTAGAGGAATGCCTGCCACATCCTGATCTACCACAGTCCAACCACCACCAATCAGACTTTCCTACCACAACTCGGAGCACTTCAAACTGTTACGCTGTTGACTGCGCTCAGTGCTGATCCATAAGAATGAAACAGAGCTACAAGGCCCAAAGATTGCTAATACATGACCTTCTAAGGGAGATAAGCTGAGAAAGCCTGCTCTATCTTCACCACACAGTGAGGGCTATAAAGGCTGAGCTCTAGCCTTGTTGTCTCATGTGCTTGAGGGTTCAGCTAAAGCAGCTCTTTGCAACTCGAATTGTGTCTCTGCACTCCATTTCGAAGAGATTCTGCCAGACAAGTAATTATGTGGTTAGCCTTGGCAAGTGGTGGGGGATAGCTGATTCTTGGTACAACTGAAGGACCAGAAGCCGAAGGCTCCGCTAGCCAGCTACAGTGATGCACTGTGTGGCAAACTGAAACCAGTCGGGAGCTACACTCCCTCTTTCCGAGAGGAAACTGTTTAAAGAGCCACACAGAGCCTCCTGTGTGCATGTGTGTGTGAATGCGATGCAGCGAGTACTTTTACTTAAGAGTGCAGGGATAGCCTAGGTTCACTGGGTTCAGCCACACTATGAATCTAAAGACTGCTTTGTATGCATGTGTTGGGTGTTTGTATGTGTTCAGGGGATTAGATTTAAGAGTTCCAAACTCTAAAAAAGCACAAAGAAAAATCTGTCACTTACTGACCAAATCACTGGCCACTATCCTCCCTAAGCAGACACAAACATAATTTGGATTAACCCACAGACCTTTGCATTGTTGTTTGGGGCATTTATTGCCCTCCAACAAAATCAAGTCACTTAAAATACACTGAAAAACAACAGGAGCTGACCCAAAGTGCTTCCCAGTAATCCAGCATACAGAAGTATACAAGTGTATAAAAACACAGTGAACAGAAACAGTGATAAGACTGAACAGAGTGCCAAAAAATATCAAAGACCAAAATGTGCAAACATTGCCTTTATCCACTGTATTGTGGAGAGATTTAATGATTCTATTACCATGCAAAACAAATTCTAATAGAAAGTGACAGATCTAGCCTAATGCCTACTAGTACATACGGAAACCATATGGGCTTGTCATCATAGTAAAGACAGCTTCTGCTGCTCTAATCACTCCGACATAGCAGATGCACAGACTGAGGCATTATTGGCAAAATTAAAGCTTCTTCCCCCCTTTTCACATCGTGAAACAGCTGTCCAAAATTTGAGAGTGTAAGCTGGAGAGAAATAAGAGAACAAGGGAGAGTGGGAAAGAGAAAGAGAGTGCAATGAGGAAGGGAGCAATGGTCCAAAGTCATACCCCAGAGCGAGTCAGATAAGATACCCCAGAGCTGAGGATTAAGTTTTTGATCCAGATTTTAGTCTGGATTTGGAGCTTTTTCCGCAAGCTGGGTCCATCTGAAAGTCACGGTTTGCTCAGCGATGTCATGTTGTTTATGTGCGTATTTGTAGGAAACAAAGCGACAGAAGAACGTGTTTACGGCTCATGGTCGCTTGGTATTCAGAGTACATCGCAGCCGGTGCCAACCACAGTAGAAGCAGTTAGCCAGTCCGGCAGTATCAATTTGTCAACATATCCCAGCAAAAATCCTCTGGGGCCCCTGGGAGCCAAAGCAGGGTATTGGTAAGAGCGTAGAGTGCCTGGGGTGACCCAGCAGGCACTAAATACACACAGCTGTACACTGATATGGAAAGCAGCAAAATATGCACATATCATTCACAATGACTACATACTAATTGTGACAAGTGTGTGGCAAATATACATATTTAGCCCCATTTACCATATTTACTAGCATTACAACAAAAATATACACACAGCTGCAGCGTTATATTAACAGCTGCTATAGGAAAGGGTCAAAGACAGTGCATGGCACACAGCCTGTGTCCTCTGAATCACGAGTCAGCTGGAGGCTGAGACGACATGCAGAGCATGACATGAACACACACACATAGACACACACAGACACACAGGAACATATCAAGACAGGACTAAAGCTTTCCCTGACCTCTGACGTTCAACGCTGCATCCACCTACCCACATACACCCTTAAAGAGCGCATACTCAGGGGTATGATAAATTCACAAACTCTCATCCATTAAACATAATAAGGTGCAGGTTTTCTGCACATGATATATATAGTATGCAGCACACACTGACAGGCCTTACAAGTAACAAACAGTGAGATCTCGGGCATCTCTCTGACGCTTACCACACAGTGCATTTATAATTTACTGTGCATGTACTTTCTCTGGGATGTTCTTACTCTTCCTATTGGGCACGGAAAAAGATATAACTGAGGAATGCAGCGACCTATAACATGCTGTCGCTTTATTATGTTGAAGAAACTGCAAAAAGCAATTCGTTCTCACATTTGTTGTGGAAAGCTAACTCACTCTTTGCATTTATGCAAATTACATAAATTAGGGTGGAATAACCTAACTCGGTTTCACTTTTTTGATGACTGCATTGTCATCAGGTGGGATAAACTGCACCTAAAAGACAGAAACCACTGCAGTGCACCGCATCTACCTGTAAGTCACGGCCACACACCTAATACTGCAACTTTTATTGCGTGAGATGTAAAAGTACTTCCTTTCACAGTTGGTATTAAGGGCTATATACCGTATATATATTAGCTATAGAGAGCAAAACTACAACTGCCTTGGTTGTAAGCATACTTTTTAATGTTGTATTGGTGGACATCTAAGAGGATTACCTTACTTTTTTTGAGCCAGCGAAAAGTGGCCACTCCAGAAACTGTAGTTTCTGTAGCACTTCCATTCATTTTTCAGCCCTGGAGGTCCTGTTCAAACTACAGCTTAATTTCAAGGTCCTCTTACCTACATATTCTGCTGCTTTTTGACAATATTAAGCAATCCTTATTAGCAGATGGTGCTTGGTATAATGGAAAATTTGAGCATTAAAATCTCCATGACCTAAATGAGCAGCCTCCATCTGCTGATAAGGAACATGCTAGAGGGGATCATGTGAAGTAGTAGCAGATAAAGTCTCACTTGTTGCTCTCGTCTTAAAATTGCCTGTGTCAAGGCAGCAGGGGGAAAAAAGTGGACTTAGACATCAAAGATCTGACAAAGAGCCATTCTTGCAACATCCTTGCACCAAATCCCAGAAAATGACATAATGCATTTGTGGACATGGACTACCATAAACACCAACAAAACACAAACAAGGATGATCAAAACCAGGATGGCAATTTACAAGGAATATTTGACATTTTTGGAAGATCTGCTTGTGAATTTTCTTGCTCTTGAGTTATAAAAAGAAAAGATTAACCAGACTGTATACTGGGAGAAACAGAAAGCCAGGTTTTATTCAGAGGTAACAAAATCCTTCACTCATAAACATGCTATTATCTATTTAGCACATATGACAATTTTGACATTTTTGGTTAAACAGGATTGTGCAGGAATAATTTCAGTTAAAGCAATGTAATACTCACAGAAGGTCTAGCAAAAAACGCACAATAATTTAGAGAAGCTAATAATCCTGCTTATTAATCTCCCTCACTGCCACTGGACATAATGCCAGGGAAAATATAGTTCTATGCCTTTGATTGTTCTTTGTACCTTACAGCAACACACTCACATCAGGCAAATAGCTACCAACTCATTACACTCCCCCTCTATTGCTGTTAAATTGCAGTCATTTGTGTCTTTTAGGCAAATAGACTTGAGTGCTAAGCAAGCAGACATGCCCTGGCTGAATTATAATTGCCTTGACCAAATCTCTTTCTCAGCAGTTAAGAAAATTATATCTGCACAGTCTATATACCTCTGGAGCAAATGTGCACGAGCCTAATATGAATAAACACACCAACTTGGTCACACGCTGAAAATCATCCATCCAATGTATACGACAGGATTGGTGTACTTCCTTTTAAGCCCCACAGAAGCTCTGCCCAGACCTCTAAAAAAAAAAAAGAGCTATCATCTATACACCAATTAAACTGAGAATTGTCTAAAATTGTTCTTGTAGGCCTAGTTGCCACGGCAATTAAGCAAAGAAACTTGAGGACAAAGAAAAAAAAGAAGAAAATCTCAGGCTGGCTATTTGGAGGGGCACGCGAGAGGAAAAAAGAGCAGCATTGTTCTCTGTTTGAGCTCATACACACAAACACTAGCAGAGTGCTGACACCAATAAGCAGTCAATGATTTTCCTAATGGTTCTCCTCTATGGAAAGCCAATTCTCCTGAGGATGCTTAAAACACTGAAAGCCATGTGTAAACTCTACTCCTGCTCAAACACACATATAAACACAAACACACGCAAGTCTGAAACCTGCCTTGGCAAATTCTCAACCTCCGTTTAACTTCTCTTTTTCTCCTTTACAACAAAGTGCATGTGTATGGATTAACCTTTCCTCTCCCTTTCTTTTGATATGCAGGCATACCCAGTCTTTCACCTTTAGCAAACTCCCTGTAACGGCCATTGCAGGAAACACAGAGGCCGTTATACATGAAGTATAACTCATACACGTGAGCTCGGGTCTTGAGAGTGAAAAACATGCAACACTTGAGCTAATTGTTAAGTGCTATTGTGAAAAAATGACCAAGCTTCCCTGTTTACTGAAATAGAATCATGAATGCTTTATGTAGTATGTATCCAAAATGTGTTTGATATTACGCTTGCACAATCACACTTCCTAATTAACTTCTCTTCCTTTGCCCCCTGTTTCCTGCTCACACATATACATGTTTTTTTTTGTACAGTGTAATTTCTCTATACCTCTGAGGCCCTGTATCCAATGAAGTAGAACAGAAACTGGAAGTATAGCTGGAGACAGATGAGAAGGGTGAGTAGTGGAGAGCACAAAGTGAGGGAAAGTAAAAGCGAGAGGAAATGGGAATAAAATAAGTGGAACGAGAGCAATCGACAAGAAAGAGAATCTAGTGAAAGAGCAGGTCAACTCAGGCGGTGGCAGTGTGGAAGCGTCTACGGAGCGTTGCTGATGTGATGGCATGATGATGATGGTGTTGATGATTCACCGCTGGTAGGAAATCAGAGAGAAGAACGTATTATTATCACGCAGCTCAATTACACCGCAATTTCTCCCCGGCAGCGACAGCCTCTGCAGGGCTCCTCATTGAAGCTGATTTGGGAGGCCTGCGGCGTCTGGAGGACCAGAGAACGACTCAGCAGTGCGGTAAGACATCCCCACTTGAGAAGGGAGAAGAAGAGGAGGCAGGAGAGGACGACCGGGGAGTGAAAGAGTGGTATGAAGAGACTGAGCGAGTATTTAAGGAGAATGGTGAAAAATATGGGAGCGTCTGCGTCGAAATCTCATGAGCTCTGCACTTAAAGTGTTCGGCAGAGTGGAAGCAGGCAGGAAGGACAGACAGGATCTAAATGCGCTGCTGATGGAGAAAACACCTGTTCAGTAATGGGTACCAGCTCTCCGGCTGTTCCCGGTGCTTTAATATGAATACTGAAGAGCAGCTATTCAGGTGGTGCTTTATAATTTTATTTACTCCCAAAGTGTGTGTATGTTATGCATGAGCCAAGGGAGAAAGCAGAATGATGAAAACCTTTGTGTCCATGCAGTAGGGGTGTGTACGTCTGTGAGAGGCAGATTGCATGTGTGAGTGTTTTTTGTGATTCAGGACAGAGACCATTTTAATGATTTTATGCATTCTGCTGTTTCGTGCCTTTAGCACAGAAGGGACACTGAAGAGTGTGTGGGAGTGTGTATGCACATGTAGGCATTTTATGTAGGTGTTTGCATCTGCTGGTGCATCCCTGCTGTCTCTAGTGTACCTGAGAATTTCCTGTACAGTGGCTACCCGACAGCAAGGGCAGCTTCAGCTGAACTGTTACAATTGACTTCATGGTGAGGGATTACTTAATATGACCTTGGCAATAAACTCTCCCGCATAACATGTCATGATCACGATTATGATTTGTTCTTTCAAACATTGCCGCACTTTACGATTTTATCACAGGAGATAACCGTTTTATGTTGGTGTATTCTGAGCACATTAATTTTAATCTAACATATCCTTAATGTATCTTTAATGCTGCTCTTATAAATATTTATTCGTAAGATATTAATTAAACCACTCTGTGCAATCTAAATAATGTTCAGAATATTGTTGAATTAATACAACTATGGCTTCAACCAAACATTTGACTATCCAGCAACTCCTTTGTGGATTTTAATTTTAAGTTTTAGTGTTACTTGTTCTTGTTCTTAATTACTACAGACTTTCATATCTAGATTTAACTCCTTTTCAAATGCCTTTAACTGTTTTTTAATC
This sequence comes from Pundamilia nyererei, assembly GCF_000239375.1. Lineage (NCBI taxonomy): Eukaryota > Metazoa > Chordata > Actinopteri > Cichliformes > Cichlidae > Pundamilia > Pundamilia nyererei. Next base: position 1,821,116 of record NW_005187466.1, on the reverse strand, counting down.
CCTCTGCTTTGTAATAACTGTTCTCCAATTTGTGACTAAATGTGACTCAGTTACTCCCATCACACCATATTTGACTATTTTTCAACTATTTTTATTCTTGACTGCTTGATACAGTCAACTTGATTTCCAAACACAGCAGGTTTTCAGGTTTCAGCTCTGTTGAATGTATGACTCTACCTGCAACCTGCCACGGGCCAAACCATAACTAGCTGGTCAATGCAGTTAAACAGGAAATGGTATTTACCTTGGGAGCTGTTGGAGACCAAACTCAAGCTTAAACTGGGACACTCATGAGGAGAGAAAAAACTCACACAAATAATAGTCCTAGTTTGGTTTTTGTTATGTTTATGATCTCGTGTTGATTTTATAGTTCTCCTCCTTCAGGTTTCTTAGTCTTTAACCATTCTGGCCATTCCAGTTTTCTGTCTTCCTGCTTCAAAGTGTGCTGTTTGTTACTGTGTTTGGCATTTCCTGTTTTATTTTGTTAATCATAATACTTCCTGTCTTTGTCTCATTCATTTCTCTAATTCCCTAATTGTGTCCTAATTACTCTGGCTTGCTTAGCTTTGTGTTTCTTATTCTGTCATTTGTGTCTTTGTTTGTCAAGCATTCAAGAGCAAAAAAAATTTTAAAGCAAGAGAAAAAAATAAAAAAGACTGATTTGGGGTAGGAAGCACAGTGTTGTGGTGCACTATTGCCTCATAGAAAGAAAAGAAAGTGTACTTTATTGATCCCCGTGGGGAAATTCCTCTCTGCATTTAACCCATTCACTCAGTGAAGCAGTGGGCAGCCATTGGGTGCCCGGGGAGCAGTGTACTTTCCATCCATTTTGTGTGGAGTTTGCATGTTCGCCCAATTTCTGCGTGGATTCTTTGCGGGTGCTTGTGCTTTCTCCCACAGTCCAAAGACATGCAGGGGGTTAGATTAATTGGTAATTCTAAATTGAATGAAGGTTTGAAGGGTTATCTGTCTCTATTTGTGTCTTATCTGTCTCTGTCGCTGCCACAAATTAGCTATCTGTCTAGAATGTACCCTACCTTTGGTCCTACAACAGTTGTTATAGGCTCCAGCTCCCCCACAACTCCCCCACAAGGGGAAGAATACATGAATGGATACATATTATACTGATACTTATAGGTGAATTTAAATCATACTTTTGCATTATTTTGCAAATAATGTGATGTTGTTCTTTAATATTCACCTGCTTGCATTTTTATTATTTAAAGTAAACCAGGTAGGTGACTGCCCCATTGCATGCATTGAGCTTGCATGCTAGAATTTTATCCATGGTTAATACAAAGAAATATCCTAATGGAACAACTTATCAGTCAGAGTGAAGAAGAAAACCAGTGGAGTCACACCAAGTCAGTTGTGTTGAAACATCAAGCTGAGATTATTCTTTCAAACATCTTCCTCAGTCTAATCCCAAATCAGAGCTCTTATTATATATTTATGGTTGATAAAACCTGCTGATCACTGTCTTGGCACCAGATTTCCACTAAATCTAAGATTTTACCAACAGAGAGAAAAATTACAGACCTGAACCCTGAAGGAGTGGAGACTATTTGGGCTCAGGTTAGTTTCCAGAAACGGTCTCCAACCACAGAAGTCTATGCCAGTGGGACTCAAGCTACACTAACAAGCCTTCAAACCAAACCGGGTTCCCCAGAGGATTACGCTGGGATTTGAGTCGACATCGGATTTGTAGAAGGGATGAGACGTTCATCTTTTCTTTTTTCCATCCAACATTTCTTCTTCCAGCTTTCTTCTGTCTTACATATCTGTCTTTCTTTCTCTGCATGTCTCTATCTCTCTTTTCTTTCCCCTCTGACTTTCTCTCTTAATCACGCAGACAAGTCTTCTGGGCTGTTGGCATTCAGCTCCAGTTGTGAGAAGAAGAAAAAAAAGAGGAGGAGGAAGAGGAATAAAAGCACTGCTGTCAGTTCTTCTTCTCTTGCTCTACGGGACTGGAAGGACAAAAGCTTTCCCTGACAGACCGGATAGCCCTATCTCTACCCAGCCATCATGTCTTTACCCTGTGTCTTCACCACACCGCCATGTGCTCTTTTCTCTTTCTGTCATCCTCCCTCCCTCTGTCTTACTACAATAACACAGTACATGGAGATTAGTGTATGGCATGTTGAGGAGGAAATAGCAAGGCGCTGGCTCATTGTCAGTGTCATTAGTACGTGTTAATGTATTTGCATTTTGCATGTGGACCAGTGTGTTGCATGTTGCTGCAACGATTTAAGGGAAGTGGACAGTCTGTCATGTGCTTCCTCATTGACAAGACTGTCATCCTAAGTAAGATGTGACCATTAGGGTTAAAAGAGGAACAATCTCCATACTGTTTAATGAGCCACAGCAAAAGCTCATTCATGGTGAATGCTGCAGGGTATCCAACAGAGATGCTACATATGCAGTGTGCAGTGTCATCAAGGCCAAAACATCAGCAAGAAAAGAGACGTGAGTGCCAGTACAGAAAATCTGACCTGCAGTTTCTCATCATGTCTACTTGACAGCCTACACCAGGAGGAAAGCAAATCACTTACTGTATGTTCCTTTAGAAAAAAGATAAAGATTACTTGAGTTTGTGTTTTAGCAGAAACCAGCTGCAGAGTTGCAGAAATGAGTTGTTAAATCAATCAAAAACTGAACTCAAACAGTTTGTGTGCACCGGTGGCAGAGATGATTTTTATATTTTAAAAAAAATAGTGGGTGATAATTTCTCACAGCGTTTAGTCTTTTAATGGCCAATTTTCTTCAAACTGAATGTAAAATAGGCTTTTTAACATCAAATCAGAAAGACTAAGATAGCGCTTATGACCTCAGTATGTCATCATCGAGTTTATTTTCTCAGACAGCACTGCTTCAGAGATGCTCACACCTGTTTTTATTAATCAGCAAATTGCCAATCAACCTTGATCATGTAAAAAAATTGGCAGAATATTTCTCAGTTACATCTAAGACGAGACTCCTTAATTTATTAAGCGTTAGTAAATGAAAATCAACAGGACTGCGCTTGAGTTTTGCTAATCTCTGATTACTGTGCATGGTAATATGTATTACTTTTGTTTAACTGAGCTTCAAACATCTAGCTTTGTCAGACTGATATTTCTTATAAGAAAACGAGTTATATAAAAAGTTTCGGGGACTTTAAATTCAGTTTTCTCAAAACAAAATTTTTCTAAGCAGTGCTTTTGTTCATTGTTTTTTAAAAAACATTTTTACATATGTAATCTGAGTTTTTCAGTGGGTGGCATTCATCTCTTTACTGTTTACACAAAAAATAAACGATCTTTTTAAAGGGATAACCCTGAAACTCAAAAACAGCAAGATTAAAAAAAAAAATAAAAAACTGGTATAATAATCCCTCCATATGGCGAGGTTCTAGTCCAAACCAGTGTTTGTGCGTGTATGTGTGCATTTATATTCAGCCTTTAAACTCTGTGCTAAATATTAACATGGATACCCGATTTTAGATAAATCTAATTTCACCCCCCCCCCCCAAAGTTCGTCTCTCTGTCTCTCCCTCCCTTAAGGCTGTCTGCTAAGCCTCTTACCTGTGGGATTATTGGCAACGCTACGTATTTTATAGCTTTATTCATCTGGATGATGCGTTATTAATGTGTTGGGGAATGAAACCATCTGTAACGACAGGCAACGGATGATGGGAGGATGAAGGGCAGGGTGGGTGACGGAGGGGTGGGGTGGGGTATGTCACACTGATGCAGGAGAGTTGGCTGGTCTGAAGTTGTGGTGTGTAGTGATTTCTGTGTATGCAAATGTCGGGTTGACGCAGAGCTGTAATGAGTGATAATAGTGAGCTTTGTTTGAGTTGACGTGGCGGAAGCACCATGAACAGTAGTTATGAGCTTTGATTGTGCAGTTTTACAGATGAGGCAAACAAAGGCATCAAGCAGAGCACATCACACACAGAAACACATCCATATACAGAGTCTAATGTGTTGGCACATTACTCTGAGAGTACACTGAGAGACACCGAAGCTGATTTTCTTTCAACTTTATCCCTTTCAAATTTATGGGAAAACCTGCATAAACGAGTGAACAAACATAACCAACACAACGGCATCTACACAGGACACAAAGACTCACAAAGCACTTTAGGACTGGAGAAAGCTTTTGTAGTTCAAATAGCTTTTGGAGGAAGTTCACACTTTTTGTGTGTGCACTGCAGGAAAAAGGAACTATCAGCAAAAGAACAACCTGATGGAGTGTACAGTAATACATATGGATTTAAGTGCGCTTGACCTGATGCAACATCAACAACTCCCATATTTTTTTTTATTTTTTTTTTAATGTAAAAGTTAGCTGAGGTACTATAAAAAAACTTGGGAAGCAGTTGTGTAAACAACAGATAGCTGGGTAGCACATGTAGAAATGGACTGACAGTAAATCCAGTTTATATTTAGCTTTCATGCAGCTGAGAAACAGCATGAGCTTGAATTGTTATATAAAAAAAAAAGACTTGATTATAAGGTGCACAGAAATAATATATACAGAAATAATTAAAAAATAAAAAGTGAATAAAATAAATAAATAAGAGGCAGGTTGTCCATAGTTTTGGACTTTCTAGGGCAAAAGCCAGGTCCCCTTTGTCACTGACTTCATGTCATTGCTGTGGTTGTAGTTATTACTATGCCACCCATTAGCTAACTAACTAATAAGTTGCAGATGCAAATGCAATATGAAAAAAAAAAAATCAATGACAGGTATATAGTTCTTAGGGGTTTACCGCAGTTGGTGTTAACCCTCATGGACTCCCCAAAATTCAGCCCGATTTTGGAGTGACACGTTTGACAGTTTTTCGGTAAACGGGAGAATAACATTTAGATTCTCATTCCTCTTGTCCAAAAAAACAGTCATTAAGGAAAAAGCTCCGAAGCTTGTCTGATAAGCATCTGCCTTGTCATTACAGACATTAACCTCATCAGTTCGATTTTTCATTAATTGTTGATTGAATAAAATGTCAGCGTCGTCATCTTGCATGGAGATCAACCATCATCTCCAACCAACAGAACAAAAGAAACATCATTCTTACTCTTATATTTGAGAAAATGAAAATAAATAAAAGAAATGCACTTGCATAAATTTGTTGATCTATTAAACAATTATCAAAATTATTGCTGCTGATTCCGTTTTTTTTTTGTAAACTATAGTAGAAACCTACCGGACAGTGAGTTAATTTCATGATGTTGTTAGCCCTTTGAACTGTTAAATAATTAATTAATGGAACACGCTTGATGCTCATCTCCTAAGCAAGAGTCAAGATGACTGACAGGACTGTGTGAGTCATTCTTCTCTGTGTTCTGCTCCTGATAAGTATGTTTCTCATGCTGTGACACCTGTTGAATAGTTAAATGGCTGTTCCTCCTTTGCACAATGTCAGTGGAGAAGAGGAAGACAAGGGAGCAAACTGATTACACTGAAAAAGCTTCCAATACATGCATAATGTGAGCTAGGAAGAGTGTTAAACAGGGATATATCTGTGCTGTGGATTCTATGAAACTTTCAGTCTCCATGCTACAGAGCACATAATCAAAGTTTTAGGATGCCACACTGACACTGACATTTTTGCCTTTTAGTAGGCTCAGCTTAGTGAAATAACATGACAGGGTTTTAAGAGTATTGCATTATGATAATGATAAAATGTTTTTTCCGTTGCTGGAAGAAGCACCAGTGTCACGTATACAAATTACACTTCAACATCAAAGTGTCTTGGGTTTTCGATGTGTCTCTTTCAAGTCTGAGGTGCACACTTCCTCCCTTAGATCTGAATATGTTCCCACCTCTCTCTGTGACTAAAGGCACTTAAAAAAAGAAACTCCCTGTGTGTAAAAGCACAACCACAGTTGGATGCACTGACGGGCAGGCTGTGCTTTACTTTTGCCTCATTACAGGTTTAACAAAATAACACTTTATTGATGTAATGATTGAGACGTTTGAATTTTTAAATCACACAGTGCATCTTCATGGACTGTAATTATGTACGTTCAAAGGTCTGTTTAAAACAGAATAGCTCGCACTCTACAACGATTTACTTTAGGGGAGTGCCAATTTAACTGCCAATTACCACTGTGAAAATGGCTTTGACAGGATACAAAACCCAGCACTGACAGTGACTGGTGCATGAAGTAGCGCTGGGGCAAGTGATACCGCCAGGAAGGCAACGTGAGAAAGCCCTGAATTTAAAAATGGAAGAAGGTGAACAAGCAGCTTTTATCACAAAGTGAACAAAAGACTTTCAGGGAAGGACAAATGAATATTTCAGCCCTAAAATCACTATCAAAAACGTCACGCCATAAAATAGCAGACTTTTGTATTACTTCATAGTGATTTACAGTGCATGCCCGAAGTGTCACAGTCAAAAATCAAGTTTGCATGAATGACAATTAACATGTGAATGACTGTAAACACACACACAGTCTAATCTTTAACTACCTCTGCAGACTTGCCAGTTCTTTACTGCTTCACTTGGGGGGAATTTAAGCCAACATTACTGTCAGTTAGGTGAGCGGCTGTATCTTAATCTATTGTTTGGTGTAAATCTGAGCTGCTCTTTTATGTTACACTTTTTAAAAAGCTTTTTATCATTATTTTCCAGTGTTTGCTGGCAAAAGGGGGCACAAGAAGCACAAGCAGTGGACATTTCTTGGAAAAAAAAAATGAACATTTGCTCATAAATATAGACAACATTAGCACAAATGCAATCCTTTATCCTGTCTGCTCTTTAAACTACAGCACTACATGTATATGTACATTCAAAAAGGGAAATTTGAAAACAAAAAAATGACGCACACTCTGTGTGTAGCTATAAATTTCTAAGTGCATGTGGGTGTTTGTGGGGAACTGTTTCGCTGCACGCACACAACATTTTGGGTGTTTGTTGAGCGTGCTGGTGTGTATGTGTGTCAGTGTGAGTCAGCAGTGTGATCACGGACACAGCGTTGGTTGTGGTGGTGGTAGTTGGAGGATAGGTGGTAGCAACAATGGATTTTAACAAAGCTCCTAAATATGACAAATCTAAGGTGTACATGTGAGGCGGTGTGCATGATGGCAAGATGAACGTTGGTCCCAGCATGACTAGAGAAATTTTTTTTTCCATTTTAAACTTGATGTTAATTCTGACACTCTTTAAATACATTTTAATGACAATAAAATATTGATATCCAAGCAAAGTGTGGCCAAGGATGTGAACACCTAGAGATACAGCTCACAGGACAGCAATCGGAAGCTTCCTCCCAAAAATTTTTCCCTAATTTGAGAGCAAAACTTGTGTTTTGCTCCGACTCAGAACTAACAAGGCCTTGTCAATCACAAACAATTCGATTAACATATCTGCTGTTTTTTGCTTCTTTGAAGAAATTGGATATACACCAAAGCCAAATGTGTCTCTGTATTGAACATCTTTATATTACAATAAAATTTATAATAATTTGAGGTTAAGAACATCATATATCATCACCACACTGTGGAAACATGTTGAAAAAACAGTAAAAAGACATCTCCAGATGGTTTGTAATGCCATATTTGCTATTGGAAACCATTAGGAAAACTCAGCACAATGGAAAAAGTGTACATCAGTGGTAATGTTACGTGTCTTACTAATGGGAAAACTCTTTACAACATGTGTGAGGTGGACACCCGCTGGGCACATGGGGATGATGATAGTATATGACTAGTGCAGCAGATGGAAAGAAACTGCTGACGACCAGATGTGAAGCCAGACTCTTTTCAGAGCTTTCCTCAGTCTGCTGCTGAAGGTAGATTGGTTTAATTCTGGCACATTAACAGTTTTTCACATCTATCACCAGCACCGCCTTAATAAGCACCTATTAATAATAATCATGATACTAATTCTTGTAATAAACCGATGTCAGGCAAAACAAGACAGACTAATTAATACGTGCAGAACTTTTTGGTCATGAATCTTTAACAGGTAGCCACAGCGTGCGTGAAAAGACAAATTCAGATCTGACATAATATCACTCGTGATTAAATCCAGTTATTTGTGAAGGAAAGCCGTGGTGTCTGTTGGACTAGAAAAGAAAATGTCTACACTCTCGAGCAGAATTTCCCTGAAGAGACACGACAGGAAACAACCACTAATGACAACTGTAGCTCCTGCCTGCTGGGATGACACATCCAAAGCTATGCATAATGTTTCCATCCAACACAAGTTATCACATAGAAATTCTTCTATTGTCATACTGTAGCTTGTGGCTCATTCTATTCTGGATCAAAGTGCTGCTATCCCCTCTCTCTGATGTGGTGACTCATATAGCATCAGTTAGCAGGCGCTTATGCATCAGCCTTAGGCTGGACAACTCTGCCATGCCAAGCCACATACACAAAAACACACACACAAACCAGCCACAAGGCGAAAAAAAAATGCAGCGATTAACCAGTGTATGTGGCCGAGAGCACCAGTTGAATTTATGAATCCGGGGGGGCCACCAAAGTGGAGAGAGCAAGCAGAAATCCGACAGGCATGGAGCAAGTGTGCTCATAGGCTGTACTGACTGGATACAGGCTGACTGTATGTGCTTTAACAGTCATACACATCTGGCAGATTGTTTTTAAAGCAGCGAGAAAAAAAAGGTCTTGACACCCAACTGTTACTCTTATGTCATACATGTACAACACATTAAAATAGATATAAAACCATAAAGCGTTAGAAGATAAACTCACTAAGAAGGACCACTGTCTACACAGGAGTAATGCAGGGATATTTCATTAGAGGATTCTCTGTCAAAAAATAGAATACTGACTCAAATATAACCTTGCTTCGGCGTGACTTTGCATTGCGGAGATGCCGGCAGGTGGAACTCAGTGTCCCACCACATGAAGCGAGTGAATCACTAGAAAATCTGCGGAGGAGACAGATGATACAGTGCACGGCTCTGAGAGACTGGCTGTCGCACAGTGTATCAAACTACATCAAAGCCTGTTATCTACTGGTTGCATGGTGGATGAGGAGTGGGCTACACATGAATGACTGGCAGCTTTATGAAGGGAAACTACTGCACACTTGCCAGGAACAACGGTGTCCAACTTTTTCAGGGCAACCTAGCTGCTTGACAAGAACCCCAGTCAGAAGCTCGGTTTTCGAGAATGTAATCTGATACATCAGGTTGTGAAAATTAATCAAACGATGTGTGGAAGAACTGTGGAACCGTTCAGTATGTTAGCCTCTGGCAAAAAATGTCATTTTGTGGAACCTGCAAATAAATATTTGGATTTGTAGAAGCCAGTTTTTTTTTTAAGATTTTCAAAGAGTCAAACGTGAAATTAGATTCTCTAAATGACTGTAAATGGGTACACTCCCACAGGCAATAACTTAACTTGATTTAGTATTATTGATTTATTCATATTGTTTTCAAGATGTTCATTATGCTGGTCTGGGAGTTTGTTTCGGCTCCACGTCTGTCTTGTGCTTCGTGATTCACGCTGCCACAACCAATAAAACTGTTCCTGTTTTCACAAACAGGCTCTCTGTACACTCCAAAACTACTTTGCAAATTAGGTTATGTTTCTATTTGGCCTGCTGAGACAGTGCTGCTGAGCCATGCAGCAACTGTAGTTGACTTGAAATACCAAACAGAGTATGACAGGTATAGGCTACAACCTCAGCCACTGACTCTGCTATTAAAACAGCCTTATTTAGAGAAGGATTTACCCCTCTGTGCTATTATTCCACACTGGAGAGAGCAGCGTGTGTGCGGGCTGACTCCAGATTTCATACTCAGCTTTGGCATTTCAAACTCAAGTCTGGACACGAGTGCGTTCATTTAAACGGACGTTCAAACGGTGCAGTGTGGCTCCAGACCAAAGCGAGCATCCAGCCGAGGATGCCAGTCTCCCAGCACTGGTAGAGTAAAAAAAAAAAGGGCTCGCTTTGCATCTGACATCCTATCATTTCCTTGCGAGACAGCCTTTGCTCTACTGACAACAATTCAAACACTCATTTGGGCCCTGCCGTGTGCGTGGAGATGTTTGACCTGCCTGCCAACCCCATTCATCCCCGGCGAGACAGTCTTTTTTTTCGCGGGGGATACGATATGAATACATCGGCAGCGCCTCTGTCTTACCGGCTGCTGTGTGTGGCGAGACCCCCCTCTCCCAGGCGCAGGAAGATGCTGCCGCTGCTTGTCCCCGTGCTGGAAATAGTGGCTGCCAGCGGCTTTGTTGCCCGCGACCCGGTCCCTCTTCTCCCGCACGTTTGACCCTCCGTTTTCTCTTTCTTCCCCGGAGTCGAGGGTGCTGAAGTTCCACACAATCAGCGTCTGCACCAGCAGCACCGTGAGGGCAGCTATGAGCGCGGACCGCGACCGTCGGGCCAGCCTGCGAGCACACAAGCCGCCGACCATCTTCGCACCGGGCTGCACGGAGCTGGAGGACCGTCTGTGGCTCTGCGCAGCGCGACGGGAGGAAAGAGTGGAAGTCGAGGGAGGACGAGGAGGAGGAGGAGGTCGTGGTGGAGAAGGAGGGAGGGAGTCTCGGTTTTACAGCGGCTGAGGCGAGGAGAAGCGTCGAGAAGGAGACACAGGGCCACCGTGTGGTGAAACTCGGTGAGCTTTCCAGCAGCAGAGGATGCTCCCGGCATCTGTACGGCTGTCTCTGCTGTTCACTGTCCGTGAGAGGAACTGAAGTCTCATTTTTCATCTTTTAAAGGAATTCAGGTAATGACCAAATAGCTACCTGCAAATGTTTGAAATGGCCGATGTCACTATCATTAGAGGGCAGAAAACAGCCGTATTAGTAAGGCTTAAATGGGTTCTTGTCAGACACTGGCAGCTTTTATCTAATGCACCCCAGTGGAATTTTTTAGGGCCTTTCTGGGTTTTAGAAAGATTATCTCCTTTGCACTACATTTGCTGCAGCCCAGCTGGGATCCAATAGGAAAATTACATTTGTCCTCCCCCATGTGCTACAGCTGAATAATGAAGCTGGTGATTTGCCCCCAGTCCAAAATGAAATATAATTTTCATTATGGGGGCTGGTCATCTGGTCAACTGTCCTTTTAACCAATAGACCCACCTGCTGTTCACACTAATCTTTCACCCAGTAAGATCTGGAAGAGTGCTGGAGATGGTGGCTGCCCCGAGAAGAAAATGTACAGTTTGGACTTTATGACGATATTAGAAATTCATAAAGTCTAGCACAGATTTATGCTTTTAGTACTGGCTGTGTGATTATGTCCACACAGCCACTTTTTGTTTTTTTATTGTTACTGTGTGGAAGAGAAGTGCTCATTGACTGGTTACTGTAGCACACCTTCTGCCATGGATTTAATGAGTCTCTCGCTCTCTCTAACGTTCTTCCTTCATACCAGCAACATAATTACGATTTCAGAATAGACTGAGAGCAGGATTCACCATCTTACCAAGGCTTTTCTAAACCCTTTGATAGATTCAAGATGAAACTATTTTCCCATCCTTCAGTTCATTGGTAGTTTATTTTATTTTGACTTGTACAGTATTTCTAAGGAAACCTCTCTTTGGCCTCTCTCTCTGTCTTGCACTTTCTTTCTCTCTTCTAAAACGCTCCATGGTTCCCAGGTTTTTTATAAATGACAGAAAGAAAGTAATAATATCTCCTCCAACAGGCCTTTTTATATACAGCAGGCATTTTGACTTGCCATTGTAGAAAAAGCGTAGGTGTTGCTAAAAACATTAAAAATGGCTCAGATCTAGTCAAGTGTTCCAGTAAGTCACAACAGTGACCCAGCATGAAGAATACCAGGAGCCTGGAACTGAGGAAGCTGAATAGAATTCAGTCATCAATAATTTTATTCTTTTACAGCTGTGCTTTCCCTGCTGTGACATGCCAAAATGACTTATGTGAAAAATGCCTGTGTTTGGAGAGTGGAGCTGTCCTAACAATCAGCAGGTGGCGAATATTCATGCAAATGGCACCAGTTTGTTATTATTATTATTATCTTAAATTTACATGCAGCTTATTGCGTTTAACATCTCACTCATGAGAAAAAAACAGAAACCACTAGAGACAACCAAACTGAAAGTGAAAGCACTCAAAGCTTTTAAAACAGCAAAATTAGCAAACATTTTAAACTTTTTTTTTGTTTTTTTGTTATTGGATCAGATTTGACTGATTTATTTTTTTACATATTGTTGTTTTTTTTTTTTAATGTCCACATAACCATTAAATTATAAGTCAATTTTTAGACAATGCTGCTACATAACTACACAAAAAGTTTCTGTTATTGTTCCAGAATGGCTTCAAAATTAGGAGAATTTAAATACATTTCAAAACAACTAGAAGTGACATTGAAATGCTCAAATGATTAGCATTTTCATAAAGAAGGACATATCTTTAATGGCTTTATAGTTTAGCTTTACCCCGCTGGCTCTCTTCCACAGCATGTCTTTTGTCCTGTTTTCCTTCTCTCTCCCCAACCGGTTGCAGCAGATGGCCCCGCCCCTCCCTGAGCCTGGTTCTGCCGGAGGTTTCTTCCTGTTAAAAGGAAGTTTTTCCTTCCCACTGTCGCCAAAGTGCTTGCTCATAGGGGGTCATATGATTATTGTGTTTTTCTCTGTATGTATCATTGTAGGGCCTACCTTACAATATAAAGCGCCTTGAGGCTACTGTTGTTGTGATTTCCATCCATCCATTCGCTTCCGCTTATCCTTTTCAGGGTCGCGGGGGGCGCTGGAGCCTATCCCAGCTGTCATAGGGCGAAAGGCGGGGTACACCCTGGACAGGTCGCCAGTCTGTCGCAGGGCTAACACATAGGGACAGACAACCATTCACACTCACATTCACTCGCACATTCACACCTAGTGACAATTTGGATTAATCAATTAACCTATCCCCACAAGCTGCATGTCTTTGGACGGTGGGAGGAAGCCGGAGTACCCGGAGAGAACCCACGCAAACACGGGGAGAACATGCAAACTCCACACAGAAAGACCCCGGCCTGATGGTGGAATTGAACTCAGGACCTTCTTGCTGTGCGGCAACAGTGCTAACCACCTTAAATAAAACTGAATTGAATTGAATTAACATGTGATACAGCTAGTTAGGTAAGGTATTATGACGGGTTAATATGAAGAAAGGAAATCTTGCCATTTGAGTTCCAGTGACAACGCCACAGTGTCACTGATTCTCTAGCAACTGTGTTTGTGTTTATTTCACTCCAGTGACACACTTATTCAGTAATTTCATAGCCTAATTTCAAAAAGTTCTCCTCAGACTGGTGACTCATCTTGGATAGGTCACTTAATCACTTACATAAAACCATTTCTTAAGGCGTACGTACACCTTAGAAATGAATCCATGAAAAAATCCAAAGCTCTGTAATGCTGACGAGTAACCAGAAGCCCGCACCAAACTCTGCACCTACTGTTACTAATTACCATTTACATTCAGACTAAGAAAAAAGAAAAAGAATCTGCCACTGATGATGTCATTCACACTTAAAAGGAGATTCGCTCGCTGAGAGTTTGTGTAGGAAGCTTCACAAATAACTCTCATGTCCCACTCTGAGGAGCGAATATTTTTATACCAATCAAACTTTCAGTTGAACTCTTCGGAGTGATTCAGAGATGGGTGTTAAATACGCTTCCTGAGCTCTACTGGCTCTTCTATCTCTGAGTAACAGAGATAGAAAGCTTAGATACACAGCCCCATACTTCACCTACACCTACACCTGCAGTTTGGTTATGCTCCGTTTCTACAGTAGGATTACATTCACGCTACCACGGTTAAGACCTGGTCCTGTTATAGAATAAATGCAATATATCACTAAAAGCAGTCACAAACCTTCACCTATGAGTCAATAAAATAAAAAAATAACAAAAGTAGGGCTGAGTACTGTGTAACAGGGTGCAAAAACTTAAAGCTGAATCCAAACTAATCTTGAAATCAAGTTCATTGAGTGTTGAATTTCAGCAGTGGCCTACCCACTGGGCTCAGTGGGCTCCGTAGGAAGTGCTACCACACTCAGTAAATGTGCTCAGTCAATCAGCCAATCACAGGGAGATGAATGTATCAGGGCTTCATTACACCATCCAACATGGATTACAGCACACCTATGGGCGGCCACTCACTATAAAACATCCAAACTGTTTTAGATTTTACATTTTCTGTTGGTTCTTTTGGGTCAAACCCAGGAAATGCAAATTCTGATACGTCCTAGTTTAATTGACACACAGCCATTGAATTTCCTTTGTTTACACGAACAGACCTTTCATTAAAAATGATCATTCTCCTTTAGAAGTTATTAGACATTTGGTCTATATATATAATATATGCATATTTCTTTGTTTTGCATATTTATTTTATATTAGAACATTTATGTGCACTTCCTGCCTGCATTACAATAAATTCCTTGCTGTGCCCTAAATTATATAGGGGATGAGAATAGTTTTAACATGTTATATATGTAAAGATATTATGTAACATTTTTAAATTATATGCAGCATGTACTCTCAGATTATTTCATTAAGTCCACTGAAGACTGTAATTTACGTGGGTGACTGTATACTGGCCCCAGTATTGCAAACTGACCATGAGATGAAGCTGCAGTCCATCCACCAGTGGTGACTCAGAAAACAAGGCTCTCTCTGTTGGTTAGTTTACTATAGAGAGAAGAAGAGGACAATCCCTTCAATTTCCCACTAGATGTTTAGCCTTGAGTTTCCCTGTGGCTGTGATATACATCTCTTTAAGAGAAGAGTTCTGAAAAATTCACATTTCCCAGTCAGATGTTTTATGATAAAGGTGCCTGGCTATCTTACATAATTATGATCATGATTAGCCTTCATATTCCTACCTGTTCTTGCCTTAACTCACTAATTTTGAGCATTAAGGGAGAGTGAAAAAAACTAGAGAACACCGTTAAGCCTAAAAGTTATATCTAACATTAGCAAACATTTACACAGACTTATTTCTATACTTTTTTCCAACTCTAATAAAAAGAAAATCTAGCATATTTGGGGCCTACTTTCAGGTACTTGCCACAAGGGCTGACCACAGAAGGTAGCTCTGCATGTTTGAATTGGCAGACTTCTTCTACTAGATCCTCTTCCAAAATATTCCTAAGGGCAGATTTTTGTCTCTGGCTGGAATTGAACCAACAACCTTAAATGCCCTAACAACTACACCATGGGAGGCATCCCTCTAATTTCAGCTTATTTTAGCCATGGTGGGGTCAAATACTTGACAGTGTTTATTAGCAAGTCACTAACTTTGTCTTGTTTTTTGGTCTAAAAGCAACAACTTTTACATAGCATACAGCTGTTTGATCCACTCACACACTGATTATTAAACCTAAATTTGATTAGACACATCACAAGAATGAGTGATGATGAAAGTAAAACCCTCACAGTGTTGTGGCTTACAACTGCGACATCGTGATCAACAAGTACTATTGATCCAACATACCGAGCCTGTTGATGTTAAAGCTCAAGCAGCCATACCATTAGTTTGTCTAATCACTCAAAATGAACAGCTCTATTTGATGTAACGGTTCCAGTTTCATCTGTCTTACATTCAAGCATAAACTGAAGCTTTTAATGCAAGCTGCTGGGCTATGCGGGGAGTATTTTTCAAGACATAACACACCAGGGACAGTTACATCAGACCCTGAGAATTGGTAAATGAAAAAATAGCCTGCTGCCTATTTGAAGCATTTATCATGTTTACTCTGTGGTGTTGAATAAGTGATTGAGCTTTAGGCGACTAAAGAAAAATGAGGATGACTATTAAAAACATTTCAAAAGGCAAATTTAAAATGGTTTACTGTCCGGAGAGTTAAAAAAAATTGTGTCAAAACATTATGTCTACCAAAACCTACTGTGCTATATATCAAAACAGTCCAGGCCCACTTAGGCATGGGCTGTTTGAGACCTCTAAATGTGTCCTGTATTATTAAGGATCTACTTTACAGCAGTTCCATTATGCCCTGTAAGCTGGGAGTATGAGCTACCGTGGACTCCAGCATCCCCCAACACCCCATCACTTGTTTGTGCCTACCTA
Source organism: Pundamilia nyererei (assembly GCF_000239375.1). Lineage (NCBI taxonomy): Eukaryota > Metazoa > Chordata > Actinopteri > Cichliformes > Cichlidae > Pundamilia > Pundamilia nyererei. Next base: position 1,805,093 of record NW_005187466.1, on the reverse strand, counting down.
CTTGAACCACTGTTAGTAGGCTCTTATCCCTGCTGCCTGGGAGCACCCCGCAGGCCTTGCAGTTTGGCTCCAACCCAATCTTGTGGCTCATGTCAAACTTACTTAGACCTTTACACCTTCCCATTTGTCCACATCCAAGAAGTTGCACATGAAATCCACTTCCTCGGTTGCACGAGGGCTCTCGAGGTAGAGTGGTTTGCCAAATTATTTGAAGGTCAGTGGTTTGATCCCCACCTCCTCTTTTTGATGTTTTAAGGTATCCTTGGGCAATATACTGAACTCCAGATTGCCCCCTATGCTGTTATTGGTGTGAATACATGTAAAATAGCTTTGAGTGGTCAGGAAGCCTTGAAAAGAGATATTTAAATGCTCTTTTCAAGGCTTTAGTGTTGATTTTCAATACTATGTTGAATGCATATTGAAAGAATAACTTTTCCCAGCTGGAACAAGATTTTCCAGCATTTCCATGGCTGTGTCCTACAACACTCAATGTGCCCAATATTGAGGGAATACACTAATTATCAGACTATCCTCTGCACTAAAGAAAAATGACACAAAACTGTATCCAATTATATTCATCATCCATTATAATCAATTTATTTGAGGACCTGGGATTGAAATTGGGTTAGTTATTCACGTCAGTTAAACATGTCGTTAAACAATAATGTACTTCTATAGTGCTTTGATTTTTTCTTTGACCCTGGCTAAATCCTAAGTGCTGGTTGTGCACTAAGGATCAGAAAGCTTTTGGATATATGAGACATCACTAGCGACTTTATTTCATAATCGAGTCTTTCATGAGAGCTATTCATTCTTCTTTGTTTTGGAGTAACACAACACCGAGGTGAATGAATAAGAAGACACGTGGGACACAGACAGTGGCTATAGCTTTTTGGCAACTTGGTAGCTAAATGAAAGTCAAAACAACATAATTGAAGTAGAATGGGCAAAATATTCTTGATAAAAATTCTGACACTAGTCATTGTGTGAATATATCCTGCACAGAATTGGAAAGTAAAGTATATGCTGTAGTGGGTATGAAATTATCTTTTTGAGGTTCACACTGCAGTTTTTCATCTTCAGGAATGCCTTGACTGACACAGACACAAAGCACACGCAGTCCCAAACCACAGCTTGATACAAGACAAAGAATGTGAGCTGTTAACGCTGTGACAAGGCAATAAGACATTCTTACCATCCTCAGGCTTCCATCTTTATTTTCAGCTTAACTCCGAGTTTGTCTTGTACAAGACTTTTCGCTTAGGAAAGACTTTTAAAAAGAAGCGGGCCATTTCAAGGAAAATGTGAGGAAAATGAATTTGTTTTGCTTCTATCATGCAGTTAGATGGGAAGAAAAGTAATGTCAATGGAGCTTGAGTGAAGTCCTTGTCAAAAAGTAAAGTTCGGTAGGTTTCTGCATTTTGAAACACCTAATCTGCGTTCTGATCATACAGATTTCTTGAAGCATTTGAATTGCCATGCAAGTGATTAACTTGGTGACATTTCTGCAGGCAAACAATGCGAACATTTCAGAGATAAGGGTCCAGACCGCAGACTGTTGCACTGAATTTCAAAATCTCTTTATATGCATGCAGGCACTCCAAAAATATTTGAGCATCTTATAAATGTTAATTCTTACTTTGTTGAGGAGTGAGAGACAGGAGGAGGGAAGAGAGGCTGCAAACTGCAGAGAAGTAAAGGTGTTAATTACGACAGAGATGAGAACAAGGAAGGAGGAAGGAAAGGCAGTGAGGGAGGAGATGCACATAATGCAACAAATGAGAGCAAAATGAAAGAAGAGCCAGATGAAGAATAGTTAAAGGACGAAAATAGATGTAATTGGAAAGTAGGGGTGAAGTCAGAAAATGGAAGGGAGAATAGAAAACATAATCAAAGCATGGCAAGTGTGCCTATAGGTCTACTAAATGAGTAAAGAGTAAAAGAGAGAGGTAGATGATGTTATAATCACTGGAAGACAGCGAGCAGGAAAAACAAAACCATTTATGAACTCAATATGAAGAGATTAAAGCCAGAGAAAAGAAAAAAATAATATTAGATAGAGAGCGGCACTGCTCCTCTGGCAGCAGAGCCATGTCTTCCCGTCTCATTAGCTGTAGCTCTGTTGCTTAGGGGACCAAGTGGGCTGACTATCGCCACAACGATGGTTACCATTCCCGGCGGCAACAAATGCTGATTTTAATTAGAGCCGACCTCTTTGTCACTCTACCAGACAGGCACACACACATCGACTGACCAGAAGAACTTGCTGGGATATTGAAGCAAGCATGCAGTTGTCCTCTCAAACAGCCCGCCTGTGTCTTTTGAGGAATAAATAACAGCGAGGCAGAGAGGAGGACAGATGAGCAGACAGCTGGTGGAGTGAGTCTGGGACAGGAGGGAGAGGAACTTGGATGGGCCCTGCACAACAGGACTGGTGAAGCCTTAGGCGTCCTGCTGTAGGACACTTTATTGCACTCAGTGTTTTATGTAATCAGCCAGCGTGCTGACTGGAGTGCAGTCGAACACAGAGAAACACAGTAGCAGACAGGTGTCCTTGACAGAGCTGCCCCAGGGGACCAGAGGGAGTCTTTTTTTCTCTCACCGTGATATGACAAGAGACTAAAGCAGCAGACATTGTTCATACATAGCTGAGGCCACGGTATGCACAGGAGAGAAGAAGCTGCTAGACTCTCTGTGTAATGTTTAAGATGCTTAAAAGAATAAGACGTGTCATCGCATGTAATCACTGCTGTGTCAAAGCCTGAAAACGGCACCATCAAAAAGTTGAGGGCACCTTGCTAATCCAGTTTTATATTTGCAAAAAAATTTTCACAATCAATAAAGGTTTATTTTAATTTACTTTACTTGTTTAACATGTAATAAAATGCTATATGGTACATGGCCATATGGTCTATGGTACACATTTCAGGTGATGTCAGTCTTGAGCTCAGTATTAAGCGATACGCTTTTTGTTCATTTTGGTTTTAGCTATCCCACCGACTAAATGGCCCTCTACAAACAAAAAGCTTAGCATTATGCTTATTATTTGATTCAATAAAGCTATTGGTAATATTATCAAAAAAGAAAGGGAAGGAAGGGAGTATCTGCATAATAGAATCCAAGACGCTCCCTATCAGAGATATGAACAATGTTAGCTGCTCTTTTCTGCTCTTTATTTGATTAACTGATTCCTCTTGACCCAACTCACATTCCAAATATTACAGTGGACACTGTCCTGAAAGCTCTTAAAAACACAGATTTTGTTTTAAATGTTATTAAGACAAAGAGGCTATAAAGTCTGGTGAAAACCATCTCCCAAGCTAACCCAGGCATGCCTTGATGCAGACAATTAGTCCAGACGTGACTCTTGCATTGCCAATGCAAGGGCAATAGGGGTTACAGAGAGGCACTACACCATAAAATCCTTTTGGTGAATAGACACAGCTTAGAAACACAAATGCTAAATTGCAAATATTAGCTCTGTGTTGTCTATATATGCATTCAAACATTAAAACCAACCAGGGGTTAAAAGACAGTTGCATTTCTTTTTCTAAAAAAGACTAACAGCTCCACTTTGCAAATTCATGAACAATGCTGCATGCAGTCTTGTTGTTTTTTTTCTTCTCTAGATCTCTGTGTACTCTTTAATTACTGTACATTCCAAGTTTAAATATAGCACCACATTCACTGTAAATTACATGTGTGTTGCAACACTAAGTGGGTGAGCTTAGCAAACGGTCACTGAGAGGATTTACAGAATCGGACACAGGACAAGGTTAAAGAGTCCTTTGTCCTTCTACAGGAAACTTCCTAACTGTGAAATGACCTCTTATCTAAATGCTAAGGAAAGTTGCTTCTTTGTGGAAAAGGCAAATACTAATATGTTAAGCCTACCCCAAACAAGATGAGGACTTTTTTTCATATCATCATATAAGTTAGGACTTAAATTATTAACATCTGTGAAAAGGATGAGGCAATCCTTCTCAAAAAGACAGTTAACTTGTGCCTTTAAAAAAAAAAAAAAAAAAAAAACACACTACAGTGTAGAAAATATGTGAGTTGGATTTTTAGTTAGTGTTTTTTAGATTTTTAGATGGTCTGCTTTAAGAAAATGGCATACCTACTTAGCCGAAAGGCCGATTTACCTCTAAAACTGTCTCATTTCATATTCAAGGTTCAAGGTTCAAGGCTCTTTATTTGTCACATGCATAGTTATACAAGTATAACACACAGTGAAATGTAGCCTGACACGCTCCTCGACATGTGCAAAAATTGGGGGGGGGGGGGTGTGTGTAGAGGAAGAACATTACATATATATATATACAGACATATAGTATATACACTGGGTGAATGTGCAGTAGTAGCAGCAAGCAGGTGAATTCTGTACATTAATATGAATAGACATCTGACTATTTTACAGGATAGACAATATAAACATATTTAAAATTAAAGGAATTGAAATGTACATTGTGCCTTGGTTTAGAGTGTGTGGAAGAGTCCTGTCTCAGTCAATTATAGATGATGTGAGAGGGCGGGTGTGTGTGTTTAGGGCACGGATGGCTTGGGGATAGAAGCTCCACTTGAGTCTCTCTGTCCTTGCCCGGAAGATGCGGAACCTTCTACCAGATTGCAGAAGTTGGAACAGTTTGTTGCCAGGATGGGACGGGTCCTTCAGTATCTGCGCTGCTCTAGTCCGGCATCTCCTGGTGTAGGTGTCCTGAAGCGGGGGGAGAGCAATCCTGCAGCAGCGTTCTGCTGTACGGATCACTCTCTGGAGAGCTTTTTGGTCCTTCACACAGCTGTGTGTTCTGTGTGAGGATGCTCTCCACAGCGCCTGTATAGAAAATCCTGAGGATCTTTGGAGAGACCCTGAACTTCCTCAGTTGTCGTAGGTGATACAGGTGCTGCCTAGCCTTTTTGGTCTGGACCTGAATGTGGGCAGCCCATGTCAGGTCTGAGGAGATGTGGACACCAAGATACTTGAAGGACTGCACCCTCTACACTGGAGCTCCATTGATGATGATGGGCTTGTAGTCTCTGTGCTGACCCCTTCTGAAGTCCACCACCAGCTCCTTGGTCTTGCTGACGTTCAGCTGGAGGTGGTTGTCCTGGCACCACGATGCCAGATTCTTCACTTCATCCATGTAGGCCGCCTCATCGTTGTTGGAGATGGCACCCAACACCACTGTGTCGTCAGCAAACTTCACAATGGTGTTGGAGCCATGGGTGGCCACACAGTCTGAAGTGTAGAGGGAGTAGAGCAGTGGCGAGAGGACACATCCCTGAGGTGCTCCTGTGTTGATGGTGATGCTGTTGGAGAAGCACCTGCCCACCCTCACCACCTGAGTTCTGCCAGTGAGGAAGTCCAACACCCATGCACACAGACGGCTGTTAAGTCCCAGATCCCTCAGCTTTGTGAACAGTCTGCAGGGCACTATTGTGTTAAACGCTGAACTGTAATCAACAAACAGCATTCTCACATAGTTACCCTGTTTCTTGTCCACGTGGCTGAGAGTGGTGTGTAGGACGTGGGCGATGGCATCCTCTGTGGATCTGTAGGCGAACTGCAGCGGATCTGTGGTGTCTGGGATGGAGGAGGAGATGATGTTCTTCAGCAGCCTCTCAAACACCTTCATTACTACCGAGGTCAGTGCAACTGAATCGTTCAGGGATGAGGGTTTGCTGTTCTTGGGCACAGGGATGATGGTGGATCTTTTGAAGCATGTGGGGACCACAGACTTCGCCAGGGACTCGTTGAAGATGTAAGTGAACACACATATTGCATTGCACTTGACAAAAGGCCACTCTAGTGACCATTCCAGACTGTGGTTGTATAAGTAACCATCTAAAACATTTCAGACTTCACCAGAGTTAAGACCAGTTTAGCTCTGGACTTGTGCAGTCTGTGTCGCTAACAGTTATTTCATCTCTCATTGCTGATTTATTTCTGGCTGCAACATTGCCATTAGTATCTTCCTGTGCACCATTTTATAAGTCCAATCAGAGTCTCTTAACACTGTGCCTGCCTGTTCATCACAAGACTAGTTCTTACCACTTTTATCTGTCTTTTATCTTGTCATCCATCTCTAACCCCACCGTGGTTGTGGCACACGGCCGCCCCTCCCTCAGCCTGGTTCTGTCAGAGGTTAAAAGGGAGTTTTTCCTTCCCACTGTCGCCAAAGTGCTTGCTCATAGGGGGTCATATGATTGTTTGGGTTTTTCTCTGTATGTGTTATTGTAGTTTCTATCTTACAATATAGAGCGCCTTGAGGCGACTGTTGTTGTAATTTGGCGTTTTATAAATAAAATTGTATTGAATTGAATTATCCTAAAGCATATATAACAACAATAAAAGAAAATATAGTTGAAGGCAGAATCAAAATATTGCCTTTGTAGAAACCTACTTTGTGTGAAGTGCTTGTGGTAAATAAGTACAGATTGCTGTTGAGATTGGCTTATTTGGACCATAATTTCAAGTTGTTGTATTACTTACAGTGAAGAGCTGTAGGTTTCCTTTGGCGTGTGTGCTCATGTGTATGAACGTGAGTGTATTTCCTGAGGAAATGGATGTATTCCAGGGTACTAAGCTTCTCTCACATCAGACAGCTTACCCTGGAGGAACACAGCACTTCTTATCAGGTACAAAGCTGAAATCACCTCCAGGGAAAAAGACCATCCAGTACAATGTGAATCCACAGCTTCAAAAGGGCAAATGGATAAGAAAAAGTGAAGTCGGGCACAAGAAAATTTCTACAAGACAGTGCATTAACGCCACATAGCTTCTAAAGTGGGAGACCATCAAAAGATGTGGAAACATATTTGCACATCAGAGTGGTGATTTCATGTGTTGCTGGAATTGGGCTAATTTTCGTGTTTGTTATATCAAGATTTTTGTGCGCCTTTGGAGACGTGAAGTAAATACCATAGCAACCATTCTGGTTTCCGATGTCCTCTTCAAAGAAAAACTGTCAAATCAAAAGTTCAGCCCATCATTTTTGCAGTTCCATAAAATCTTTTTGTTGCTAAGCAACAAAGGTAGATGCTGTGTATGCTAGCCAACATTAAGACATTTTTTGATCCAAGAGAAATGTTGACTTGTTGGGCAACAGGGTTTATATTTAGCATGCTATATATATAGTTAAAGAAAAGACCCACCTACTTTGGTTGTTTTGGTATTAAGAATAGACTCTGTTCCCCTTTAAGTTCCCTGTAACTATACAAACTTGTATTAAAATGCAAAATCTTATGGTATTCCTGTTTCTTTATATAACAGGAATTTATATATCTTTAGTGATCTGTAAGACCACATTAGTTGATGACAAATGACAAACATAACACACCATTTTTAAGGATCCATAAAACGAATTCATTGCTGCCACTGCTTTGGGAGAGCTGGAAAAGGTTAGCACAGCTTGTCCTTCGTGTTTCTATATATCAGTGTGGAGTTGGGGTGCATTTTTATCCTTCCCACTTTTTTGTTTTACTTTTTCACAGTGTTTCCAATGACATTGAAAAAAAAGTGAATTAGCACAGATCATGTCTAGTCCCTGCAGAAATAAAAACTACATTTAAAATGATTTTCAATAACTTAATATAGACCTTATTAAATGACGCAACCGACTACTTAGTTATTATATAAGCATTATGGGACTTGAATGTGGAACAGACAGTGAACTGTGAGAAATATGGATAGTGTCGTCTACAGCCTGCAAGAATGCATACGTTTCAGCCAATTATTGGACCTCAAGGTAATTATGACTACCTTTCTGAAGGCTGAAAGGGCGTATATGTTATCAAGCAGTACAAGGCACATGTTTGTGTTTTTTAATGATAACTGCTTGAAAGTATTTTTTCTAGATTAAAGTCTGGAATATCATGAGACCTGTGTTTGTCTAAATGCAAACAGACATTAGACAAATAATAAATTCTACTACTAAAGCCCCTCTGCAGATTAACTACTGATTCTAAATTGGCTTAAGGTGTGAGTGTAGATAGATGCTCTGAGTTTTCATAGAAACTGGAAAACGCCGGTTTGTGTCTATGTAAGTGAAAAAACATAATTAAAAAAAGTTTTAATATTTTATTATTTCATATTTTATAATATGCCCATTTTGTAAATAATAACCTACAAAATTCCTTGTAAGTAGATATCACCTTGTAGAGCAAAATTTAGTATTTCATTGAGTAATTTAACAGAATACGTTACAAAATACATTTTGGGGCATGTATTCTGTCATCTGTAGTGGAATACATTTTAAAAGTAACCTTCCCAACACTGACTGTACGTCTGATAAACATAACACATCCTCTCGAGTTCTTCTCTCAGCTCTTAGCCTTTCTCCCGCTTCTCATGTTCCTTCTTCCTGATGTTGCTATCACTCAGTATGGCTGCATCTATCACTACGGCCATCTTCCTCTGCTTGTCCACCACTACTATGTCCGGTTGGTTAGCCATCACCAATTTGTGCATCTGTATTCGGAAGTCCCACAGGACTTCTTAGCTTGGCCATTCTCAACCATCTTATATCATTTCCACCTCGGTACAAATTACACATTGTACATATTACTAAGTATTGTGTTTTCAGGGCAGTTAAAGCATTTTACAGTTTTCTCGGTCATGATAATTGATTTGTTCTCACTCATAGGTGTAAACCATTTAGAGATAAAGAAGAAAAATTCTGTTTTGGTTTCTTGCCTGCTAGAACAGCAGATAAAGAATAAAGCAGCTCATGGTGGTAACGTGGTTTGGGTGAAATCGCGTTGCAGTCTCCCACCATGTTAACAATAAATAATTGTTTCCTGTTTTATTTAGTCCTTACTACTTTGTGCATTAAAGAGAAGAAAAAGAAGAAAAAAAGCTTAAAAAGTACTGCTGATTTTGTCCTAGGTCGTTCTCTTAGGATCTTAAAGCAAGTTAGGGGTGCTCTGTGCCTTCCAGACCTATCCATTTTTGCTCCCATAACTGAAAACCTTTCTTTTTCACCTGGCTTGATGGACCCTGTGTTTAAGCTTTGGTCAGAATTAGGTCTTCACACTATTAAGGACCTCTACATCAACAATTGTTTTGCTTCATTTGCTCAGCTGCAATCAGAATTTATTCTCCCCTCTGCTCATTTATTTAGATACTTACAAATTAGGAATTTTGTTAAACACTCTTTTACCCATCTGAATAAGCCCCCTGCTCATAGTGACTTTTATGATTATTTGAATAAAAATCCCACTTCCAAACACCTAATCAGCCAATTTACTACACTTTTTACACTTATACCACCTACTAACCACACCAAGGATGCTTGGGTTAAGGACTTGGAAGTAGACGTATCGGATGCTTTGTGGGCCAATGGGTTGAAGAAGATTAAAGAATGCTCTGTTAATGCCAGACTACAACTTATACAGTTCAAGGTCCTTCATCGTTGGCATTTTTCAAAAACAAAGCTATGCAGCATTTTTCCGTCTATTTCGTCTTTGTGTGATAGATGCAAAGCAATGGATGGAACCCTTGGTCACCTTTTCTGGTCTTGCGCCACACTCAGGAGTTTCTGGGCAGAGATATTTAATATATATAACTGGATTTATGACTTAAAATTAGAGCCGGATGGTGTACTTGCAGTGCTAGGCTGCTCCCTAACCTCATTGGCACTCAGACGTCCTCTTCAGAAAGCCTTAATGTTTGGCATGATTGTAGCTAGAAGACTTATTCTTAGAGCCTGGAAATCACCATCTCCTCCATTGTTCAGGGTTTGGCTACGTGAGATGATTGCTTGTTTGTATATTGAAGAGGTTCGTTATCGTTTGGCTGACACACATTTTAAGTTTGTCAAAATCTGGGGCCCTTTTCTCAATCATATTAATGGGAATTCAACATAAACTTTAACCCATTTGACTGCACTTTGTGTTTGTGTGAAACTGCACTTCTGCCGGACCCTGATTCCTTCCTGGACTTGTTTCCCACATCTTTCGGTCTTGGTGAACTCTCTGTTGCCCTGTCTAAACTCCCACAGAAGATCATCTTCTTTGGACAATGGTGTTTCTTTTGATGGTGTATTTTAATTTATTTATTTTTTCCTTTTCTTTCCTGTTTGGGTTTTTTTTTTTTTGTTGTGTGTTTGGTTTCTGGTTTTTCTTTTTTTTTTTCTGTGCTTAAATGTTATTGTTTTTGAATCTTATGTCCTTTGTCTGGTGTGATGTTGTGTAACTTTGAACTTAAAATCTTATAAATAAACATTTAAAAAAAAGAAAAGTACTGCTGTTCTATCTGTGATTAATAAAAATACCCTTTTACTTCATGAACTGAAAAATTGCGCAACATGTATTCTATTTGTAAAACACTTAATTCACTGGTTAGGTGACTTGTCATTAAAAATTGACAGTGAATGACATTTACAGAGCATGAAAATTTATCTGACTCTTCAAACTTTGCGGTAACGCTCAACAACCATGAACTCCTCTTGCTGCTGATCTGAAAATGAAGCTAATTGATGCCTACAGAGCACGAACGGCTATAAAAAGATATGAAAACACTTCTAGCTTGTAATTTCCACTGTCCAAAATGTCATTAAGAAATGGCAGTTAAGGGGAACTGCGGCAGTAGAGACCTGAAAGAGCAAGAAAACTTTCCAATAAAACTGCAGGGCAGAAATGGAAAGTTAAACCCTCATATGACTGCAAAGGCGGTTCAAGAAGGCTTAGCTGTCATAAGAGTAATGGTGCGCAGTTCCACTCTGCAGTATTATTGCACAATCAGGCTCTACATGACAAATTCCCCCAGAAGGAAGGAAGGAAAGAGTCCAATTTTGACAAGAAATGAAAAGAGGCTAAGGCTTTTTACACTGGAAAGCAAACTTTTGTTTAAATGTTTTCATTTTTTAAACAGCTCAAAGGATGTTGTGATGGTTAAGAGTCAGAGGATGAGCAGAGTCACTCGGAATTATTTACCAGACCACGAGCAATCATACATTTCTATTAATATTAATAGCTACTGAAAAAATGTAAATTACTCTCACAAGATTAACGCCAGAAAATATTGGTAGAGTTGGATCTGGCTGTAGTCCATTGTTTTCATTCTCACAAGCAGCACATGACAGTAGATAATTTGTGTCAGCTGTTTTCACATCAGTAAAAATGCTCACTAGTACCCTGGAAGTAGTTTTGCAAAGCCAAATGCAATGTTGAGCATTTGGAACACAATGTGAATACCATTTGAACACATGGCAGTATCTTTCTGTCATGCCATCCTGTAATTAGTTGTGCCACAAATTGTCACCATAAGGCACCAGAAAAAGGGCACCTTTAACTACAGTTTTCATCTTTAGCCAGACTGTATGGATGTTATGTCATGTATCCTGTCAGTAGCATTAACCTTTGGGGAATAGCACAGCTCTCTGTAGTTTTACATCTATTAATATTGATATTCTATGACCTTAAAGGTATTCTGTTTGTCCCGAGTCACTCAGTGAATTTGCTTTCCATTTTACAGAAAAATCTGCTTCTATGCATCTTCATTAAAGCACCAAATAAATTGTCTTTCCCAAATCCAGCCTCTCTCATCTTTTTTGCTAGTTTGACATAATACAGACCACATTTAAATTGATATGACTGGATCTCCATGTCTGACAGGCAGAAAATGATTTTTTTTTCTGCACTGGAATCCGCTTCTCTGTTTTTTGAGAATGATTATTCATATGACATGGAAGCCAGAAGTGATTATTAGCTGGACCATGTGTGACCTCTATGTAAACAGGAGGATATTGGATTTCATATAACCTGATCGTGTTAGGATGCCTGAGCCGGTGACCCAGGGCTTTGAGTTTATTATATTATTTATCATTTCTAGTCTTTGGTTTCTTAGAGTGCTGTCTTATGGTTTATGTCGCCGTGTTCTCTAGTTGCTCTGTCTCCCCTGTCAGCTGTATCCCCTTGTCAAGTTCGCGTCTCTGTGTTATGTTTCCTGTTTTACTTTGAAAGTCTGTGTTTCATGTAAATGCGTCTGGTTTTGCTTCCTTTGTCTCGTTAGGCCTGATTTGCCCCAGCTGTGTTTCCCTCCTGTTACCCATTCCCTGATTGCTCCCTCTGTGTATTTAAGCCCTGTGTTTCTGTGTCCGTGTTGTGATCTACCCTTATCTTGCTGTGTGTTCTTTTTGTGTAAGTTTACCTTGGAGTCTTAGTTTTGTTACCTTTTTGGAGTTCACCATTAACCGTCTCAGGCTCAAATTAAACTTTTTGTTGCTAATGCACAACCAAGTCCTGCAGTGGTACCACATATGTAGGCCTATGTGGGGTAATCAGGTTGTTAGTTTTTAACTGTTGCAAATCGGCAACGCCTGCCTTGAGAGGGTTAAAGCTGTATTTAAGATCACCTTTTGTCTCCGAGTGTCTGCCCTTTGAGTCCTTTTCCTGCCTGCACACAGCCTTCACATGACAGATACTTGAAAAGACTTTTGGATAGAGTATGTCTATAAAAGGGAAACCATCAAGTATCTAAATGTTCTTCATTGTATTTGTCACCAAAGCCATTAGCAGAAGGACACTAAGTCTTCTAAAGATAAGATTAGAATTGTTTCAAGTGAACAGTACTGATTGCATGTTCTGCTGTGAGATACAGTGGGGCAAAAAAGTATTTAGTCAGCCACCGATTGTGCAAGTTCCCCCACCTAAAATGATGACAGAGGTCAGTAATTTGCACCAGAG
>NW_005187466.1:1776694-1790487 GCF_000239375.1 Pundamilia nyererei | reverse complement strand
AATTACAAATTTTGTATTGTTCGATACATATGCGTACCGAACCTAAAGCACTGTATCGAACGGTTCAATATTGATACGAGTATCGTTGCACCCCTACTTTCTACAGATATTCACTCACTTGGATCCCTCCCTTTGAAAAGAGCCATTTTAGTCATATATTCAACAGAAATAAGTTCTTTGTTTTTTAATTTTTTCTGTGCACAAAAAATTCAGCCAACTTCCCCCTTCCATAATTGTCCAATATTTTCTGATATAAGCCTGCTGATTTTTTTCTCTTCGTCCATTTCTATAGTCTTTCCCATTTCAGGGTTTTAGCAGGGCTGAAGCTCTCTTGATGTTGGTCAAGAGAACATATAGAGGTCACCAGTGTAACGCAGGGCTAATATGGGCGATCGTGGCTCAAGAGTTGGGAGTTCGCCTTGTAATCGGAAGGTTGCCGGTTCAAGCCCTGGCTTTGACAGTCTCGGTCGTTGTGTCCTTGGGCAAGACACTTCACCCGTTGCCTACTGGTGGTGGTCAGAGGGCCCAGTGGCGCCAGTGTCCGGCAGCCTCGTCTCTGTCAGTGTACCCCAGGTGGCGGTGGCTACAATGTAGCTTGCCATCGTGAGTGTGTGTGTGGATGACTGGATGTGTAAAGCGCTTTGGGGTCCTTAGGGACTAATAAAGTGCTACAATACAGGCCATTTACCATTTAATATAAAGAGACAGCCATTCCACATGGTAATAATCTTTAGATTGTGGGGAATAAACCAAAGTAAGAGAACTCTTACATTGAGCAAGATAATGGCCATCACATTCAAACCCTGGACCTTCTTGCTCTAAAGCACTAAACATTGGACTGTGCCAAGGTGCAGCCCAGAGGAGCTAAACCTATGGGCAGAAATCTGTGCCATCAGAAACTGAATTTGAACAAGTTAAATTTGAATTTGAATTGGTCAGATTGAATCTGAATTGTAACTTGAATAAATGCTTTTAAAAACTGAATTTGAATTAGCCTAATTTGAAATTCAATTTATTGGTTTGAAAATGATTATCACTAAATTGAAATTGAATTTTATATTTTGAAAATGAATTCATTTGCTTTGAAACTGTATTTTATCCTTTAAAAATTTAGTTCTCGAATAATTTCAGATTCACTTCCCACCATTCAGTTTCAGTTCTACAATTCATTTTTTGGGACTTACATCCGGTTCCGGTTCAAGAGTAATGATTAATAGAACTAAGTTTTACTAGAAAGTGTTACTGATGGGAATCTACAGCGTCTTGAGCTGAATTAAGACTTCAGAAGTCATTCGTCATGTCGAATGACCAGCGGATAAACTCTCAGGTTGGTAATAAATGTATTACATGTATAAGAACAAGCGTCATGTTAACAAATGATAGCTGTAAGGTAACTTTTATGCTTATTGTAGCTGTTAGCTAAAAACGCTAATTTAGCGTAGGTTGCCCTGGATTCAGCTTTGACAAACAAATATGATCGACTGTTTCTAGTAGAATTCCAAAGTTGTCCTATTGTTCCCTCTCAGAGCCCTGTATACTTGCAGAGACCCATACAGTAGGGAAACATGCAAAACAATGTCCAAACCTTTGTATTTTAGCTTTATTTATGTCTTACACAGCATCCCAACTCTTTAGCTAACTTAATAACTTTAGCTAAAGTAAATAGTTAGTCTAATTCATGCTAATTCACATTCAGTTTTTAAAAGCAGTTTTTCAAGTTACAATTCAGATTCAATCTGAGCAATTCAAATTCAAATTTAACTTATTCAAATTCAGTTTCTGATGGCACAGATTTCTGCCCATGTAAACCATTCTTCCATGAAAAATTCCCCAGATGCAGGATACTCTCAGGTGTTTTTATTTGTTCCTCTTTTCAGTCCTTGCAAGCCACCAGCCTGGGGCAGTTTAGCCACATAGGCATTTATAGCTTTTGCTTTCTGAAGGCGTAGACCTTGTCATGAAAACACCTGAATTTAGATGTAGAAGTTCTAAACAGAACATCATCCACCTATATTCTAATCATTCGTACTAATGTAGAAGCCCTAAATTTAATTTTAAGAATTAGAAAGCACAGTAAATACAAGGGCACTAATTGCTTATTTTTTCTTCCTATGACTGATTAAAGAACACACTTCAAATATCTTGCATACCACAGGGAATATTTGAGCTCTCAGAGTGAGGCTCCACTCATTTTAGGCAAGTGCCATGATTAGACTTTGTTTATCTGTTTACATGTAACATGTATCTGTATAACACAGAGGTTTTTAACTCTCATAGTTAAATTAAAACTAATCTCAGGCTCATATCATTTGTTAAATACAGAGAACTATATAGGAATGGGTAATTTCAAAAGTTAAAAGCAAGCAGAAAACATATAACACAACTCTGTGTAAACAAAAATATTACAAATTCAATCATTAAATCACCTGATGCTTCTGGATGGCATTAACATGGTCAGAGGGTAGGAACAATTCACACAAGTTCCACTTCACTTAGTAGCTACATCAAAGTCTTTAGTCCTTTTAGTTTTTTAACTGTTCAAAGGTTCCAACTTTTCCTCGCCAAATGAAAGGACACATGCCTGATTTAAACTGTGATTTTCCTTCATATTCACTCAGCTCCAGGCTGATTCTTTTCATCTGTCTTCAAGGTTAAGAGTTTGACTAACCATCGTCTAGACAGTAGCAGGAGCTAGCGCTCCTGCTCTGTGTTCTTTTCCTCCCATCTCTCTCCATCTCAGGGGCTCTACTTTCAGCCCCAGGGCCATTTGCTCTAAGGGCAGGCATAAGAGAAGTTCCATGTATTCGCCTTCGATCACAGTGAGCATTTTTTTCTTCACCACTCCCCACAGTCCTCTGCGACCAAGCAACCTTGTTAGATTGGTAAAAATAGTAACACCGGCAATGATTCTGAAGAAGCAAGACTCTGTTTTTTTTTAAAACAAAAGAAAGGCAAGAGGGAAAGCAGGAAAATAATGAGGGAGACAGTCTGGAAAATATACGCACAGGCTACAAAAGCCCTTAGAGTGGCCAGACTTTCTGCTGCTTAGGTGAGAGAGATTAAATGCCCCGACTGGTTTGGGTGATTAGCAATGACCTCTCCTACAGAGGCTACAACATCACTGCCTTAGGCTCCCTTAGACAACAAGCACACAGTGTGCATTTCCAAGAGATTTTTAGAGAATTACTCATTTAAATAATAGCATTTATTTCTGGTTGTTCCAGGAAGTAGCATTTCCATTGTGGATAAATTATCCTTCAACATCTGTTCTTATAGAGTCCTTCTAGCATAAGTAATGCATTCATGAACGATTAAATTAAATTAATCTGAAAGACATAAAAAATAACATGCTCCCCATTAAACTGACAACAGATGTCCTGAAAGAGAAGTCTAATTCCCGATATTTACAGTAAGTACAGCCTTGCACATAACATGCCTTCAAAGTTTCATCTAAAGTGTGGACTAAACTTTAGCCGGAACTAAGGTCGAGCTTAAATGCCATATGTGATATTTTTGGGAGCGGTAGTGGCGGCACTGCAGGGAAAGCTCTGCTGAATTCAGCATTAAAACACTGACAGAATAGTTTCCACCCAACTTGTCCTCAATCAATAAGATGCCATTGTAAGTGTTTGCTCTGAAATAAATTGGGAATTCATTTTGTTTTGTTCCTCCTCCCCCTTGCTAGTCTCCACTGATGCTGTGCTCCCACTGTTGGCGTTGGTGGTTAACTTTTCTGCCCGATAATGGAATAGAGTGGACTGCTTATCGATTTGTTTGTCTAGATACAAGTCAACGCCCGCTCTCCGTGGAGCAGCGCTGTTACATTTCTGTGCATTGTGCGGCAGACTGCGGCGTCGATGCTTCAAATTACAGAGTGACAAGAGGTGGTGGAAAATAGGCCACATGTCAACTAATGATAAACCTGCTACATTTTCAGACAATTTGTTTTTCTTTGTGCACTTGATGAGGTCAGTGACGAATCTTGTCTGCGAATTGCCTCTCACACTGACAACAAGCAATAAGTCAATGCAGGGAGAACTGCATGCATAAGGTTGGCTTTCCTTAGTGAGCATTGTGATAAATGAGCACTATTAGAGATGATGCATGTGATTTTGTGATGGTGACTGCTACTATTACATTGACCTGGCAAATACAGTGGGGCAAAAAAGTATTTAGTCAGCCACCGATTGTGCAAGTTCCCCCACTTAAAATGATGACAGAGGTCAGTAATTTGCACCAGAGGTACACTTCAACTGTGAGAGACAGAATGTGGAAAAAAAATCCATGAATCCACATGGTAGGATTTGTAAAGAATTTATTTGTAAATCAGGGTGGAAAATAAGTATTTGGTCAATAACAAAAATACAACTCAGTACTTTGTAACATAACCTTTGTTGGCAATAACAGAGGTCAAACGTTTACTATAGGTCTTTACCAGGTTTGCACACACAGTAGCTGGTATTTTGGCCCATTCCTCCATGCAGATCTTTTCGAGAGCAGTGATGTTTTGGGGCTGTCGCTGAGCAGCGACTTTCAACTCCCGCCACAGATTTTCTATGGGGTTGAGGTCTGGAGACTGGCTAGGCCACTCCAGGACTTTCAAATGCTTCTTACGGAGCCACTCCTTTGTTGCCCGGGCGGTGTGTTTTGGATCATTGTCATGTTGGAAGACCCAGCCTCGTTTCATCTTCAAAGTTCTCACTGATGGAAGGAGGTTTTGGCTCAAAATCTCACGATACATGGCCCCATTCATTCTGTCCTTAACACGGATCAGTCGTCCTGTCCCCTTGGCAGAAAAACAGCCCCATAGCATGATGTTTCCACCCCCATGCTTCACAGTAGGTATGGTGTTCTTGGGATGCAACTCAGTATTCTTCTTCCTCCAAACACGACGAGTTGAGTTTATACCAAAAAGTTCTACTTTGGTTTCATCTGACCACATGACATTCTCCCAATCCTCTGCTGTATCATCCATGTGCTCTCTGGCAAACTTCAGACGGGCCTGGACATGCACTGGCTTCAGCAGCGGAACACGTCTGGCACTGCGGGATTTGATTCCCTGCCGTTGTAGTGTGTTACTGATGGTGACCTTTGTTACTTTGGTCCCAGCTCTCTGCAGGTCATTCACCAGGTCCCCCCGTGTGGTTCTGGGATCTTTGCTCACCGTTCTCATGATCATTTTGACCCCACGGGATGAGATCTTGCGTGGAGCCCCAGATCGAGGGAGATTATCAGTGGTCTTGTATGTCTTCCATTTTCTGATGATTGCTCCCACAGTTGATTTTTTCACACCAAGCTGCATGCCTATTGTAGATTCACTCTTCCCAGTCTGGTGCAGGTCTACAATACTTTTCCTGGTGTCCTTCGAAAGCTCTTTGGTCTTGGCCATGGCGGAGTTTGGAGTCTGACTGTTTGAGGCTGTGGACAGGTGTCTTTTATACAGATGATGAGTTCAAACAGATGCCATTCATACAGGTAACGAGTGGGGGACAGAAAAGCTTCTTACAGAAGACGTTACAGGTCTGTGAGAGCCAGAGATTTTCCTTGTTTGAGGTGACCAAATACTTATTTTCCACCCTAATTTACGAATAAATTCTTTACAAATCCTACCATGTGAATTCATGGATTTTTTTTTCACATTCTGTCTCTCACAGTTGAAGTGTACCTCTGGTGCAAATTACTGACCTCTGTCATCATTTTAAGTGGGGGAACTTGCACAATCGGTGGCTGACTAAATACTTTTTTGCCCCACTGTATGTGGATTCTTTTTATCTTAGTTCTAACTCCCTGACTGAGTCATTTCTTTCACTGTGTTGCACAACGGTAGGAGGATACGTTTTTTAGTTCATCTGATATCCAGGTGGCTCAGTTCTAGCAAGAGTTCTAGCAAGGGGCCAAAGATCTATCGTGTAATAACTGGAGCCGGCTTTTTAGCAAAAGGAGTGCAGGTGCATAAGTGCAGAGGTTGGTGTATAGATTTGCTTGTGTGTGTATATTAAGACTGGGGCTGTTGGAGGCATTTAACTCAACAGTGCCTTAATAGCAATATACTGTATAACACTAGTGTGCTGTTCTACACTCTCTCCATTTGTCTCTCTCTCTTTAATCTCAGACTCTCCTGTCAAGGTCCTATCTTTTTCTCTGTCCCATCACTCAATTAGGCTTTCCTGTCTTTTTTATTCTATCTTAGTCTTTTCACTTTAATGTAAAAAGGAAAAGGAAAAGAAAAAAAAAAGACTCTCCTCTTGTATTTGAAAACTGGCCAACTTGCTTCTGAGCCTGCGTTTTAGATGGTTGTCTACATTTCAGCCAGTTGTCTCCCCCAAGCCTTATTTATCCAATTCTACGCTATGGGAGCAATCATAATTGTCTTGACAGTCATGTGGTGAAAGAGGCCGACCAGTCAGTGTGGGTGGAGGCATCTTTACACTCACACAGATTCAGCGCTGTCAAGGTCCTTCTGTCCTTAGCCCATAGCCCCTGGACCCGGCTGGTCCTGTTGTCTGAGCAGATTAGCATTCAAAGCACAGCAAAACCACACTCAAACTGTACAGTCTAGCACACATACATTAAAATATGCATGCTGCAAACATCTACACATATGTGCCAATGCTATAGGAGCACGTGACTCAGGCTACAAGGACGACAAGTTTCAGGTCGCCACGCTGTTGCAGAACACCGATCGAATATGAATATGATTTATTCCTTTGTTTATTCCAGGTAGAACCAAAGCTGTGTTTTGGGTTGAACTATGGTTATTTGATAAGGGAGTCCAGCTGAGCATGTCTGTTGTTGGCAAACGACTCCCTCATTAATTTGACAAACAGCAGTCTATTTCTGGTCAGTGCTTCGGCAGATTTTTGGAGTAGAAATTGAGCACGTAATTCCATTATCCTTTGAATCTGGAATTGAAGAACAACTGGCGCTTGCAAGCCTTTCTAAACATAAACAAACAACAGCTGTGTTTATGCAACTGTTGGAGTCAGCTTGGCTTATAATGAAACCTAGCTTAGACATAGCTATTACAGTGTTGTGTATCACATTATGATGAATGGAAATCCCATTTTCATATCAGATACATCTGTAGCTGAATAAGCTCAGATATGTGTACAGTATATCATGCTTGTAACAAGAATGATAATTATATAAACTGCAAAAGGTGTTTTTTAAAAAAATTATATTTATATAATGTTTCAGGAACCACAGTGTTCCTATATACTCTTGCCTTTAAGGGTTTTTATTACCACTGTCAATATAACAATTCAGAACTTAAACTAATTAAGTTAATTTCTTAAAAATATACGACTTAAAACCACGTCAGATTTGAATATATGACCACAGGTCAAAGCAATGGAAGATTGTAGATACTTAAAGGTCCCTATTAGAAACCAGTTAACAAGTGGAGTTTAATGTGTTTTGTGTCACCTTATGTTTCAAAGTGCTGCCTCAAAAGTCAGCTTTTGATATTTTGAAAATAATTCCCTACTAGCACATGAGAAAATTAAGTCATGATTATGCAAGTACTTTCCAAAAAAAACAGCAACAACATTACATGAATGCATTGTGTAACACAGCAACTTCTGCAAGTGTTTCTCCTTAATTTGTGTCTGATGCTGATTTACATCTGCACAGCTGAGTTCTGCTCTCAGAAAACTGTACTTATACTTACAGCAACTGTGTTTCTAGGACCAGAGAGTTTCTAGGTTCTGAGCTTCCTGTTTGTTCTATCTTTTGTTCCCTAATTCTCTAATTGTCATGGATTGAGGATGTTCTGTCACATTTAGCTGTAAATTCTTAGCAGACCTAACAGCATACAGAGCAGAGTGCTAGGGCTTTCTTGGCTACAGGGCTTTCCCTAGCTAAACTGATTTAATCACATCTATAATGAAAGCTATGTCTTCTGTGATGTTTTATTTTGTCTAAAATCAGGTGTGAATGCTTTTATTTACTTCTATTCATTTATTCCAGTACAATGGCATTAGGGATAGGAATAGACATAATTGGTATTCCTTTGCCTCATTTTCACTGAACATTCAGAGTAGATAAGGCTTGAATCTTCTTACTGTAAGTATATATAAAATAGCAGGTAAACGCAGCTGTTACTAATAACTAGATCCAGCAGAACCTTCATTTATGTTATTAGTAACACCATGTTAAAATTTGTGCTGTAAAAAAGCCGGTAGAACCTTTCAGACAGAGGGTGAAATGTGGTACATTGTGGGAAGAATACGGTGGTTTTCACAATCTAATGTTATAAAGCTATTCTAGTACATGCCCAAAATAAAATCATGCATAATTGAGAATTATATGGACTGGAAAACTAACTTAAGAGCAACTTCAGAATGGTAAAAGAACAGACATATTAAATTCCTAAAAAGCTATGCAGGCTGTTGAAAAATCCTGCATTCCAAAGTTTCCTTCCAATATTTATTTACTCTACCGGGGAACCTGTGATCAGCATTAAACACTGTTGAAATTGACACTTTAAAACCCAAAGTCTGTCCTTTGATTGTCTCTATCTATGCTCCAAATTACCAGCTGAGACTTTTGAAGCTTGCTGAGTGTGTGGTGCTAAATGGTTGTTGTTAGTAGTTGACTTTGAAGCAAGATAATGACACAAACATCACTCAAAAGGCAATTACATCCCACCCTTTTCTTTTTGAGACTCAATGGCGTGTTAATGTGAATGAAGGGAAATGTAGTGTGAAACCAGTGAGGCTGTATAGTCCGGGTTAATGGAAGCTACAAACGGTTGGATGGGAACTAGTCTGTTCGTGAGGGCTCTCTCCTCGTTCTGCTCTTTTAAAAGTAATATTACACCAGAGTGTGGCTAAAGGATGCACTGAGGACTCAATCAAAGTCAGATAAGAAACACAGAGAAACTGAGGATACTTTGGGGTGAAGTGGTTTGAGAGTGGGAACATTTATCCTAGGATGTGTTATCCTAGCTAGATGTTCTAAATGAGTTGTACAAGGTGTGTGTGTGTGTGTGTGTGTGTGTGTGTGTGTGTGTGTGTGTGTGTGTGTTGGTGTGTGTGTGTGTTGGGGGCATGTCACTATTAATTTCTTTCACTTTAGACACTGTCTTAACTTACAGGCTGAAGCAGTATTCTCTTACATGCAGTATATCCCTGACTGAACAGTCATTTTCTACATAAAGCAAGTTACAGAGAGGAGAAAAATGTGGATGTACACGCAATACGGAGAAAAAGAGAAGAAATTACAGAGGATGGAAAAAAAGGAGAAATAAAGAAGACAATATTAAGGCTTTTGGAGAAGCGGGCCTCGGAGAACCACCACGGGACAGAATGGAAAGAATAGCCTGTATTGTTTTCTCTTCCCTTTGATTTTCTGCCCTCAGCAATAACATCCTCCTGCATACACATACAACCACACACACATATGAGCTTGTTCACATATACAGTGGCAGAAGTACTCCAGCATTGTTCCACCTGAAACTTGAGCTATTTCCATCTGAATCAGTTTTTCTGTAATCAGAAAAATGACCTTGTTTGCCTTTTAAGGTCTCTAATGTCTTCCAGAAATAAATACCTCTTTGGAGTTAGTAATTGAGATCCTCAGCAAGTATGTGGTATCAGTAATGAGGCAAAACAAAACTGTCTACGTTGTGAAAAAATAAATAAATGACAATAATTTGGTTACTCATACTAAAATATGATGCCGTTTTTTCCCCATCCAATGGGAATCTAAGGTTCAGGCACATATTTCCTTACCTACAGCTGACCAGAAAGAAGTCTAGCCATGTTTTGCTTTTTAGCAGTTGTGAGCTTACACTACTGTTTTCTATCTATAGCAGACAGATATGTGAGGAGAAAAACTCTTAAAATCTTAAAATGATATACAGAGAAGACACCAGAAGTTTTTCTGATTTTCATTTGCAGTCTGAACAATATTGGAGAGTCACGTTTAGCAGGCTTTGGATCCATGCAGGAAGAAGACGGCCCTGGCCAAAATACAAGCTTCAACATAAATAGCTTCTATTTAACAAATATTTTATCAACATGTATCTACATTTACAGTCAGACGATAAATAATAACTGGCTTAGCTCAAATATCAGTTTTCTTATTCTTCCTGGCTACAATTAAACCCTCTAAGCAACACTTATGGTTTTCCTTACAAGCTATAACTTAATAGCAAATGTTAGCTGATCCTATGATTGAAGCATCAAGATGTATCAAGCTCCAGACAAGTAAGCTTAACTAAAACTCAGCGTAACTGAAGGCCAGGTTACCAAAAATAAAATAAAAATCACTTCTTACTGAATACCATCCACGAAAGGTTGTTCTGACAGGAATAAACTAAAGATGTATATAAAGTACATCTAAGGACTCTCAGCTCACTCTCCACACCTTGTGAAGGCCAGGTGGAGCTCTAAGGGATGCTGGGCACGCGGACTGGAAGCTGTGCTTCTGAATGCCAATCACAATCTCTGGAGACGCCTGATCCCCCAATCCTTCTCTCTCCTTCTCTTCTCATCGCTCCTTTTTCTCTTGTCAGGTGGAAGTGAATGCTCAGGGCTACATGTGTTAAGCAGATGTGTGGGAATTGGAGAGAACATCAAGGTTAAGAGGAAAGGTGCACCGAAAACCCCAGGCAAATCTGCTACCTAGTAAGTATTTATGTGGAGAGTCTCAAGGGAGGAGGGATTTATTTGCATATACAGGTGCGTGTGTCAGCGAAAATGGTGGGTATTTCTATTCATGCTTAATGTGCTATCACATTGTATTTGCTTATATCTACTGTATTGTTTGTATGGTGGCTGGTGGTCATGTGTATCTTTTTCTTATAGCATGCTTGTACATATGTCTAAACTGTACATATTGGTGCACAGAGTATGTAATATTTTATTTTTATAGTATATTATTAATAATGCATTTGTATTGTGTTCCTCTGAGGATGTGTAACTATACAGTCACTAGACACTTCATTAGGTACACCTTGTTAATACCAGATTCAACCCTTTTTACCTTCAGTACTACCTTAATACTTATTAGCAGCACAGATTCGACAAGATGCTGGCAGCATTCCTCAGATTTTGGGCATACTGGTATGATAGCATCACACAGGCGAGCTGCAAATCCATAACGTGACTCTCCCTTTCTACCACAGACCAAAGGTGCTCTATTTGATTGAGATCTGGTGACTGTGGAGCCCATTTGAGTACAGTGACCTTAATGCCATGCTTAAAAAAACGTTTAGAGATGATTTAAGCTTTGTGACGTGGGATGTGATCCACCTGGCACATGGTATGGTGTGCTGCTGTTGCCCATCTACTTCAAACTTGTCAGAGATCCTCTCTTGTATATCTTGGTTGTAAGGAGCAGTTAGTTGGGTTACTGTTGCCTTCCTATGAGCTCAAAGCAGTCTGTCCATTCTCTTCTGACATCTGTGGCATCAACAGGCATTTTCACCCCAAAACCAGCTGCTTACTGGATGTTTTCTCTTTTTTGGACCTTTCTCTTTGAAACCTGGAAATGGTTGTTGAGTTGTTAACATGTGTTCAGCTGATTAGAAATGTGCATTAAAGAGCATTTGAACAGTTTTACCTAATGAAGTGGCCGACAAGTGTATGTAGCACATTTCCATGTTATTTCCACGTCATTTATAACTAACATACTGATCATAAACGAACATAAAAGAAAGATATAACTATGAACCCTCGATTATGAGAATGTTTTATATTATGAGGGTGTAGAGTCAGAGCACTGCACTCTTCTCCATCATCTGTCAGAAGGATACATGTAAACAGTGTAAAGCCTGCTTGCAAGCCAGCATTTCTCTGTGTATGTTTCATGAGGGTGATGATATGATGATACAACAACTGCCGTTCAACCGTTTAATTTTAACAAGCTTCAAAACTTTCCCTCCTGTGATGAGAAGTTCTTTGATGTCTCCATAGGAACAGGCAGCGCGGCGTAACCATGCAAAGCTTCGCTACGCTCAGTTCTTCTGCCTTTTGTTTTTTAATATATTCCGAGGTGCAAAAGTTTTTATGCAAAATCCTATTCTTCTTCTACAATGTTGTAAATAATTCAATAAAAATTGTGCACAATAATCCTAGTGGGGCTTCAGAGCATTAGATTTGGTCCTGGTTGCAGGTGAAAAAAGATAAGATATTCAAATGATCCTGATACGTATTCCACTGCGGCCGTGCTAAGCGTTTTTTAGGTTTAAGTCTTCTCTCTAGCTAATATCTGCCCCAACTGTGCATATATGCATGTGCATATTTGTGTGCGTATCTGTCTTGTAAAGAAGCTGATCATGATACTTTTGTTTTTACTCACTTCCTCTTTTGCTCAAGTGAAAACATTATCCAATTTTTTTTGACACAGCAGAAAAAAATTAATTGCGGATATTTTTCTTGTTTGTAACTGTAACTACACCTCATACAATATGTGACTGCTGCATGTAATTTATTCATTTTAGTCGGTAGGCCCGTGCTGCAGATTTCTGTATATCCTGCAACCATGTGGTATTCACAGATTATGGAGATGTATCACTCATGTAAGGAGAATTCCCTAGAAAGTGCCCACAGCTGTCCCGCTGCACATCTGATCCAATGCTTGTCTGCTTTTCTGCACCAGGATTATTATCTGCATCTTAACAATATGTGGAAAGAGTATAAAAAAAGAGTATAAAAAAAACTGTGGTAAGAATGTGCCAGAATATTCAAACACCACCATAGCAGATGTCTCGGATGTCAACTCGATAATCTACCGCTTATCATACCTTGCTGTTCTTGTTTGTCACAAGTATGATAAATATCAAAGCAAACTTTGTGCTGCCTCTGGAAGTCAAATACACAGGAAAGGTTATTTTAGGAGCAGATATAATGCAGATTTGGCAGCGTGGGGTTTATTAGAGCAGTTTCTGTTCATTTCCAGTGCACCATGCCAAGATAATGGTAATTAGTGAATCGGTGAATCATCCTCAGTCATTATCGGTAAATGCTTAAATTTAATTTTTTGGCTTTAAAGGCAGATTTTATTAACAGATGAACTCAGATAAGATCCTTCTCATTTCCTGAGGTAGACTTTGAGATCGAAAACATGTCTCTGTGAGTGATTGTGTTTTGCTGATTGCTCACTTTTCTTGCTTTGGCAATGCGTGTGGGTACACACACCATGAATGCATGTACACAGATGAGTTATGATTCCAGACACTAGTATCCTCACACATCTCTTGCCCTCCCTTTTGTCCTTTTCTACTTTTACTTAACACAATAGACTGTTATTTTTGGAGCACACACACACACATGCACACACATGCACGCACGCACGCACGCACACACACATACGCAGTATGTTCTATTGATTTCTTTTGCTGCAAAATCGAGCTTGGCAAACATAAATTTTAGGAGCAACGTGTTATATTCAAAATTCCCCAAGTGCCTTTTGTGAATATGGTTTACCAAAGGGCATTCATAGCCAAGCCACATAACACTCAGAAACTCTCATCTCTTTCCATTTTTGGAACAAAACATGAGTTAAACCAAAGGAGCCCAACTTTTCTTGCCAGACAGACTCAAAGCCATGCACTGGTCCCAGCTGTCATTCTGCAGCCATGCGTAACAGAGACAAACAAACAGTGGGGGCTGCTCTGTCTCCGAACGCAACCCATCGATCATAACACAGCACCGCACATTTCCTGGAAGAGGGAGACAGACAAGCTGATGCGGAGAGAGAGAACAGTGGAGCCGATATACTTCCTTGTGTGTGTGTGTGTGTGTGTGTGTGTGTGTGTGTGTGTGTGTGTGTGTGTGTGTGTGTGT
>NW_005187466.1:1767456-1774321 GCF_000239375.1 Pundamilia nyererei | reverse complement strand
AATGTCCTGTACATGCAGGACATACAAAATGTAAACATGACATAAAGTGTAACTTTCAAGTCTATTGTCCCATGTCTAAAGTGTCTCTGTACAGTGCTCCAAATTTATGCTAAAATGTGTGACATATATGGGGTTAATACTGTACCTAAATGCACTTAGCAGCTATGAGCGTGCTCTTAGTATTCTTCATAGTTAGTGTCTTTCCATTTTACACCAACTTTTTAAAAAATTCATAAAGTGCATGGTGCAGATCTTCTCAAATTTTATCGTATCATCTAACATTTTATGATTTGAGAACCACATAAAACACACACAAAAAAACCAACAGTGCCATGCAGTCCTATACATAAAAATAATAATAATTTAAAAATCCCAAAACACACTTTGCTTTTTTGTGATTACAGTGAATGCTCATAGTTGAGACAAATGCAAAAGGCATGATGTTTACAGGTAGCATTAGATAGATAGATACAGTAAAAACTACTACTAATCAGACAGTTCATTCAAAACCATAATTCTCACCATGACCTAACATTAACTTAGTGTGATGTTAGGTCAAGGTGACGTCTAACTGTAACCAAATATAAAAGTCTGTGGACCACTGGGTGAAATATGAGGGCAAGTCGTCTAGTAGTTTTTAATACATTTCAAGTGGGGGACCAACCAACAAGACAACATTGAGGCTCAAAAAGAAAAAAGACCCACTACTACTTAAAACAACTGAAGGTAAAGTATTTTTTCCTTAACCCTTTAGACCCTCAACCGTCGCCGGCGATGGGTGAACGTTTAAAGCAGGGGTGGACAACTCCAGGCCTCAAGAGCCAGTGTCCTGCAGATTTTAGATCTCAGCCTGGGTCAACACACCTGAATCAAATCATTAGTTCATTACCAGGCCTCTGGAGAACCGCAAGCAGTGTTGGGAAGGTTACTTTTAAAATGTATTCCACTACAGATTGGCTGCAGTGGTTATTATTATATTTACAAGCTTCCAGCTCCCGTTTCTGCTCAATGACAACTCGTACTTTTCCACTCTCCTTTTTCTTCCTCCACGCGCTCACAGACACATAACGGGTATGGCAGTCCATTCTCGCTGCAGCACTGCCCATGAGGCTACATTCTTTAGGGCTATGCCTGTAGCATTCTGCCTATTAGCTTAGCACAACAACAACAACAAAAAGGAACTCTCTCACCCAGGAAACACAGTCGAAGAGAGAGAGAGAGGGCGTGTCACCCTGTAACCATGGCAACCATAATGCTGCTGCCTGGAACAACAGAACATAGCTGTCAAACAAAACCCAAACAGTCCTGACCCGCAACAATATGAAACAGGAAAATACCGCTGTGTAATCCCTTTGTTTCAACAAAGTAACTGTATTCTAAATACCACCTTTTTAAACGGTAACAGTTACTCATATTTTGTATTTTAAATACGTAACGGCAGTACATGTATTCCGTTACTCCCCAACACTGACCGCAAGACATGTGGAGGAGGTAATTTAGCTATTTAATTCAGCTGTGTTGGATCAAGGATACATCTAAAACCTGCAGGACACCAGCCCTTGAGGCCTGGAGTTGTCCACCCCTGGTTTAAAGGGTAAATTAGGTTAGGGTTTAAAGGGTTAAATCTAGATGTGTGAAATATACGAAATCCCCTCATTGGACTGTATGTTTTTGTGCACAATCTAGAGCTACTGTGCACAGAATCCGACGTAGCGTCTAACAGATGCATGAAATCCCCTTGTTAGACACTACACACGTTTCTGTGAACAGCAGCTCAGGTTTCATAGATTGTTTAAATCATGCCACCTATCTGAACAAGCAGCATGACTGTCAAGTCTCGTTGTAGATGTTCTTTTAAATCCCTGAAAGCCAGTTTCTAATGCACCTGCCTTTGCAACCTGATGTTTGTGGAGCCAACTACGATATCTCCCCCAATACAAATAAACCCAGATAGTCTTTATCTTGCTTATTTACAGTAGCTGCTAAAAGCTGCATGTCATTGTGTAGATTACAAAGAGCGGAGGGAGAAAAAGAAAAAGGATTGTTAAACATCACTTACTAAATACCAAATTACTGTAGGCCATCAGAATTTAGAGGGAAATATTGCTGTCGTATATCAGGGTGACAGCTGAGTTTCTCCGTGTTGAAACAGGCACGGTTGCCCATAATGAATCTTAAATGCCAATGCCTACTGGCAATATAGCGTTCACTCCTTCACTCTTCCTTCCTTCCTGCCTTACCATTTCTGTGTTCACTCGTGTTCATACCCCTGTCAGGCTTCTCCCAGCTCTCTGGTTCTATCTCTCCCTTTAATTCTTGTTCAATTCAGCGTATCATAGGCCCATAGTCAGACATCCTGTATGACAGCAAGCTGAAGAGCTCCAAAGGCAGTTAACCAGTTCTTTTCTCTCTCTCAAACTCTTTTCTCCACACTTTCACCTTACTTGTTGATAGTTTCAATTGAATATTTTTTCCAGACTTCTATGTGCACAATTTAAAGATACCACCGTTAAATAACTTCTTTTTGCATTGGTCCCCTGAAATATTTGCCTCCATCTACACTTTCAAGATAGATGTGTTTCAAACTTTTCCATAGAAAAGAGAGACAAAGGGCGAAGAAATGCATTTTACACAAATATATATTCATATATATCTTTTGCTGCTGTAGTAGACTAGCATGTGATTAACTGTCTGTACACTATATTAGCTATTACATTGTCATGCTTGCTTTCCAAACCCCTAGCTGTATAAAAGTGGAATTTGGCCAGTGACAGTGAAAGCATCATCAGCTTAATTTCAGTTTGATGATTGCTGCCCTCGAGCTAACCTAACAGTGACAATGAATACCACAGCTTGCCATTGCACCATGCCAAATTATTTTACTACTATAAATTTTACTGCTCTTCTCATATCATTGTGTAACTCTCATCCTATCGACATATTTGACATACACAAACTACTAATGAGTCCCCGGGGACGCAAAAAATAATTTACTGCGAGAAGCAACTATGATATCAAAACATATGTTTTCTCAGATTATTATTATTGTTTGTGCAATTAATGTCAACCAATAGAGAAAAATATTATAATTATTGCTTAGTTACAAAATTATTTGCACATTTTGTAAATTTTACTTGATTATAACTTGTAGCTTTTATCCATTGTTACTTAAAAGCCTGTTTGGTATCCTTTAATTCAGGTATCAACTATTTTTTCAGCAATTTCATTTAAACATTATTTATGTCGTATTTATGTAATGAAACAAATCAGAAACAAAGCAATATTAAATGTATACACAGCTAGGACTGGGCCATATCATACTGCGATAGAATATGGGCAGAGCCTTTGTTTTCATACGCACATGGCGGAAAAAGCATGGCGGCGACGGAGAGTGAGAAGGGCGAAAGCGGATCATTGAATGAAACAGATGAACCAGAACTGGTTTGTAAAAATGCTGCAACTTCAGTGGTGTGGCACTGGTTTAGCTTTCGTCCGTCAGATACACAACAAAGCACTATTTTTGGTAGCGCATGCTAGCGGGCCGTCGTTATTACTGTGTTTTTTGTAAAATACGGCGCACTTAAAATCAATCCTTTGATTTTTCTGAAAATCGACAGTGCCCCTTATAATCCTGTGTGCCTTATGTATGAATTCTGGTTGTGTTTACTGACCTCGAAACGAGTTTATGTACACGGCGCTCGAAAATCTTTCAAATGTTTAAGTACGACTTTGCTAAGCTAGGAACCCGCACCGCTTGATGGATTGTCGGAGCATTACGGCTATCGTAGGCAGGCACCTCGCGGAGTGATACGTACTGTGCTTTAACATAATATTACCGTATTGTGTGTGTATATATACTATTTTTAAGTTTTGCGGATATTATACATGGTTATGCTGAGGATATGTCAGCCAGTTTCCACTGGAAATGCCTTTTGGTTAAACTGCCAGCAAGGAATTTGCATTTGTACTGTTACATTTTTATATAACTTTATAAACAGCTGCTTGTTTAAGTGGAAATACATTGATGTTTTTTTTGCACTAATAAAATTGTGGAGTTGTAAAGTATTTT
Organism: Pundamilia nyererei; assembly: GCF_000239375.1. Taxonomy (NCBI): domain Eukaryota; kingdom Metazoa; phylum Chordata; class Actinopteri; order Cichliformes; family Cichlidae; genus Pundamilia; species Pundamilia nyererei. The sequence continues at coordinate 1,770,252 of NW_005187466.1, read as the reverse complement.
GTCTAGTGTCAATTATATCGTCAGTTATATCGTTATCGCAAATTTTGATAAATATTTTTGGTCATATCGCCCTGCTCCATACACAACATCAGGTAACCTAGAGATCTCTCCAGCGTGTTCTGAGTCTGCCCAAAAAGCCTTCTCTGTGGAAGGTCATACCAGAAACACCTACGAGGTGTCCAGGAGGAATTCTGGTCAGCTGCAGCTGACACCTTTTGATGAAGAGGAGTAGCTGCTCTACTAAGACATCCTTCGTAGGAAACTTATTTCTGCTGCTTGTGTTCTCATTCTTATTATTTCAGTCACTACCTACAACTCATGACCACAGGTGAGAGCAGACTGACCTGTAACTCAACAGCTTTGCTTTCGAGCTCAGCTCTCTCGTCACCACAGCAGTACAACATCTGTCTGTCAGTGTCCAGCTCTACTCTCCCCTAACCCATGAACAAGACCTTAAGGTACTTATACACATCCACCTGGGGCAGCAACTCATACCTGACCTGGAGTGGGTACTCCATACTTTCAGAGGACCTCAGAGGATGGCTTGAGAGATGCTAATTCCAGCTGCTTCACACTCAGCTGCAAACCTTGCCAGTGTAAATTGGAAGTCATCACCTGATGAGGGCAAAAGAACATCATCTGCAAAAAGCAGAGACGAGATCCTGAGTCAGCCGAAAGGGAATTTTCCCTTCCAGAAGGGTGGAGACGTTTCATTTTTAAAATGACTGACAGAGTAGCCCTATCCCTCTTGATACTGCGTGACATTAATTATGTCTCACGGCAAACATTAACTGAATAAACACTTCCATTTATTTAAACTGCATAGGTTTAATTTGGTGCTTTTCCCTGAAGTCCACTGGGACCCAAAACATTTGCAGTTTTAAAAAGCACCAATAAAAGCAGAAATAAAAAAACAACGGTGTTTTGTTCCATTAGGAACAAAATGACTGACAAAGTCATACAAACAAACAAAAAGCCAGAACTGGAATGATAGAAAAAAATCTGAGATATGACAAAAATATAATGCTGTGGTCTAAATGCACCCCAATATGTAGGATGAGGGATAAACACAGTATTATGATTCAGACACTGTTTTACTAAAAAGAGTAAGCATCCAAGTTTCTCTCAGGCTGAGATAAGGATCACTGACTTTCATCATCATTTAACCCTAAGGGTCTTCATTTTTTAAGGCCATCAGCACGCTCACTTGTTAATGCATAAACCAGCCACTAGTCTGTAAGACTTCCATACACTTGCACATAAAAACACATAAGGACAGACATAAACTCACAGCCATGTACCATCATCTGTCTCTGACATGAAGTGGGCAGCCGCACTGAGGCGTGTCTAGGGTTGGAGGGCATGAATCAAGATCACCATAAACAGAATTAAAGAGAATAAATACTCAGCTATCATAGAGGCCGAGTGATTTATTCTGCACTTTCACAACACTAGCAGAACAGCAGCCCCCAAGAAATCAATATGTAATTATAGACATCCTACCCTGGGCTGTTCCTCTCCAAGCATCAACCACCCACCACCTGCCCTGCACCGACACCACCGCCCTCAAAACAAATGTCAGAATGGGACAAGTCCCGGAACAAGAAATAAAAGGCTTCGCCCTGCTGAGAATAACCCTCTGTTTTAGTGTGTTTACTGTCTGTGCATGCAAAGTCTTGCACACATGTCTTAGAGCCATTTTTCATTATGGCTTCTTCCTCTGGATTCGATTTTAACTTTATAGATAATTCAGATTGTTATAAGTTTGTATATACAGAAGGCGATAAAGTAGGAAATGGAATTCAGTTCATTTCCAGGCTTACATTTATCTCTCCTTCCTTTTTCTAATGGTAAAAGAACCTAACCATATCTCGGCTACAGCTTCTTATGTAGTGTACCGATATTAGAGTGTTAGGCAGTGTGTCTTATCTCGATTTTGACAAGCAAATGGAGGTATTCCCACAAAGGGAAATAGACGTAGAGTTTCATCCATCCATCCATCCATCCATCTTCTTCCACTTCAGCTGCCATAGGACAAGACAAACAGTAAACCCTGGACTTTAGCAAGGCTAACAGAGACACACAACTATCCACACACACATTCAAACCTACAAGCAATTTACAATCACCAATTAACCTAACTCTGGTAACTGGGTGTCTGAACGGTGGGCCAGAGAGAACCCATGCAGACACAGAGAGAGCATGCAAACGACCACGTGCTGAATTTGAATCCTGGACCTTCTTGCTGTGAAGCAACAGTGCGGTTGAGCAGTAAAAGTAATCCAACTAGCTAACTAAAGAATGTTTCTAATAGTAGAAAACTTACTAGTAGGTTTTTACATCAACTGGAAGCCAATCTGTTGCCAATATGTCATGCAGCTCTTTTGCTTGTTTGATATATTGAGATACTGCTGTATAGTTACATTGTTTATGCTACACGAATAGCAAACATTAAGCCAGGATGCAAGCTAGAGTCCAGCACACAGCTGTTTAATTCCAAATATTTATAAAACCACGGACATCAGAATATTTTCCAGACTTACAGAATGCAACATATTTTGACTATTTTGATTTTGAGTCAGCACGTGGTGTAGTGCTTAGCCCTGCCATCTCACAGTAAGAGGTTCCTGGGTTTAAATCCACTGGCCAGCTGGGGCCTTTGGTGTTGAGTTTGCATGTTCTCCCCATAGCTGCATGAGTTCCTTCCGTTTACTCCAGTTTCCTCCCAAATGGTAAATGGTAAATGGCTTGCATTTATATAGCGCTTTTCTAGTCCCTAAGGACCCCAAAGCGCTT
>NW_005187466.1:1744840-1766009 GCF_000239375.1 Pundamilia nyererei | reverse complement strand
TTTTTTATCTCCATACAGGTGATCCAGGTGTTTTGTTTGTTTTTCTTTTTTCTTTTTCCCGCCTTTCTCACCATCTCTTCTCCCCTCTATTTTTCTTTCATTCTTTCGCCATGTCCTATCCCCCAGTCATGTCTGTCCCGTCTTTAAAAAACGAAAATAAAATAAATACATAATTATAATAAAGGTCAATCAAATGGACCAATATAGCAAGGCCATGATGATCCACTTGGTAAAGTAAATCCACTTGGCATCTCAACAAATCTGATGGCTAAAGATCCAAACAGGACAGGCAAAAAAGAAAAGAAAAGAAAAATCAAAAATCTGAACTTCAAAGTAATTTTATAACAGAATAACTGCTGTCTTTAAGATGTTTGGATATTTACCAAATTTCCCTGATGCATTTGTAATACATGTCAAAAAAACATGCATGTTATGTGCAGACTACATGTGTATTTGAATAACTATTATATAACACATCTGCGCACTTCAAAATATGTTATCAAGAAACAAATAAATATCTGGGTTTTGGAATGTCATTCAAAGATGTCATTCCAAGATCCGGGATAAAAAATAGAAAACAAAGTTGAGCTCTCACTGTAGTGTCTGATGACTCTAGTACTTGTCAGTTTCTGTTGAAGCGAGCACCATTAGCTCAGCTGATATGGTCACACACACACGGGCCTCGGTGGGCTCCGCATAGGCCCTGACACATTGATAAACAGCTGTATTAGTATGAACTCTGCTCATCGCTCTGTGGTCTCTCCCAGTTAAATCAATGAGGTAACCAGTCAATTCTTGCCCACACTCAAGCTATTGCCAAGCCCTTATCTGGCCCTTGCAGTTTAACACTGACCCCCGCACAGGTAGCAGGAGACACACTAATCCATCTCTCGAGTCCAGACAGACTCATCTCATCTCATCCCAGCTACTCCTACCCCGTCTCTCCACACTTCACCCATTCTGTTATTCAAACACCTTTTTCCACCCGTTCCTTCACTCGCTCCCTTGATGTCTTGCACAGTTTCATTTTCCCCTTATCTGCGTTCTCATCCATTTCCCGGCTGCTGAATTTCTCTCTGTATCCTGAGCTATCTCTACCCCCACCCACTGTTTTTCACGCCTTGTTCATAGCTCTCTCCCTTTCTTCTTCCCTACTCTCACTGTGGGTGCCTCTTGGTCTGGCCATGGGGAAACAGCTCTGGTCAAATTAACACACACATCATTGCCTATCAATATATGCTCTCAATGAGGGCAGAAATTATTTAGAATTTGAGCTGTTTTGATTCACATCTCCTTCCTATCACCTCAGGCTCCAGTATTTGATTACCAAGAGCTTTGGTTGAGCTGCATGTCTGAAAATATCCATAATGGCCAAATGGAAGTAAAGTCATTTGATACAACACACCTCTAGGATAATTGCAGAGGAAGACGTGTGATAGCAGATTGAGGCTCCAGACATATAATTTTATCATACAAGCAGACAGTAAATTGGAAACATCATATCACTTATGGTGTTATCCTTGTGAAAACAATTAGCTGATGTTGTAAAAACAAAAGACTTACATGGCCTAGCAGCTAAACACAGTTTCTATGGTGATAAAACGCAGCCAAATGGAAGCCTTATGTGAACCTATTCATTGTGAGAAAATCCCATACAAGAAAGCCATGTAATTATTGAAAACACATTTGCATATGGCTGCAAAGCTTATCTTGTAGCTGTATGAAGTGCTTAAACGACAAATTAGAAAAAGAAATCTCGTCAGTGCCTGCAAGACAAGGCGAACCCAAAATCAGTCAACAATTTGAATATTTTTGGATGTGGTTACAGGGATCATCTTAGGATTCCTTATTCATCTGTGACACGTAATGTTATGAAGATGAATGCTCATTTCAAACATGGCAAAAGTTTCACATAACGAGGTCAGTGAAAAGCTCAGGCTTTCGACTGCTCTAAATGCTTGATTTCAGATAGCTTTACTCTTGATGCTCTTGGCTTTGTATGATGTAACGAGAACAGTTATCTATAATATGGCCATCTCAGACACAGAGCTCTGTGAACCCAAAATCCCTACTTACATGCTGTGCAAATCTTTTGTTTGTGAGGGGCAGACAATCAGAAAAAGCTGGCTCGGAGGTTGGGAAAGGAGCTAAAATGGATTGTTTGAGACCTTGACTTACTTGGGGGGCTCCAACAAATCACATCACATAATATAAGTAGGGCACTTATCCAAACTGACATACATTTAAAAAAAAATTAAAATTCAATAGGAATAAGAAGACACTTTAAAAAATATCATCAGGAATAAGAGCGAACCCAAGTCTAAATCATCAGTGTTGCCCTTTAGACGGCCACTATCGGAGCACCAACCCATGTTAACTGCCTCGTTCTGATTTATGGGCCTCCTCCTTCACTGTGCTCAGTAAATAAATGACAACTAGCCCTGAAGTATTCTCCTCTGTGGTCTTTAGCTTGTGGAAAAAGTTACTTCAGAATGTGAGCACTTACCTCTTTAAACCTAATACGTACTTTTTCTTTCCATCTATCTCACCATTCTTTTCTTTTCTAAAATCTCATTTAGTGGAGTACTTGTAGTCCAGAGCCAGAACATTTGAACAGTTTCACATTTTTAAGGCTCTGAGCTTCATCACATTCAGTGTGAAATAAAACTGATGCTACATTCAATTGCTAAGTGGGAGTTTTATTTTAGCTAGCTTCACATAAATACAAAGAGACTTGTGTGCAACAAACTCCTGCTAACATTTCATTTTAAAGCTTTCTTATGTGTATAGCTACAGAGATGCATGCAGTCACACAAAATTATCCTATTTAGTAATTTGTTAAAAATTATGCTGTGGATGACCCCCAAATAGGAAGATACTAGATGCTTTGTATCTTACTGTGGTCTGCTGTCCCAGACCTTCACTGCAAACACCCTTAGGCTTTGTTGGTTGTGCAGTGTCTCTGGCTTCAATCTGCTCTACAAGTGGAATGTATTGTGTTGAAATCAGGGGGCTAACCTTTACGAGGATATGTTCAAACTTTTCCCTTCTCTCAATGATCACTGTCCTCAATGATAGTTTATAAAGGCACTTTAAAGTATTTCAGGACCTCCAGCAAGAAAACTGTAAATCTGCCAGCTGCCAGAGAACTTCATTTGTAGAGTTTGCATGTTCTTCTTGTGCTTGCAAGTATTGTCTTAGCTACGACACATAATGGCTGATGCTATTGAGGTATTCACTCACAAAATCAGAACCCGCCCCCCCCAGCATACAACTTGTCTCTGTTTCTGTCCTTTTCATGTGCCTATGCATAGTTATCTTCCAAATCCAGCTACTAAAGAGGAGTAATGGCATGAGGTTTTTCAGAAGTTGCGGCTATCAAATGTAACTTTTGAAACAGCTCAAAAATACCAAAAACACAAAGTGTTTTATATGTTTAGTTAGACAACAACAGCTTATATTCAATGAAAATCACAAGATTATAAGCTCGTGTTTAAAAAGGTAATGTAATTCCTTTTTACAAATGACTTTAAACGAATAATGTACTAATTAAGTTTTTCGTTAATTCTTATTGGGTTAATTTTCCATCCATTCGCTACCGCTTATCCTTTTCAGGGTCGCGGGGGGCGCTGGAGCCTATCCCAGCTGTCATAGGGCGAGAGGCGGGGTACACCCTGGACAGGTCGCCAGTCTGTCACAGGGCCCAGACAACCATTCATACTCACATTCACTCGCACATTCACACCTAGTGGCAATTTGGATTATCCAATTAACCTATCCCCAATTAACCTAATTTTTTTAAATGGAAATTTAAAGATAATTACGTTTTATCTCCGTAACAGACTGATGATGCATCATTCTGATAGATGAATAATTGCTTTTATAAAGGCTACATGAACGTACTGAACACAAAAACAGTGCTTGAGTTAATATTTCATTATTTGGGCTAAACAAGTAAGGGGACACACACAAGCATGGCTGACCTGTTACAGCTTAATTACTGATCAGCAAAAGCGCAAAAAAAAAGAAAGAAAGAAAAGAAATTGCTTTATGGTTTGTCAGAAAACAATAACAATTGGATACACTGAATCTTAAGATGACATAATAATTCTAATTATTTCTAATTAGCTCAAAGGGAGTCTCTGTTAGTGGAATGCTTTGTACTGCAGCCTTGTGGCGTGAGGGTTAAGGGATGCTGTTGTATTGCATAAAAAACAATATAAATGATATGTTGCTTTTTAATGCTTTTGAACTCCCAGCTATGGTAACTGTTTATAGATATAATAGCTTGCATTTATGTAGCATATGTCACTTATGCTTTTCAGATTTTGAAGCAGATATGATTTATGTATACATACATTTATGTCAGTGGTGTTCTGCCACTGGAATCTACAAATAGACATTAAAAAGGACCTGAAATGAAAGTGATTCCTCTCTCCAACAGCAATCTGTAATGAGGCTTCTTGCATATTTGGATCCATGGTTTAAATTGCTGCCATCTTGTGGTCATACTTGGCTGTTATCTCTGGAAGCAGACTTGCCTCCACTTAACTCCAATTCTTCTGACGTTTGTAGCATGTCTCACTTACATGGACGTGTCTATTTTCCATTAATAATGGCTTGAGCTTGTCAAGCTGAGAGGCCAACAGCTTTTCCTGGCTGTTTGCGCACGTGCACTGTGGAATAATCACTGCTCATCTCTGCTTCTACACAAAGTGAAGATAACTGAACTCAGAGCAGTGAAAGCAGCTTGGTCGACCATCAGTTTTCTGTATTTTTCCAATAAATTTTTTGACAAAGATGAATTCATGGATTTAAACCAGGAAGTGTTAGGAAAAGTAGGGATCACTGAAAATAGATAATTGATTTTAGGAAGGATTAGGAATGGTTTCAAATCATCTTGTATTTAAGCAGCGGAGTAAAGTTCAACAATTAATGGGTATATATTTAATGTTTCCTATCCGAAGATAACACTGTCAGCCACAACCCCCTCATTCAGTCAAAGTGGTAAAATGGTAGACTTTAACTAGTTTATTGAGTAGCTGGAAACTTTGGAAAATGAATCGATAACCCTAAATGACTGGCAGAGGAGAATAAAGATCCTGAAGGAATAATAACACATCGTCTGCATAAAGGACACGTCTGCGTTCTGTATTAAATGTTGAAATGCCTTTAATATTGCAATATTGCCGGTAGCAGCAACTGGCTCTACAAATAACACAAACTAATAGAAGTCTCCTTTTGCACATAGCAAGAATGCGTTGAAGATGTTTGCAACGGTACAAAAGCTGCAAGCTGCATTAGTGCTTTGAGATTGTCATAAATGAGAAATCAGTTGGTTGACTGAATGTATAAAGTGTAGCCACATATTTTGCCAATAGACCAACTTAATTTTTCATTAAGATATTAAATCCCCTTGTAGATATTGACTATTAACCATGTCACATGGTGCTCACAGCTTTTAATTCAGTTGGAATTTTTTTGTCTTTTTAAAATTTCAAATGTACTTTTTAAGATCAAGATCTTGGCTTGTGTTTCAAAACTCATTATTGCCTTTGCTTGTCTTTTCACTCTGCAAAAGTCGCCTCACACATACTATTGTCCACATGTGACAATAGACTGCAGTATTTTTGCTCTCTGTAAATATAAAGCATGTATGTACATATCTATATCCACTTTGTTTGCACACTTCTCCTTAGTCTCAGGACACTATGAATCTCAAGCACAGACTCTGTTTCTTCTGTTAGTTACTGGCAACAAAGAAAGCACCTATAAACCATTTCATTTGCATTTCATCTTGCCTCTGAACACCTCAGCAGTGACGGGCAGCTTTTAAAGATAAAGACATTACAGCAGTGAAGAAAATACGGCTGGCACTGGAACCTTCTGTCATCATTCCTTCTTTGCCGACAGGTTAGGCAGCACTCTGGGCATCGCCCCATCATCTTTTCAGTACATGAATTTGATCAAGATGTAGACACAATGAGAGGCACCATTAACATGATTTATAGTTGCAATCACGGTTGTTGTGGCAACCCAACTTTCAATACTCTCACCTCTGTGGAAGCAGTTTGAATCCCTATTCCTTGCCCACTAATGCTTGTGCACATTATATACTGGATGTGGAAACACTCATAGACCATACTCATTCACGAATGCACACAAACACAAACACACCCACACAAAAGATTGCTCAGTGAAAGCGGCACAGTTCTCCCAAGGCCAAGGAGCTTGTGTAACACACTTCATTTGACACATTCATCGTGCAGCTTGAGCTAAAAGCATCGCACTCAAATATAAACTGAATTCATTTGCACGAAAATAAGAGAACAAAAACATTTCAATAACCCACTGAAACGACACTCGTTTTCCCCATCTACTGTGACTCGGTGCCTGCATGGGCAGAATGAGTTATGGCTGGAAAAAATAGACAAATCCAATCCACTAGAGCTGTCGTTGTGCAGATGAGTATAATGCCACCTAAGCTCATCCCTCAAACTCTCACTTGCTGTTTCTGTAGCTGAACCACAGCCACTCATTGCTGTTTTGCTCCTGTAGTGACCCATCAAAGTCAAGGCAAGGTTTCAGTCGTGTCTTCCTGTTTTCAGCTCTTATGTCTTTGCCAAGGTAAGGTTTAGCAGCCCCCCCTGTGGCGTTCATCAGCTGCATCATGACAAAAAAAAGGGGGCAATCCACAGCACAACACTTCACACATGACAAATAGAGAGATCCAAGTGGATCGAATGTGTAATCTGTGAGAAGCGTGGTGGTGTTGGGGAGCGGAGTAATGAAAGACTATCACATTTTATGATGGATATCCTGTCAGTGAGAAGGCAGGGCTGCAAGCAGCATAGAGGCATTACAGTACATGTTCCATCTAAACTGATGCCTGAACATTACCCGTTGTAAACAAAAGGACATTCCCCAAGAAAAAGTTGCTGCCATCATGTGTCAAAAATCTTTTCTTTTTTTTGGCAACGTCTTTGAAAATATTTTGATTTGAAAACACTGACGCTGAAAAAAACCCTTCTTTCAACACATTTATCAAAACGTTACCAAACCATCAGCAAAGTCAGTGTATTGCTTCACATTGGAAGTTGCAACCAAGGATTGCATTTCAAACAACACTGCAGTTTATTGTGTCTTTTACCACTTAAGCATGATGCCATCCGTGACCACCTGCCTTAAACTATACTGGTCAGCTTCATGCTCAAAAGACCATGCGGCTTTTCAAATTTTATGGAGTGATGCAGGGATTTGTAATTGTGTTGATGTTTGACAAGTGAGTCATGTTGCTGAAAGTAATGAGACATGATAGAAAACACATGTTAAATTGATTTTCATGCCGTGTAATATAATAAGTATGTGATAATTATACAAAAGAGTTCCCTGACAGACGAAAACAGACGGCCAAGAAGAGGAAAAAGGTAAGGGATAATCTGATAAACACACTGACTTTTTCACTTAAAGACTGATTATGTTTATTATTGGCTGGACGTTTGTTTTAACAAACCAATTAGTAGAACAGCAATGATGAGTTATGGATTACTATCTGGCACCAAAAGAGTTACATTTTACAAAATAGTTTCTCGTGTAATTGAGTGCCCATGTACAACCCTATCTTTAAACACAATGTCTTTTTATTAATGTCTTTGTGTAAACCCAAGAAGTTCCAAAAGGTTTACGCTGTCTCCCAACCTGAAGATTGTTGCTGCCATCAAAGTCAAGATAAGCTCATATTTTTCTTTAAATGCTACATTGTCTCACTTTGTCTCACTTATTCACAAACCGCAGCTTGTTCAAAATGCTGCTGCGCGTCTTTTAACTGGGACTGGTAGGTTTGAGTCTATTACTCCAGAGGTGACTGCGCATTCGCCTCTATTGCACCCTACCTCAGCAATAATCTCCCTCAAGCTATTGGCGTGTCTGATTCAATCCAATCTTTTAAATCTCGATTAAAAACTTATTTATTTAGCCTAGCCTTCCCGGCTTCTTCGAGCACGCATTTGTAAGTGTACTGTAATTTATCTTTTTGCTCTGATTAATGTTTATAATGATTTAACCTTCAGCCTTTTGGCTTGTGCCTACTGTGCCTGGTGTATTATTGCTTAGTTATGTCTCCCACCTGTCAGTATATTTGTATTTGTATCTGTTATTGCTCTTAATTGGTTCTGTGAAGCACTTTGACATACCTCTGGTTTTTAAGTGATATAAATAAAGTTGTATTGTATTTTATTGTATTTAAACATCAAGCATTTTTTCTATGTTCTAGTAAAATATATATGTTTATGACACTGGCAAAACTTTGCATTCATTTTTACTCAGATACCTGATACATACATACATTATGGTAGTTAATCTTTGTGGATTAATATTTGTAGCCAAATAATATAAAATCTTTTATACTACTTCATAACATACATGATGATTGATCTGAATAGGACAAATACTCTTTTCCCTTCCAATGTTTTGCATAAGTGCATATTTTCGTGGGGAGGGTTTTTACTCACAAAATAAGTATGCTCCTTTGTATTTTCCTGAAGCATTTGTTACACACACACGTTTTTAATGGAAATGCGTCTTTGGCCAGATGGATTTGGATTGGTTGATGATTTCAGTGCATCTTTGTGAGCTGGATGGATACACTGATGTGCTGTACAGCCTTGGTTTTATGGGCATCTGAGCTGATGTTGGATGACTCACGTTAGCAACCATTGCATTGTTTTTCTTGGCCTTCATGCATTAATTATATCGCAGTGTGTGTTGTGTTTTCGGGTGGCTGAACAAGTTAGTTGTGTTGCTATGCACCACAGACACAACTCTACAGCAGTCGGTGCATATAATTTCTTCTTGGTTAAATCAATTGTGCTAAATCCAAAGTATTTCCCTGCAAAAATTATTATCCACCTTGGGAGACAAGCTCTTCAATTTCTGATTCACCAAGCCTTTACGTTTTCTTATGTACTGCTCTTAGTTGCCATTTTCATGGCAAAACATTAAAAAAATGTGTGGTATCTGAAGACCTCTGCACAATACTGTAATCCTTGTGGAAATTGCTGCCCTAGCATGCAGAAGTCTATGATTTGCTATTATAAGCTGTAATTCAAAATTCATACTTCAAGGTCAAATGTTAATGCATCACGGAACATAAAAGGTAAAGCACGGTTTAAGACTAAAATGTATTATTTTATAAACTCCTAAATAATTTACTAGTTATGAAATATTGACTGGGTCTGCTGGCATGGCAGGTTAAGCATGCAACAGCGCATAGTTAATTAAGCCTTCTTAACATTATCCCAAGTGTGATGTTATTTGCAAAGGCAACTTTATTTAAATGCAGCTGAGGATTTAATATTCCTGTAGCAACATTATATCTGCCAAGTGATCCATATTATTTAAATGAATCAATGCTAATGTGACGATTTTTCACTGACACAAGCCCCATGGGCATACCTGACCTGCCATCCCTCTTCTTCTGCTCTCTGCACACTCCATCCATCTCACCTCACCCCTCTCTTCCTACTCCTCTTCCTGCACTCCATCTTGTTTTGTATCTTTTCTAAATGTCTGGCCGTGACCTATTTTCTATCATCACTTCTTGCGGCTTCAGCATTTGAAACAGAGACGGTGGATAAGGACAAATAAATAAAACATCACAAGATAGAAACATTAGTGTTTCAGTTAATATACGAAAAGTACAATAAGTTGACAGAAAAGGATGCTCGGGAAAGGGTGAGATGAAGGCAGGCGATATGCTGTGATTACTCCCAAAGGAGACAGCTGAAAGAAGAAGAAAGAAAGATATGAAAAGAGTAAGGGTAAGTAAGGCGTCTAAAAGTTGTAGACAATGATTGGTGCCTTTTGACCAACACTTCTGACTCCTCTCTTTCTTTGGCCCCACTCTGTATTGGATTTCTTCTGTTTTGTTATTGCCAGCAAAGTAATTTCACCTCAGCCTACAACTTTATTTACATCTCCTCCAATTCCCTCAGCAATAAAGGCCACAGCTCAAAGCAGCTGCAAGGACATGCGCTTGAATGGGGCCTTGCTTTGTACGTGTATGTGTCTATGCATATCTGTGTGCTTGTGTTTTGAATTCCAAAAAGTTTTCAGACACATTATAGGTGATGTTTAGAGTTCCTCAGATGTCTAAAAGGAGGATTTGGTGCTTACAGAAAATTTGGAGTTATACGAAACAAATTCGACTCTGTGCAGGCCTTTAGTCTTTCAGTATCTCTTGTGTCCCTCAACCACAGCTCTAGGTCAACATCCCCCCCCAAAGCCCTATCAGTACTTTACAATTAGTTGATTGAACCTGCCTCCAGTGAGCCATCTGCCTGGGCACATGGTGGAACTGATGTCCTCACCTGCCAGAGGCAATTAACTCTAAATACGACTGTCTCCGCTCGTGCACCACAATTCTTCTCCCAGCTGAATATAATAAGGTTGAACTATGTTGAAGATGAAGAGGGGGTGGGAAGCCTGCTCATGGCCCCCAGAGGGTGATGGGTAATTACTTCCGTCAGATTTATACTGGCAGTCATGCGGAATGGTGGACGACTGTCTTCGACCCTCGTAGGCAGGAGAAGCAGCAGAGGTTTTCTCTGCCGCCTTGGGTCAACTCGAATTGGAGGATGGGACTGAAAGATGGGGGAGGAAGGCAAAGGAAGGGCAGCCACTTGCGTGAAGCCAAGGTTAGGTGATTAATTGGAAGAGCGGCTCAGGGTCAGCCTCTATTGTTGGGGTGATGGGTCAAACGAGTGCAGCATTGAGAACATCACCTGATGCATGGCTGACCCTCCTGTCCTCTGATATGGCAGAAAGATGATGTTGTAACTCAGAGCGGTACGAAGAGAAACATAGATGAGAAATAAGAGAAGGAGAAGGGATGAGGACACAAAAGAGACAAAACAGAGAGATTCTTCAGATTTGGAGTCCCTGTCTCTCAGCTGACATTTCAATTAAATTGGTATCACAGTTGCCAAGAGTATTGTTGACTTCATATCTTTTTTCACACTGAAGGATTTGAATTATTTGAAAAAGTGCAAGAAATGTGCCCAGCTAAAGCAGGAAAGGATAGACGTGCCAGAAACTGTCTCAGGTTTCACTGCATTTGACAATAATGAGATGTCTACTTGTAGAAAAGAGCAGTCGAAACAAACAAAGGTAGGGAACAGCCAGGGAGCGTGTTTGTTCACAAAAATCAAAATTCACCTAAAAATTAAGGTAATTTCTCTTCACCGTTCCACACGTAGAAACTGACATCTCTAGTTTTTTTTTTAATCTTTTCTTTAAACATCCCCCAGGTTTCTGTGAATGTCACTGCAGCCCAGTTCTCCTGTTCACCCATTAAAGTCAGCCTGGAACATGACAGATCTTTGAAGCTGCACCCCCCCCCTCTCACTGGCGATGTTCCTCTCCTTACTGCCTAAAACAATGAGATCTGTGCTGTGCTGTATTTCAAACCCATTGTGGTAACATTGTTGACAGTGGTGTATTTCTTCAGAGTGCCCTACCTTTATTTCTTCCATTCCTTCTATTGCATCTCTCTTTCTATTATTCAGAAATGGCATTTTATATGGTGTTGTATACCCCCAATGTCCTTGACGAAAAACAATGGAGATGTACAGAATGCTAAGAGGCACATAGGCGTATCATTGATAGCAGCAGAGAGCTATCAATCTTCGAAACAGATGGCCTATCAGTCGCATGGCTTTGTCCTCGACATGTCTACACTGCTTAGAGGTGACCTTTAGAAGATAATTCACACTAAAGATGATGGTATATGTTTGATTCAACTTAAAGTAAATTAACTTTAAAAAAAAAATAGGACACCATTGTATTTTACTACTTTCAGAATTTTGATAATCAATACTAATGTACATATTTAACAGTACTCCTTATATTTTCATGCCCTGCTTTTTTTGGAAGCTAATGAAAGCTCGGATGAAGTGTAAAATGATTAGGCTATAACCAGCTGCCCATTGTTCCAGCAGCACATCCCGCTTATCAACTGCTCCATGTTGGCTTTCACTGCACAAGAAAGAGCAGCCATGTCAATCCTCATTAATTCTCCCAGTGAATTAGAAGCAAAGTAGATGATAGGAAATTAATGTCTGCAAGGAGATACTTAAATTATTCAACAGTAACAGGATTATGATGAAAGATCCCTACACTGACTTCTTTCTCTTCTATCCGCATCAATTCTTCTCTCACTCCTCCACCACCCCCTCTTACTTTTTGTGCTTTCTTCAGCTTTTCTTTCATTTGAGGCACATAGCAGCCATTGCTTGGGCTATATGCATGTATGAGTGAATACATATATGAATCAAACAATCCTGCCTAATACTAGTTTTGTCCCCATTGTTGGTTTTGGTGTTACATCTTACCATGCATTAAGTTATTCTAACACTTTTGTTTTCATCTTTTAATCCTTAAAAAATCAAGCACATGCATTCAATTTTTCCTCCAGGAGGAGATTAAAGTATATTCAGAGTCCAGTCTCGTTTGTTTGCATGGTATTCAAAAATAAAAAGAAATAAGGAATATTAGTAAAATATGGTGGAATATGACTTACATGACTGAGAAGCCAGACTAAAACCCCAAAATGAACTGGTGTATAAATGTGTCTGCACGTGTTTGTATGTTTGATAGAGAGAAAACAGGAACCAAATAGACACACTGTAGATCTTGATTTAAAAACAGCATATTTTTTCATTGGTGAATGTCATTCATTTAGAAATACAGTCTAGTATTTTTTTTTAATTCATTATGTTTGTTGTGCAGATTTCAAAGATATACAGTGTTAATTACTCAGATGCTTATCTACATTACCAGCCAAGCTGTTCCCTCCTAGTTTTAGTCTTAATGCTTAGTGGTGGTAAAGGTACAGAGATCTGCTGTATTTTTATGCGATAATATTATCATTACCATTTTATGTGTATGAATCTGTGTTGCTAAAACAGGGGTGGGCAATCTCAGTCCACGAGGGCCGGTGTCCCTGCAGGTTTTAGATGTGTCTTCGAACCATGATACCAGCCCAAACCAGTACTCCACCTCCACCTTGCTGGCGTCTGAGTCGGACTGGAGCTCTCTGCCCTTAGAAAAAAAAAAGAAGAAGAAAAAAAAAAAGATGTGTCTTCGAACCAACACAGCTGATTTAAATGGCTAAATTAGCTCCTCTGAAGTTCTCCAGAGGCCTGGTAACAAACTAATCATGTGATTCAGGTGTGTTGACCCAAGGTGAGAGCTAAAACCTGCAGGGACACCGGCCCTCGTGGACTGAGATTGCCCAGCCCTGTGCTAGAACAAGAACTGGAATAAGTGACCCACGGTCACTGTTTACGAATTTTTATTACATTTTGACATTGACACGTCTCTGCGTATTATCAGTGACGTTGTTGATGATGATAAAATGGTAAATTGACTTTTCTACTCCACCTGAGCACTCCAAGAGATTTATCCAAGGAGTAAACATAGCTCATTTCTGATTGATGACAGTGATAATGAGGTGAGTTGTTGAGGATATCTGTAATTTTCTGTAAGAATGCATTGCTGTTTTTGTCTCCATCAGCTGCGGTTAGCTTCTGTTCGCTGCTTTTACTGAAAGTTTTGTTGAAATAGATCTTACATGGGTGGACTCGTACTTAGTAAACAAACTCTCATATGATATTAAAATCTAATCAAACTATTATCTGACTATTAGCAGTTAGCAGCAGAGTATTAGCAGTTTTAGGACATTCGAGTCTAACATTTGCTGTCATAATGTTAGCTTATAGCATTATGTTGTTGTTCCATCCAGCTCTTGTCAGCTTTCCAGGGATGGGAGGGTCACATGTCTAATCTGCTGGCAATAACTAATTGTGACAACACCAAGAATAAATTAGCATACCCATGTAGGTTTTCTTATATTAGAGCTCTGGTTTCATTCAGGACATAACTACCTGTCTGTTATCACATCCAATATAATATGGGGGACAGCTCGTGAGCGATGTGCACATGGCTTTACATGCAAAACCTCCCATTTCTCAGATGTATGTGTCTTGAACCCTTTTTCCCTTTTGCTCTTTAGGGCTGACCTTGCAGTTTATAATAGCCGATGTACATCACCAGTTGTACAGGTAAAATAAAGCCATTATTTCATTTGTTTCTTGGGTTTGGGGACTTTGGATTGATCTTTCCTCTTTGTTTAGAAAGAGGAATCAGAAGCATGTCATCCTGCTCAACTACAATTTAACCTGAGGATTCAGCAACAGATGTAACAATATATCAGAGAATACTGATATTAGACACTATGGTGCAGCAGCATTCCACATTCATTTTAATCAGAGTACTACTCAGCCTTTTCATTTACTGAGCGATGCTTTGAAAAATGATGCCGGCTGAGTTTCTATAAAAGGTAGATCCTCCAGAGTGGAAGAAGTTATGATCTAAGTTTGAGTTATTTCTGTAGAAGTAGATGGCACTTTTTTTTGCAACAAACAAATACCAAAAAGTTTTTTGCTGATTTTGGAGACAATGACAAGCAGCAACTCCAGGCAAGAAGACAGATTGGAGGGGCTGTGGAGACATTTGAAGATGTTATTGTACTATGACACCAGAGACTGAAAAATATACTGTATGTTCTGCCCACACAGTCTGTGCCTTGAATAGAGGCATGTGCCACTTCCGCTTAAACATAAGCATAGTAAAAGGAAGAACATTGTGTCCTAGTAATGATCAGTGAGTTTAAGCATAGATGAAAAATAAAAGCATTCTGCCATGCAGAAGCAACCACAGTAAAGTGAAACTGAAGAAGAAAACAGCATCTGAATATGAAAAGGAATTAATATAACATCAGTTTCTTCAAAGTAAATAATAAATACGTAAATGTTCTGGGTATTACATATTTATTACACAATCTAAACTTAAATTAGAGCTCTTCTTGTGTTGTGACTGAGGTCTCTCTGTACTTTTAAAGCTATTTAAAACAGAGTGCTTTGATGAACCTGAGCGATGCCCCAGTGCTTGCCATCTCATATTATGTGAGAGAACATTTCCACCTTGGTTACCAAATGTGGCAATTTAATTGGGCCTGCTGCATCAACAGAAGTGCATGGTACCTGTTAGTGTATTCATTCTCTTTTGCTATAATGAACACAGTTATCCAATGAAAAACTTTTTTTTTGTAAGAATATATTGAAAGAACATGACTGTATAAATGAAAAGCAAACCGGTTCTCTGTAGTTGAAAGGCCTTGATTATGAGTTCCCTCACTAAAGTTTCTATAGTGTATATTCTTTTAGCACTAAGTAAAATATGAGGCAATTTTTGGAATGCATAAGTTATAAAGCCAAATGTACTCACATCACATTTTGCTTTTACACAGTCTAGAGAAAAAGGGTCCTTAAATGCACCACAGCTGGCTCTCCAGACTGAAGCATGAATTTGTTAAATGAAGCCACAGAACAATTTGTCCCACTCACCAACCGGTGCTTTGTCCTTAGCTGGCGCTGCAGGACGACCTCAGAGCAGTAACCTGAGGCCAGGAATATACAGCGACTGTGCTCTAATTATCAGTTGCTTCAGGTAATGGTCAATTAAATATTCATCTGTGTGGATTATAGGGACATGACACCAGACTTGCATGAGTGGTGCCTGAGTTTAACCTCAAGCGATTGTATAAGCAGGGTGGGTCTGTAAATGTTAATGTTAACACCATAATGTGCCCAGACATAGACTATTAATATGAAATAATATCCAGTTCTTTTCCCAGTCACAGCAGGAAGTACACATTTTCCCCCTCAGCTTGTCCCTTAAACCCTTATATTTAAACATTATTTTGAGCAATAGCACTTCTAGACAGAGTGTAGACTTGGTGTAAATAACTAGGGGAATGAAAACAAAAGGTTTCCCTAATGTCACAAAGCCTGAGGACGAGGTTAAATGTGAAGCATCTGATGAATTTGCTCTAACGAATTATGCAAAAAAAGAAGAAAAAAAGGGAAAAGGCAAGTGGAACAAAAGGATACAGAACAGTTGATTCATTGTTTCTCCTGGGGTCATGGAGAGAAACCAGAGCAGGAAAGAGGCAGAGAGAAGATGTACAACTGGAGCCGTAATTAGACACTAAGAGCAAGGAATAGTTTACAGCACATAGTGGACATAGCTTGTATCACAGCTATTGCCATGACCCAGCTGAACGGAAGGACATATTTGGCATCATGTGGATCTTTCCTACTCTACTGTGTATGTGGAAAGCATAGGTTAGGACAAGCAGCAGCAAGATTGCAGAATAAGCTAGCAACTAAGGAGAAGCTTGAAGATGGGAAGTATCAGAAGGCTAAAGATACTTAAATACTACGCCCACCTATATGAGATTTGCAAGTATGATGTGTGAAAGGGTAACAGCTCAGCCACAGCCTGATGTGGGCTGGCAGTGGAAATCAGCTGATCTGCCTGGATTGAAGCTGAGCTTGACCTTACAGGATGCTGCTGTGCTTTATTTTTAGAAAATAAGAAGAATAAAAATTCTCACCACAGAGTAAAATTTTAAATAACTATAGACTATATTAATTTGTCTCTGCTTTTATATGCCACAACTGGAAAACCTCTGGGCTTAAAAGTAATATGAAAATGTCACAAAAATGATATCTGTACATGTTATTGGCATAGTAACACTCAGAACAGCATCATATGTGTTTACTTTAAGTAGGTATCTCACCCTCTGCAAAGCGTTCACTCCGTAGCTCCCAGACACCGATCAGAGAAGATGTCGTCACACTGAAAGAAAAGAGCGAACGAATCCTTTACTGACGCCAGCATCTATTTAAAACCAGCAGATTGAGTAAGCCAGATGTCAGATGTGTTTTCATATTAGTCACAGCTCACTGGCAAAAGGGATGAAGTTGGCCACATCAACAAGACATCATGGCAACCAGCCAGGGCTACTCAGGCAAACACAGGCGACAGCCCCATCAACTGAATGACAAAGCTAGGTGGCTAAGATAATGTGATGTAATTCATTCATTTTCCTACTGAGCCATTCAAAAGCTATCTATATAAAACTGAGCTAACAAATGGCAGACAGGACTATTAAGCGCTACAGAAATGAGGCTCTTTGTCATATTCATACTGATGTTTGTATTCCAGCTTAACTTTTTCTCCCCTTTTCTCTTTAAACACAGGTCTCCATTGTATCAAAGAGAATAGAAAACAGGGCTACGGCTGTTTCAACTGAGACCTCAGGCAGTGTGTCTTGATTCCTGCCAACACTGCATCACATCCATTTTTTGCTCTCACCTACTTTAACTTGAAGAGCTTTGAAAAAAATGTGACAGAGCATGTTGAGGGAATAACCTCGTGCAACCTAAAGGGGTTACATGTTAGGCTCTTATGTTATTTCAGTGATGGTATGCAGCTTTTTCTTCGTGTAGTGTTTGACATGATTTTGTGCTTGAAAGGGCACTTTTGAAAGACGTGATACTACAGCACAAATACTTGTGGCTTTGATTAGAAGCTTTAGATGTTTTTCTTTGTATGAAACTATTTGATTAATGTCATGAACTGCTATTTTTATCCCAGAACAAAAAAAACAACAACTTTTGTTCTGTCAGAACAGAGAAATATGCCAAACATGCTGTGGCGTTGGTTCCCCGCCACACTGTAGTACTACTGGACACCAAGAAATAACAGTTATCTTTTAAGGAACTACAAAACCCACGTTAGAGGAACTTGGAGTTCAGTGGGATAAGTCACAATTTTAACTGAACATGCTGACATTGATGTTTACTTAGTGCTTTTAATTGTAACATCAATAGGACTTTTAAAAGCGTCCATTGTGTCATTATAGGCCACATCAATGGATCATTTGCTTCCCACCATTCTGTCACTATTCTGGCCCACCAACCTTCTGCATGTCCTCCTTCACTATATCCATCTTCTTTGTAGTCTTCTTTTCCTCTTCTCTGGCGGCTCCATCCAATATATTCACTATTCCTTCGCTTTACAAGCCAAACCAGCCACTCTTGTCCATTGCCTGTGCTTTGGATGGTTGAACCCAGATATTTAAACCAGTCATCTTTCATAGCCTCTACTTCTTTAATTCACACACATGTGTTACTTCTTGCATTTACTGAATATCATTCTTCTTCTCTCTAGAACATACCTCCACCCCACTCTCACTACAGATCACAAACTCATCTGTGAACACCATATTCATACTAATGCCTGACATCATCTATTAACCGGTTCTTCACTACTTCAAGTAAGAAGGTGCTTCTAGTTGATCTCTGGTGTAATCCACCCCCTGTCATGAAACAGCTGTGTAAAGCAAGCAGGATAGAAGCCCCACTGTAACTCATAGGCTGAACGGAAAATACTACATAACTAAACTGGGGAATTACAGGAAACTAAACACACAGAGAGACACACAGCCATGAGGGACATCACAACACTGGACAGAGGGAAACAGAGGGCTTAAATACACCAAGAATGACGAGGGAACAGGAAACACATGGAGAACACAGCTGAGACCAATTAGGCACAATGAGAGAGAAGAAGCAAAACTGAACACACTGAACATGGAAGGTGAGACTGTCACAATAAAACAGGAAACGATGGAACACAAGACAGACACACGAGCTTCAAACAGGAGTGGAGGAAAGGCAGACGAGAGAGGGAGGACAAGAGAGACATGATGGGCTGGGGGTAGGGCTGTTCGATATAACGATATATATCGGATGAGATAAAAAATGTCTATCGTTTCATTTTACGCTATCGTTTGTTTCGTGGTGTCGCAAAATAAACTGTTTACGGCAATATTTTTTCATCGTTTTGATGGTCACTGTAGTGGCTATATTAATTTCTTAAAGTTCTCTCTTTCTTTTATATTTTATATAACCACACTAGGGATGGACAAGCGCCTGTTTTTATGCGTTGTGGTTAGCAACAACGACAGTAACAGCATCGTGTGTCCGCTTGTTTATGTTCCACATAAACCTTTCACAATAAAGCTCAAGATCCTGTTGAGACTTTTCAAAATAAACTGAATCACGTGAAAGAGCAAATTATTTACGGATGAGAAGTAAAAAAGAGCCGCCAGGTGTTAAAAAATAAACCTTAGACTCAAACATTAGAACAGGCTTTTCCAGTCCCGTATCTAGCAAGTGAAAATAAAAAAATAAATAAAATAAACAATAAAAGGTGAATCAAATAGACCATTACGGCAAGGCTGGGATGGTCAGTTTGTTACAGTAAATCCGTTGGGCATCTTTCCTCGCCTTTAGACAATAATTCTGATGGCAAAAGAACCAAACGGGACAGGCCAAAAAAGAAAAGAAAAAAAGAACAGGCTTTTCCCCGCAGCACGCCGTGTAATAAATACACAAAGAAAACGGCGGCCTTTACAACTTATGTCTAAAAATGTATAGTTTCATGCATCGGTTAAAACACTCGACTCCGGCCACATGACGCGCAGCTGGAAACACTTCCCGCAAGATGAGCTTCCCGAGATTCACAGAATTTACAGAAAATGTTACATTTTCGTGATTTATATCGTTATCGGACGATAGAATTCTTATATCGGGATACGAGATTTTGGTCATATCGCACAGGCCTAGCTGGGGAACATGGATAAACATGATAGACGGGTGAACATGGAATGAAACACAAGGAGAGGAACATGGGAACAGAGAGGGAAACAAGACACAAGGACACACACATGAACAGAGAGGGACACAGAGGACAAGGACACAAGGCTAACATAATAGACAAGAACTAAACAGGGAAACCTGTTTAGGTCCCTAACCCTGTGTAACCCACTGTGGCTGGGTTGACATACAGCACTGAGAGGGTCATAAATGGCAAATGGCTTGTATTTGTATAGCGCTTTACTAGTCCCTAAGGACCCCAAAGCGCTTTACACATTCAGTCATCCACCCATTCACACACACATTCACACACTGGTGATGGCAAGCTACATTGTAGCCACAGCTGGCCTGGGACGCACTGACAGAGGCGAGGCTGCCGGACACTGGTGCCACCGGGCCCTCTGACCACCACCAGTAGGCAACGTGTCTTGCCCAAGGACACAACGACCGAGACTGTTGGAGCCGGGGCTCAAACCAGCAACCTTCTGATTACAAGACGAACTGCCAACTCTTGAGCCACAGTCGCCCCCATAATTATAATTATTCCGAATTTAAACAGTCTGGTTTATTGTTCATTTATTCATTCAAAATGTATTTTACTGTCAACCTTGCACAGTTCCTACTTGTTTACTCTTAGGACAGTAATCAACATTCTGATAGAGTTTTTATATTCGCATGAGAAACACGAGGGTGAATTGAAAGGCCAAATAGTTCTAAATTGGAATGATATGCCAAGCTTATGTCTCCACGCACAGACAAGGCTAAATAACAAAATGATTGATGCTTGAACGAAGTTCTGCAAGATCCACACACAGCATTTCATTTATACAGGCATTTTGCCAGTTTAGCACTGTGTGTACAAAGATAGATAGTTTGAAAAGCAGCAGAATCTCAGATAGTTGGAGTTTTGATTCGTAATATAGGCCAAGAACAAAATTACTGGATCCTACTTTCTAAATAAGCTGAATGTCATCAAGGTCAATGTCATTTTTTCACATAAAAAACACTATACGTCCATGCCCACAGGCAAATCAAAAGCATAAAGCAAGTCGGCATTGTGCTTTTCAGGAAATGTGTTAAAACATCTGAGCAACAAGTCAATTACAAGCAGTGTTTGACTTGCAGAGGTGAAACAGAGGCTATTGTAGTGAAAAAAGTCATGCCCCCTTTTTTAATTGCCCACAATGCTTTGGAAGGCTGATATAGCAGCTAATTTAAATCTATCTAATGTATTCATTTGAATTCATGGGCGTAGCTAGAATTCATTGAAAGAGTCTGGATGACCTTCAGGATTGGTACAACAGCTCAAAATCAATCCAGTCCACTCCATTGTTGCTTGTTAATGCAAACACATACAGCACTTCTTCTGCAATCTAAACAAATAAAAACAAAGAAATAAACTGTAACACCTGCTTAATATAGTAGGGTTAAACTTATAGACTAGATTCGAGAGGAGTAAAATAAATTTGAGAGAATTGAGTGTTGAACAGCCGGCAGATTTATTACAATGTTACAGTGGTGCAATAACCCAATGTAAACAG
>NW_005187466.1:1687331-1742342 GCF_000239375.1 Pundamilia nyererei | reverse complement strand
TTTTCCTGCTAACTTATCATCTCTAGTAACTCACCGGAATTCCCAAGAAACAAATACACGCTCTGCCTGGTTTTGGTCGAGAGTAAAACACATAAAGGCCTCTGAAAAGTACATAACTTTAAGTTAGCGAGTGTTGAAAATACTTTATAACACTTATTTTATACCGAAAGACTCACTGTGTAGCTTGTTAATTGCTCTCTTTTGCCTAGCTTAATGCAGCAACGTGCTTTTGTTGCATTCACTGAACTACGGAAAATCAAAGTGTGTTCAAGGGGTGTCGGAAATAATAATACAAGGTAAAAAAAACAAGAAAATACTAGTAACCATGTCTATAGGGGTTACAAAACAAAAAATGGAGAATTAGGATTTGATAAGCATTAGGGTGATATAGTTCCAAGAATGCTGTAAAGTAGACTTAATGACAGTATGACAGTATGATTCAGTAAAAAGGACTAGATGTTAGAGTCCCTGATAATGCATTGCTTTAGATGGAGAGACTCTTGAGGGATGGCTGATATGAGGAAAGGCAGCCCAGAAGCTTTACCAGCAGCACACATCGTTGTGTGCCTCAACTTTCGGTCTTTTACCCAGGCTAATCTGCCATTTTTCTTCCTTGGTTAGGTTTAGGGATTAGAGATCTGATCTAGATTATCATTTTAAAGTCGTCAGTAGTGGACCCTGGATCCATCGGGTGTTTCGGCCATTATCACTAGACACCCTCATCCAAGGAGGCCCTGCCAGGGTTGATCAGGCCCTGGAGTGTGTCACTGGTTTATGTAAAATTCTCTTCTTCTTTCTCCTGTTTAGTTTTCTACAGTTTATTTTCTATCTATTCACTGCAACTGAGAAATAATACTTACCTCTTTAGCATTTATGGAGCCTCACTTCTTCAAAGGGATAGAAAAGGTGATGGAGAGAAGTAAGACAAAAGGGGACAAGGGCCGGAAGGGGGGGCACCTGAGTTGGCTTCCCACACCTCCCCGCCGGATCGGGCTGTACACTCTGCCTCCCCACTGCCTCCCAGAAAAGGGGAGAAGAGCGGAGTATTTATTTTTTCCTCACGGTTAGCTGACTGCCTTAGCTGCCCAAGTGATGTCAACCCTTTTTAGCCATACCCAGTGACTAGTCCTCTCAGCAGTGTTAGTTAATTCTCTTATAGTTATTAACTATTAACTATGACTATTAAGCCGAAGGAAGAGATGGCTAATAAGGTAATTTGGTTATTTATTTAGCTCTGACAAGGTGATTTTTATTGCTGGTACAAGACTCATATACTTTGAGAACAAAACGATGAAACAAAAAGCCACTGCATAACATCTGGATTTAAAAAAAGACAAGAGCACAAAGAGTCAAAGGTCTGTTTTTGAACTGGAGGACAATTATGGCTTAGCAGGAAAACAGCTGAAGTTGAGATGAAGGTCTGCGCTTCGGTTACTAAGGTCATCAGAAGGCAGAGTCAAAAGTGCAGCCAATCCACAGCCAGACATGTGCTCCACTTTAATAGAAGGCGCCCATCCAAAGGTCAAATCACTGGCAACAAAATTTGTCAGAGCTTCATTTAAAATGATTTTTTATATTATGAAAAAGAAAACCCACACACAACAGCACAAGACACAGACATTTTCCAATGTCACATAAAATGGAAATTTTTTAACAAGTCTTGAAAGGGTCAGACAGGTCAGACTTGTCTGGACGGAGACACTCGAGGAGGAGTGATCTCTAACAGAGATCTTTTCATTTCTACAGTTTAACCCTCTCAGGCTCAAATTAAACTTTTTGTTGCTAATGCACAACCAAGTCCTGCAGTGGTACTTCTGAGTAAAAAAAACTCATAAAATATGTATGTGGGGTAATCAGGTTGTTAGTGTTTAACTGTTGCAAATCTGCAACGCCTGCCTGGAGAGGGTTAAGTGCTCTTTGGAAGACAGCAGGCTTTTTGTAGATGGTCGATTAAATTGTTGTCTATGGGGGCACGGTTTAAAACCTTTAGAGTACATTTCATAACCCACAGATAAGAGTAAAGTGGTCTTTTCTACTGGTTTACACTTTTAACCATTCACGCTTCCCTTGCATGCAGACAGCACTCATGTCCTTGGAATTTATCCATTTCCCATTTGTAGCAAAAAAGCAGCAAAAATAACCAAGAAGGGCACCAGTAGATCCTCTGATGTAAGCAGTAAAAGTGTTTACATAAATGTTACTGAAACAACTGTTTGAAAAAGCAAGATGTATTTATTACCACACCCATCTGCAGCCAATGGACAGGTTTTTTAATCTTCGAATTGCACTATACTGCACTTAAAATAGAGAAAAGATGAGTCACTTCAGCGAAGGAGTGGAGGCAGCGTTTTAGTCTTGTTCAAAGAAAAGCAAGCACAACGTGTAGAACATAATGTGGAGAAATGGCTGTGATGTTTGTTTATGACAGATGATGTTTTCTGTTTAATAACCAGAGAGGCATGAGTGAATCATAAAGATGAAGCCTCTCTCACCCTTGTAACTGAAGTATAGGAAGGAGGGTGATACTGAAAAGCACACTCATCGGTGATGACTTCAGCTTTTGGACTAAATACTAAACAACCTCCAAACTCACATGTATTCTTAATGATTTATTACCCAGGTGTTGCCTTATCTCCATATCCATGACACTGGTTCAGCCTGCCGTAAATAACCTTGTGTCCTCTCATTAGTAGGACAGCCATGTCTCCCTTTGGCCTCGTTGGCACATACCCACACACAAACACACACAATCCCCTGTGAGACCTGGCCAGCCATCACCATCATAAATCCATGGGACGCACAGTCTGGCAGCGAGGGCTGGGCAGCTAATTATCCAGACACGAAGAGCTGGGCATGGAGGTGACCCAGACGGACAGATGAGGAAACCCAGATATGCATATGCAAGCTGGTGGCAAAACGTCGCGGGTCCTCCGCATGAGAGGTGGACACCCTAATCTCACTTCATGACCGAGAATTAAGTAATCAATTGGCTTTACCCACTTGTTGCTAATTAGGGTCACTTAGGGTAAGCATTTGGCTTACACTGGATGGAAAAGAGCCTGGACAGGTTTCTCCTCATTGCAGGATCTCACTGCCGAAAGGCCACTGTGATATGTGAGGTTTTTTTAAAGTGCAAAATATAAAATGCTATACAACCACTGCATGTTTTAGTTTCTAGACTCTAGATGCCACAGCCAAAATCTTTTACTCATTCAATAATAATAATAATTATTATTATAATAAAGAACTGAAATCTTGACAGCTTGAAAAAAAAAGCAAATTAACTTCTTTAGGTTTGTGGAGACATTTCACCTCTCATCCAAATCAAATCAAATCAAATCACTTTTATTGTCACATCACATGTGCAGGTACATTGGTACAGCACATGTGAGTGAAATTCTTGTGTGCGAGCTTCACAAGCAACAGAGGTGTGCAAAAATACAATAATGTAAACAAGCAAAATACAAGAATGGCTACATCTGAAACTAATAAATATATGTACAATATATAATAGTATATGCATTTCTGGATGTGTATACTAAATATTTTTCTACGTGTGTGTGTGTGTGTGTGTGTGTGTGTGTGTGTGTGTGTGTGTGTGTGTGTACACATATTTTACAAATTAAATAGAGTAAACAATAAATAAAATATATAAAAAATATACTGAGTTGAGACATGTGCAAAACAGTGGCATTACTGTACAGTATGGAGTGCATAATGTTGAAGCTCCAGTAGTGGAGGTGAGGTGTCTATGACGTGTTCAGCAGTCTGATGGCCTGGTGGAAGAAGCTGTCTCTCAGTCTGCTGGTACGGGACCGGATGCTGCAGAACCTCCTTCCTGATGGAAGCAGTCTGAACAGTTTATGGCTGGGGTGACTGGAGTCCTTGATGATCCTCCCCGCTTTCCTCAGGCACCGCTTCCTGTAGATGTCTTGGAGGGAGGGAAGCTCACCTCCAATAATAAAGGCTCACTTTATCAATAGTGCATCAGATATCTCAGACTCTCCGCCATTTGTTTTCTATTGAAGAAGCTTCTTGGATCAGAGGTGAAATGTCTCCACAAACCTAAAGAAGCCTGTTGGCTTAAGAGCTCTTAAAAGCTCTTAAGATTCCCATGACCTGTGAAAATACTTTAAAAGCCAAAGAGCACAAATTGAAAAATGATTAGCTATGAGAGGTGCAATGAATGAGGCTGGAAAGGTGGGGTGTTATAGACACTATAATATACTGGTGGAAATATTTAAAGTATACATGACTCATACATTTATACATTAACCCAGTGGTTAAGTATCTGTGGTTGGTATTTCTGGAAGAAACCTACAAACACCTAGAATGATATTTACACCTGTCGAAATGCAAGATAAGAGGTAACTCTGGATAATCACAATGTTACAGTGCAGTACAATTACAGTACCCACTCATATTTAATAAGCCCGATTCTAAAGGAAAGGAAGAAACTATCTTGTCAAGTGAAAGACA
The DNA here is from genome assembly GCF_000239375.1 of Pundamilia nyererei. Classification (NCBI taxonomy): domain Eukaryota; kingdom Metazoa; phylum Chordata; class Actinopteri; order Cichliformes; family Cichlidae; genus Pundamilia; species Pundamilia nyererei. The sequence goes on along the minus strand of NW_005187466.1, from coordinate 1,737,863 downwards.
AAATGAAAATCAGTTCAACTTGTAACAGTCTTTGGATATTTTAGAACAATAATCCATAAATGTAGACTTACAAATGAGTCAGACCACTTCCATTCAGAGCTGGCACTTCATGGCTGTCTCCCACCTGGTGTAGTCACGCTCCAGTGGATCGACTCAGTGGGGGAGAGATCAAAGCTCGCCAGACTCAGCCCAGCTGCTGATAGAGTCATACTACTGCTGCACTGGGTATGTTAATGGGGGAGGCACTGACAGACAGGCGATGGCGTCCTGCTGTGCAGCAAGGTGCCAGAAAGTCAAGGTGCATAGATGCAGTATGTGTGTGACTGTTTATATCTGTATGTAGTGGACTTGATGAGCAGACTGTGAGTGGGCTGTGTGAAGTGCCAGGAAAGGTTGGGGTGCTTTAGTATCAGAGTGTCGCACTAAAATATTTGTCATATGAAATGACTTGGTAATTTCTTAATGGGGAGGAATGCATAAGACAGATAGTTGTTTCTGTTTCTGACTCTATTTACAAGAATCAGTCAAAAGTCTGCTGTTGGGAACTCAGCTTGAGCTTGACACCAGTCAGTTTAAATAATGTAACATCAGAGATCTACTGAAAATGATACTTTCTTCTTGGACTATCAGTTTATAGCCCAGAGTAGTGTTTTTATTTTTTCAAGTGAAGTTGTGTGCCATTTATTTACGACTGTGAAATATCCAAGGGAGTGAAGTTCAGGGTGGTAGATGGGGTTGCAACATGACTTGGATGCAGGATACCAGGGTTTGTGCCAAAGATCTTCAATAAACATTTGCTCTTGTTTTAGCTATTTTTTCTCACCCTGGTTTATGTGCCAAACCAATGTCACAGGACCATAACAGTTGATAAATACGAGTCAATAAATATTGGAACTGAATGTCAAAATGAAATAGTGATTAAACACAGCTATTGTTTTACAGAGTTATGCATGTTCAATGTCATTTGGATGCTTGTTTTTACAAACAAAATTCAATTGGCCTAAAGTTTACCATTGAGTGCATTCATGTGCAAAGGTTGTTCTTTTTGTTTTTGTTTGTTTGTTTGTTTTTAACCACCTGGGACAATAAAAAAAAGGTTAACAAAACCTAATGTGTTATCACAGTAAAGTTGGGGTCAGTGTTTCAGCAAACTTTTTGATTTTTGTATTTACAAATCAAGTGAACAATGCTGGAGTGGTATGTTTTAAAGTGTAATATTTTGTAATATTCTTGCTGTCTTGGCTGGTAATTTGGCTGCACTGATGGCTCACATAGTTATCGATCCAGGGTGAGTAGCAGTGAGTGAGTATGCAACTGGATGACTGTATCTGCAGTCCTTTATGCAATTTTGATTTTTTTATTTAGTGGTCTGCCTATCATCATGTATGGTTATGATCGTAGTGCTGTGGAGGACTTGCAAAGTTGAGCACTTTAAAACAACACGCTGTTGTGGAAGTCTCCATTCCTCTGTTTGAAAAGTCAAAAAGTGTTGAAACTTCAACATTCTGTTTCACTGGTCTGTTTGTTACATTGTTTCTCAATATATCCCTTCTCAGAAGTCTCTGATTTTTATTTCATAAAAACATGTGAAACTCAAATCAAACCAGGGTCAGAACTCTGACGTCATGAAGCTTTAACATTTGTCACATCTCTCTAACACCCAACCCGTTCCATCGGCTTTTGTCAGCGCTGGTTTCCAGTGCAATCAGGTTTGTGTTCTGCATGTCACCTAGCAGCTGGCTGCATTCTGACAACCCAATCAAGAGCACCAGCGGGAAACCAGTAGGACCTAGTCACACTCAAAATGAGATTACAGTCCAGTTAGCAATACACCTGCAATCATGGTCAGAGTAACAAAGAGCAAATAGCATGATTTCTGTACTAGTGAAATCACTCACGTGTTTTTGGGCTCTGGTATAGTGTTAGCTTGCACATATTAAAACAAAAAGTTACAAATTTAGCTACAAATGCTTCAAGTACATGTGCATGAAATTCCTTATGTAGGCAATGCAAACTACCCAGTACTCACAACAGTCAAGAGTAGCTGTATATCAAATAAATAATAATATACACAATATTGTATGAAACAGTTAAGATTTCAGCAACAAAAAAGCTAAAGTTGGGGGGAAAGCAGTGCAGAGTAACTAAGCAGACAAGCATCTATTCCTCACATAAACTGGATGTAGGTGGAAGAAAATACAAGGTTGACTCCAGCCACCCCAGCAGTCATCTGACAAATTCATTCTAGTGACACTGTGTTGTACACGATGGATGGATCTGCCAACTGCCAACCTCTCACCTCCCGGACCAATCAGAAAGGAGAATGAGGTTCATTATTCAGGACAATTAGCCAATGGGCTGGGTGTCCTCTGTTGTTACTCATGGCTCATTTGGTCACAGTCAGATGACAGTGCCATGTCTACTCAGGCTGCATGCCACTCAGGGGAGCTGACACAGAAAGAGTAGACAAGCAGCCAGTTCAAGATCTGCTCAGTCAGGAATACAGCCCTGCTTTCTGGTGTAAGGTGTGCTATATGCTCATGACTGTATTCATCCTCTTTATAGCAGATTCTGCAAAATGCACAAATACTGTAAAAAGTGACAAGAAATAGAGAGATGGGGAGTCATAGCTAAAGACAAGGTAACAACATAATATAGCAAGCATTTGATGAGGTAAATATTTTACAGCTTTTATCATAAAATGTATGTGGGATTAAGCCAACACATTAATTAATCCAGAAGTCTCCTCTCCCACAGTATTATGACAACAGTCTGTAATGTTGTAATCAGTAAAGTTGGCTGTTGTATTTTTGCATGTGGGATCCTAGTTATCTACAAAGGAGACAGCATTTATAATTTTTGATTTATCAGTGTTGTGGCGTGGGCTCGTATGAATGATGTGTGGTACTCCCATATGGGATTCTGCCTGTGCATCAAATTAATGATTAATCATCAACCACAAATGCTGCTGAAATAGATGATAACTTCTGAAATCTGTTTCTAGTCTTTATAGCAAATAAGAGTGTTATTCTTCACTAAAGAGGGGTGGTTGTGGACTAGAGGATGGGGGTATTTAGTGATGACTGCCCCTTGATGACCGTTTTTTGACTGGCTTGACTTTGGACTTTACTTTTTAAAGCCAAACCTCTAGATACCTCTAGATCTTCTCATATCATTGCCAAAGTTTTGTCACATTTATCAGTGTGTCACAAGTACAGCTTTGCTTAACCACTTTCAGCAAGTTTTTGATGTATGTATGAAGGGTCCCTGCTCCCTCCTGAATAGTAGCTCTGACACCTGCCAATCCTGCCCACTCCTTTAACCCATCATTATATGGCTATAAGAGTCTCAGGGCACTGGGTTTTGGTTGGGACCCTCCATGCAATTTGAGGAGTGTTTGGTAGTATCCATCTCCTCCCTGTGATCGCTTGGATAATCATCCAACCACTGAGCTGACTTCTCTGCCCCCATCCCATGGAAATGTTGGCTGACTTTCTTGCATCCTTGTAGTTCTTTCTGGACTATAGGATACACAGGTTGTATGTTTTTATGCCCAGTCTTGCTTTTCCAGTCTCAGTCACCTTCCCTTATATGGCAAATTATATTCTTGTATCCTCTCCCTCAATCCTGGTAAGGTAGATGAGTTAGTCAATGTTGTTTACACCTCTTGCAAAGCTAAATGTTATCCAAACACAGGAGGCGGCTGATGGTCATTTCATTGCTAAATCTGAACCCATATCTATGCTCTGTGCATATGCAACGGCCTGGGAGCCAGCCACATTAAATTATTGATGGAAATTATCAGTGACCATTTAACCTCTAGTACTAGTTGCTTAGTCGTAGAGTCTTGGTTGATTATGCTGATTGTGCTTACCAGCAGTTACGATGCTTGATGTGTGCTTCATTGATGTAAAGAGGCAGTTTATGGGCTTGTAGGTCAAAGGTGGTGTACTCATATGTCTGTGTGAGTGCCTGCTGTTAGCAGTTCACTAATTATGCTACCAGGTAATTATGGAGTGTTGTTAGTTGCTTCAGACAGTAAGAGTGATTTATGTCTGTTTTTGGTGTCCATTCAAAATGCAACTTTCTCATTTTAAACTTATTTCTTGTTTGAAGAGTTTGCTGTGATCTGCTCTTAGATCCCTTTAATGGTTGCTTGTTGAAACTCCCTGAATGGGGTCTTGAATGGGAGAACAGATCTTTGTCTTCTTGGTTTCTGGTGTTTCTCCTCACATTAGTAGTCATAATCGTGAGTCTTGATTTGCAAGTTCAAGGTGCTAGCATGCTAATGGGACTCCCTTGTGCGCCTGTTTTAGCCAACTAACATACACAGTTTCTTGATGGTGATTAAGCACCCTGACATGACTGCTTTTGTGATTTGACAATATATAAATAAAACTGAGTTAGGGTTAGGGTTACGGCATGCAAACCCCTCTTCCACAGATGACACTTCCTGTATGATACTGTTTTGATTAGTGCTGCAGTGTGGCATACCAACGCATTTTATTTCAGATGCTAACAAACTTGATCAGTGGACAGATTGAGTTGACTAGTCCTGCTAAAAGCAGGCAGCAATAGTTCCTGATTAATTACTTTGACTGACCATGCACATTACAACTCAGCAATACTTCATCAGTACATCTATTATTCAAGGATAGAAAGCTGACTTAGTTTTATAGATTTGTGTGTGGCAGCCGAACGAATTGATTCCTACGAACAGTGCATAAAATTCAAGTCTTTGCAAAGTTTTGGAAAGCTACTCAGGTCTTTAGGTACAAGGTTTACTGGATTTTGAATTGATTTGATTCTTAAAATATTGAGACTGAATCATGTTCTAGAAATATACCAAACTTTTTGACTTCTACTTGCCAATGTAAATCATTTACACTGTATGGCTGTCTAATCTCATGAGCTGGTGGGATCTTATGGTACCTGTGGGTGTTTGAGCAAACCTGAAGTCATTATTAAATCTACTATTTTTGGTTTTTACTCAAGGAACTTCATACTTGAAATAGACGGACGTCGTTCTTTTATAATTTTCAGCTCTGTGATGAGGTTTAGGTTAAGTATACAGAGTTGTATAGACTACCTAATGCATGACTGGTCTTTAACACCTCTGTTTGTGTATAGGAGAATTACATAATAGCTTTAGTGGGAGTGTCCAGAAAACACGGTTTAATCTGTAGGATTGATAAGCAGGTGAATATATAAAATGACTCCGGTTTCCATTAGGCATGTTCCACCAAATTGTTTATCGACCCATATCTCAGCACTGACACTCTCTGATTAATGATGTTATTAGGGAGGGAGGAGCAATGGGGGCTAGGACATGACAAGCCATTTTGAGACTGCTCAAAAACACTGAGCATGAAAGCGTGTGCTTGTGCATTTGTGCATTAAGTTTAAAACATGCCCATTCTGCCATGTGTGTCAGCATAAAAATGTACATTTTATTGTGGCCCTCATCATTCTTTCATGTTTATTCATGCTGTTTGTAGGTCTCCATCACTGACTTTAATGTGCTTTGTGGATATTAAAGTAAACATTCATGGATGTACAGTATGTATTAACAAACTCATCAAAAACAGCGTAATGTATTCTGGCAGTGAAGTGTTTTCGTGCTGTTGTACCAGTGTGGGGTAATTTCTCGGATAAAAACGCACATTCTAGCAGATTATTGCATCAAATACTTATTTGTGAATATCGTCTCCACTCTGGATTGCACTTTTGGCCAAATGGAAGTGCTTTCATTAAGAACGACAATGGCCCTTTCAGCCTGGTTAAGTGTTCAGCCTACATTTTGAACAGCTTGCTAATAATAGCAACCAAATGCCGAGGTTTTTGCAAATGACAAGCTATATTCCAAATTTCTGCGTTTATGCTCTGTTTTACAATGAGTCTATGACATTGCAGAAGAGGCATTTTCCCCCACTTCTGTAATGACAAGGGAGATGATTTCTCCGAATCATATGTTAGGAGTGATTAGTAGTCCAAAATCGTCACTACCGCACCTCGTGTTTTTGCACACACACTTGTATCACAGAAGAACGTTTTTTATTTATTTATTTCCATCTAAGGCTGAAGGCAATTCCCATCACTCTACCCGCTTCTTGAAGTACTCTGTCAGCCATCAGTCCCCCTGGATGGAGCCTTGTCCACCGGCTGTGAGCCCAGTCAGACAGCGGTACTGTAAGTCTAGGTGACCTTTGAGCTGTGGCAGGCAGCAAGTCATCTGACACCTGTCTCATTCACATCTGCTTCAGGACCCATGGGCTGCTGATTTTTAGTATGTGTGTGCTTGGACTCATGTGAGTGAGACAGAGCGAGAGAGAAAGAGTGAGAGAAGCGGCCGTGCCTCACTACACCTCCGACGGATCAGTCGGGAGGAGGAGAAAAATGAACTAATCAGCCTCTCCAGTGGTGGAATCTCACCCAATTTATTTCCAAGCTAACAGGCGTTGGTTAATGAGCTGAAGCAAAGCATCCTCTCTTTTCCTTCTCTCTCCTTTCCTCCTGTCCTCTGCTGTTCCACTGGTAATTCTGCAGACCAAACCAATTACTCCTGAGAGCATCTATTCATTCGCACACACGTTCACATTTGTGTTACCAGTCATACATGTTCACAATGCCGTTTGAAGAGAGAAAAATAAAGCACACTGGTATATAGGCAGTCATTTTGAAGCCCTTTGTGCTCTTTGAGCTCTTTGTGCGTCAATTACAAAAAGTCTTAGCGAGGGTAAAGTTCCTATTATTTTAAAAAGCTGTGAAATTGAGATAGCGCCTCTATCTAAAGATCTTACTATTGAAATAACACCTTGCTGACTTTCTGTTAAGGTCAAAGATGCAGTTCAGACAGCTCCATGACTGAGCTATTGTGGAAAACAAATCCTTGCAAACCTACTGCGCCTTTTTGGTTTTTATGCTCACGTGGCAAAATAATGATTTTGAAAACCTTTTCTTACTGTACCTTTGTTTCAGCAACATCTCATGAATAGGCACATCTTACTAGGTCTATCCCTCTTCTCAACTTCTCAGACTAACTAGAGGAACAGTCAAAAAAACATCTATCTCCACACCTTTATATTCCAAGGCACAGTGTGTATTCTCTCATCCATCAATACCTTCCAAAACTATCACAAATTACTGTCTGAGAATCAATTTTTTGGTGTACAAACAATGGTTAGAATTAGGCACAAAAACCACCTGGCTGGGTTTAGGGAAGAATCATGGCTAGGATTCCAATAAGCACTTAGCTGATGTGGGAAAAAAACATTGTGGTTTGGGTTGTGGATGCAATACTAAACGTATTTATGGTCATGCATAAAACAACATTGACTGTAAGTTTGAAATAGGAACTGCACATCTGTCTCCTCTGTTAATGTATAATTCATTTTTCTTACAACCTTGTGCATTCAAGCATTAAAACATTCAAATGCTTGTCTCGGAATCTGATGGTGGGAACATCATGCTCGACGTCTCGACTAAACGTCCAGTCCTCTTCCGCTTATTTAATTGAGGGTTGCAGGGGGTGAGGTAGGGGGCTATGTGGGGTCAGCTGGAGACTAGTTCAGCTGCCACAGGGTGAGAAGCTGACCTGTAACTGTTTGCATGGTGTTGTATATCTTCCAAAACCATGTTTGACATGTAGGAAGAAAGATAGATATAACAATACTGCACATTACTGTGAGACTAGTTTTTCTTCTCTTTCTTCACTTCTGTTTCTTTGGCTTTGGAATTTTGGCTCAGCACACACCACCTAGCATATATTCTGCAATCAATAACTATAATAGTAATGGGCTTGTCTGCTGATATTGTGCCAGTATCACCAAACATATCTGTGAAAAAGCATGCTCTGAAAGTTGTACAGTATAACTGAACAGTGAACAGCTAAGCTGACCTTTTGAGAAAATGCCAAGAAAACCTTCAAGCAAAATCCCACATTCCTGGAACAGCGGTCCTGACATTATGGATGGGGATTTGTAAAATATGTGGCAGTGAGATCTGACTTCCAGTGCAGGAAGCTAGCTGACCAAAAGCCATGGAGTAATTAACCCATTACAAACATCCTCACGCTCCAAACCTCGTTTATATGGAACTGAGAAGGGCTACAAAGGTTTATAGGAAGCTATGATCCACTGTTTTCTAATATAACACAGTGATTGTGAAAGTAGTGGGTAAAAAAAAAGTCCATGCTAAGTTACATATATGTCAGCAGTTGGTGCGGATAATAGAAAATTAGTTTTTGCATTAGCAGCAGTCTGAATATTAATATACTTAAAATGAAGGTTTGACTCAATGACAGATTCATTGTGCTCCATTAAGTATTCATTTACATAAGATAATTATTTAGAGTATTAAATAATAGATAGTGATGGATTTTTGTATCCTAAGCTCTAAACTGATAAATGTGCTAGTTTGATTAAAAGTGACAACATAACTGTAGTTAAGCCGTCAAATGTTACATCCGTGACAGCGTTCATAGGAGGATAATGTAACGATCAAAAGCATATACAGCAAAATTTGAGCCGAGAGAAACTGATGTGTCAACTCTGATCACTTGATAGAAGAGGAGAGCTTAAATTAAGTTACACGAATAGTTTGTGCTATTTTTAAATGTGGAGGATGAGTTTCATGTATCCTCAAACTGCAGAGTAGTCAGGTGGGAAGCAGTAGGATGCGGGAGTGACAGTTTTCCCCTTGTCTGACCTGTGACACATGATGTTTATGATCTTGACCTTGGGGATTTCAAAACCCATGCCTTTTAACCACACGATTAAATGATTTAACACGCATTTTGCATTTAATCTGAGCTCATTAGTGTGAACCCGAGTTTGCTTGTCACGTTTGATCAGCTCATTTCTGAATATTCATCCAGAGACGTGGGAGGAAAGGCCAAGAGTTTAAGCCCCGCAGGCACCGACACCAATCACTCATGAGGACAAGGCACCTGCTAGTCATGTTCCCATGACAAGTGTCTTTTCCCTCAGTGCTGTGGAAACCAGGCGTCCCTCTGTGTGCAGAGAAAGAGAGAGTCAGAGGGAGCACAGACTCAAGCTGAATAGCTCAATATTCTATCTGAGCCTTGTCTCATAAAGAAATCAATAAAGTCAGAACATATTGGAGCACAAACGCTTTTCAACACAGTACAAGAAAAATTCCAAGTGATGGCTCCCATTCAATAGCACACTCTAATAGACTGTTACACAAAATCTAGGACATAATCTAAATTAAAATGTGCCTGTGGATCTTTGCTTCATTGTGAGATTGTTTATTTTTTTTTATCTTTCACTTAGCAGTTTTTTGTGAGCTCTCTTTTTCCAAACTTAAAGAGACGCTTCTTTTCTTAGAGGGGAAATGGCAACAATTAAAAGAAAAGTGGCTTTAACAAATTCCGAGCATATCTCTGAGTGCTGCTTGGGTAGTAATTAAGTCCTCCAGAGTGCTGCAGCCATTAGACTCTGAGCAACCAAATAAGGACACACCCAGCCCAGTGTGACCAGATTAAAAGAAGAGAAATCAGCCCCTCGCTGCTCCCAAATGTCCGCCATCGCTTCGGGCAGTCCATCAGTCTACAATGTACGACTTGAATTACGCTCCATCGGTATTAAAGTGACATAAAGTTCCCAGCTGGCTGCTTAACAACAGTCATATAACTGTATTTACACCAAGCTGCTCCCCCAAAATATTGTCTCAAAGCTTTTCAGGACAAATGTGTACTGGTCTTTTGGGTATATTTTGTGGGATGATAAATGGCTTGTAAAAGCATGACAACACTAACTTTCTTTTAGGCACCATCACTTTCTTGGCAACATCTAGCAGAGGAACAGATGCTGCAAGTTCAGATAATGTTACCTCTAATACCCATGAGAAACATCATCACACAAAATTGAAAAACAAACAGTGCTCTAATGAAAGCGATAGTCCACGTTTAGCTTCTGTGGTCTGTTCAAAATCATTTTCCAAACAAAATACAAAGGTGTAATGGCTGGAAATAGATAAAATTGTGTTTTTTCTTCTCTGTTTCAAGCTACCTGATAAGCTTTCTACCCTCAGTAGAAAAACAAGCATAATTTAGGCAGGCCACAAAGTCAAGCTGAGCCACAGACCCAGCAGCTCAGTGCCAGCCAATATCAGCCCCCATACTTGTAGATATTACAGTGAGAATGTACAGTATATCTCTCAGATACAGTTTATGACTTTTGCTTGAATAGGTGACGCTACTTTGTAGCATTGATTCAGCAAAGCGCTGGAAACATTCCTAAGAGATTTTGGTTCATTTTCACATAACAGTCTTGCAGATTTGTCGGCTGCACATGCACAACGCTAATCCACTCATTCTCTGATCACCCCAAAGGTGCACTATTGGAATGAGAATAAAGCAAGATCAATGCCTACATGTTGTTTACGCCTAATCTCATCCTGAGTGTCACAAAAGAAATCAAGACTCATCAGACCAGACGACGTTTTCCGGTCTTCTGTTGTCCATCTGCAGTTTGGGTTTTCTGTTCTTAACTGGCCATTCCTGTATGAGACTTGGAGATGCTCTCCTGCATACATTTGTTGTAACGCATGTTTTTTCCTTAATTTAACTTAATTCATATTTTCTATCAGTGACGTTTGTAGTACAAGTCAAACACCTCACTGATTACCTTGAACATATCAGACCAGTACAGTCTCCACCACCAGTGACATAGAGTCCAGTTCTTTCGATTTGTCTTTCACTTGAAGACCTCCTGAAGAAATATGACGCGAGGCTACTTGGGAGGAAACAAGGAAAACCCTTTCATTATCTCCTGTGTCTGTGGTGTGGGAGAAATCAATAGAGGTGTCCATGCTGGATTCATCTATATTCTACTGTGTGAACCTAATACCCTCACATTGGGAAAGGAAGATGAGTGGGTGGTTTGAGGGGAAGAGGTGAAAGAGTTTGAGAAACAGGGAAACACACTGGAGGGGAAAAGGACATTTGAGATGGAGAGGTCACAGAATTGTTTATACACAAAGTTTTTTGGTGCACTCACACAGGTACGAGCGACTTGCAGCTTTGGGGAAGTTTTCTAGATTTAGATGCAAGTGGGACAGTGGCTGTGCAAATATCACTCGTGAACTGGTTTGAACTGCAGCAGAAAACAAAACCTCTCCCAAGTCTAAGAGATATAAATGGAGACAACAGCGTGTGGAGTTTTTTCTGAAAAAACAAACATATGAAACAGAAACATAACAGACATAACAGGCATTTCAGCTGTGGGAGTCATGCTAACGAGGCACTTGTTCAAACTCTGTGAAAATCCACACCCGCACACGTTCTAACAACCACATCACCTGTCACTGGGAGCCTCATTAAGCCGACAGGCGCTGGCCTGTCAGGGCAGGCCAAGACGTCAGAGCCCTCTCCTTCCTGTCATGACATGATGGATCTCTCCACCACTGGCTGCCAAGCTGCCACTCAAGTCCACCTTCCTGTGGCCGTCCATCAGGAAACACTCGCAAAGCATCCTGTTGATCAGCTTATTTGTATATCCACCATCACCTTTCACTCTCAAGTCTGACTGCATGTCCAGGAGAAGATCAAGATTAGCTCTTTTAGAAAGTTCTTCCCCTGTCCCCACTGTCAGCATGTGCACCAAAGTATTTGCATGAATGGAAAACTTTAAACTGTGCTGTATACCAGCATTGCCTGTTTATATGGAAATAAGTGGCAAATCACAGACAAAAAACTGAATTTCTCACCAAAAATCAGATTTCTTCAGTGTTCTGAACATCACAGCAGAACAAATTATTTTCCAGATAATTCCAGTTGCTAGTTACACTTGCTCCAAACAGGTGTAGTAGCATTTGTTTGGAATAATCTTATTTACCCTTGTTTGTCTCCTAAACTGCCAGATCTCTATTGAATTCACCTGGTAAAATACACCTGGTACTGGACAGGTACACGGGGTGCAGAGTTTATAAGCACAGCTCATAGGTTATTTGAGAGTGAAATATCTTCAGAAAGTTTTGTAGCTTCTGCTCTGTGAAATAAAATAAATACATAAGAATCCACAGTTTCTGTCAAAAGCATTTCAGGATTTGGATTTCCTTAAAGGGTGATTACTTTAATCTGTGATGTCAAACTGTCTTTCAGCATAAGCGTTAAAGTAGCATTAAAATCCTGAAATGAGTGAATTTTGGTGCAGACTAGAGAAACATTCAACTGCTAATGACGACTCTGACTTTGATGAATTCCCTCGTGAGGTTTGGTATTTTAAAGTCTTTGAGGAGAACCAATAGACTGTCAGTACAAGTGATGATCAAGCCTGACTGGACAGCTGTCAGCAAATGGGTGGCAGTGAGAGCTGCATACAGATGTGGTGCTGTATTGATGGTAGATATAGTTCACTGGTTTCAGTGCTATTAGGGTTTATATGGCTTTTTTGATGTGGGTTTTGTAGAACTAAATGTCATAAAGGATCATCCATACTATCTTTCAAATTCTTCATGTGATTGGCTACAGATCTCAGGTCTGTCACAAAATCTCGAAAAATGCATGGTTCGATGAATGTTCTCTTGTTTTAAGGATCTTGCTGGCTGCCTGCAAAGAAAACTAAGACCTATTGATTAAAGTCATGCTTCATTAGGTGTGACTTTGTACTTTAGCTTAGATCAATTTCAATGAATTAACTTGTGACTTCACTAGAAAGGAGTAATAAAGTCAGATTGCCGTGCACAAGGATGTATAGCTTGCGTAATTTAGGTGCCCCCTGAAAAGAGATACACCGCACCAGTGTCAGTGCTATGACACAGGACCAGATGCCGCATTCATCAATGTTGAGCCTGTTTGCCAAAAAATCACAGTTACGGTAAACTGTTCTTTTATGTAGTTAATGACTATTTCTGAGATCCACTTTCACCATTGCAGATTTCGCATCATGAGCACAGAGGTCCACCTAGGTCAGCCGGCCAGTTGGTGCATTTGTGTGCAGAGTTTGCATGTTCTCTTCTGTGCATTTTCCTTAGCTAATCCTGCTTTCTTCCACATTTGAAAGACATGCATGGGTTAGACCATTTAGCATTTCTAAATTGGCAATAGCTGTGAATGTGAGCAGGAATGGTCGTCTGTAACTCTATCAGCCCTCCAATAGATAGGTGGCTTGTCCAGGTGTACACTGCCTTTTACCTTCTGATGGCTGGGATACAATGGACAAACTGGGTATATACAAATGTCACATAAATGTGTGAGATGTAGCCATATAGACAATTTTGTATCTGCAGTAGCTGGCATGTTGACAGTAAAAGAATCCATATCTTCTATATACTTGTCATTTTCCAGGACAAAAACGGTGCCCCCCCCCGCACACACACACACATACACACATATAATAGTTGCTTTTCAGTTGGTATTCCAGATTGAGTAGGAAGTGGCATCTCAATTCCACGTCTCCCTTACAATATTTTGGTTTCACTTCAGGGGTGGCTGTCATGTTGCCCAACTTCAAACAATCTATGGCGTATACCTGCTGGTGCCTGAAGTCTGTGAGCCCAGCAAATCTGATACTGAGATTTGTTGACTGTCAGCCTTACACAGAGCTCTTTAAGTAGTTATGCAAACACCTTTTAACCATGCTGAAGCTGAATACACAAAGATCCCGGGCCGGACGTTAATATCAGACAACCGTTAACTACCTAGAGACACAGGACGTTGAATTGTATAATTAACTGAATGTATTTCTTCAAACACATCTCCTGAAGCACATCCACACCTCACAAAGTGTAAGTACACAGATATTGTCAGCTTTGGAGATAACAGTATCAGACACCTGACACCTCCAGTGCTCGATCCCTCCATCCAACATTCCTGTGTGTCCCTTTCTCTGTTAGTATCATCAAAGAGCAGCTGGTGGCAGACGGTGTCCCATTGAGATGTGTATCCATCTGGTGGAGCCATTTGACAGCAGACAGCTAGTGAGGCACACGTACGCTCAGCCAGTTTGTACCAATTTAATGCTGCATGGTCTCATATGTGAGTCCCAGCGGTGACCCTGTGACCTGCACACAGCAGAGCAGGCGGGGTTGTAAATAGCTTGGTGCACATAAGTAATGAGGTTATCAATTAGAGGGAGGCTTGCTTGCATTTGTCCCTGTTATGATGCCGTGTTGTCAAAAGGGCTTCTGGGAAAAGGGAATCTAGGTGTGAATTTGTAATTTTCACTTCATTTAAAGACCCAGAAGCTTGTTTCCTATTATGGGATGTTTTATTGTGAGCAGATGTTTTCCACTGCAGAGAAGGTTTGAGGATTTGCACGATAAATTACCCAGACAAGGCTACAAGTGATGATGTCCCATTATCTAGAGAAAGATAAAACTGTGTCATCAAACATTATATTTGCTTTCTGAGCTCATCCTCATGCACACAGAGACCACATATTCAGGTTTGCTGTGGATTTCTGTTTATACGTGGTGACCCACCGATAATGGCGTGTGTACTATGGTGGGTCACTCAGTATTCCTCTCAGCAGCTGGCCAGATGAAGTGAGCCAAAGGGTCCTGGGAGGTAAGGAGATAGAAAAACAGCCCAGGCCAGGGATCTTATACTTTCGCCGCATCCTTACCCTCAGAGGCCATGTATTATTCACAGAGGAAGACAAAGGATGTACCTCAGCTTGAGGCTTGGCAAGAAGAAAGAGGGAAAATGATGAAGGGAGGGACAGTAGCAGGCAGAGATGTGATGATGGCAGCAGTTGGGGGATGAGAACTTGTGAGAAAGAGATAAACTGATGCAAAGTGATGATATAAATTTAGTCAGGAGATCAAAAATGAGATGAAGATTGCTTGCTAGTATAAAAAGCTGTGCATCTACAGCAGCAAACACTTGAGCATTTGATATCACTGATTAGCACTCCTTCAGTCAGAGGGGAGGAACTAATCAGTGAAATCACCTGCTGTTGTGTGTGGCTTAAACAAAATCGTGCATAAACATGATTTCAGTGGCACAGGGTTGGAGCCTGAGGAGCTAGACAGGAAACGCTCTTTTGATTGTGGGAACTTTTCGGAAGCAGCCTTAGACTGCAAAAAAAAATCTATATTTTTTCACTGACAATCCATCTTTTGACTGCTTATATGAAAGAAAAAAAAACCCCATATCTCAGCATATACATCCTTGATTCCTCTACTCACATCCTGACCTCATGTTTTAGTCCCTCATAACACAGATCCAAGATCAGAGAGACAAGAAAGAGACATCGGGGGGTGAAGTGGTGGCAACAGGCATATCATAAAATTTGGAGCTGTAATTTTAAAGCGATGTAAGCTAAAAAAAAGAAAGAAAAAAAGACTTGGTTTAAAGTGCCTTCATTTGTCAGTTCATTCGTAATGAGCATAACAGTGTTCATGTAAACGTTGAGATTTCAGACCACTTTGAATTCAATTCTGAAAATAGGACCTATTTAATGCATCACGGGTAAAAAAACCCCCAAACCTATGCATCCTCAGCTATAGATGCTCCAGCAAGTCTCCTGATTCCTCGCTCCGCTCTCCTCTTGGTGCATTTTAAGAAGCGAGAAATTCTTCAACAGGGCATACTATCCCAATTTGCATGGGACAAGAGGCAGGGTACACCCTGGGCAGGGCTAACACAGAGACAGACAACTATTCACATTCATATTCACGCCTATGAGCAATTTAGAATCACGAATTAACCTAAGCCCCACTTACTTCATGTCGTTGAAGCTGGAGCGATGAGAGAAAACCCACGCAGGCGTGGGGAGAACATGCAGACTCCACACAGTGAGGATCATGTGACAGTTTGGTTTAAAAGTCCCCTAAAGTTACTACTAAAGTAATTATGTTAGGGAATAATTTCTGTAACATGTGGATCTAAATAAACAGTGACACACCTGCAATTCACATTCTGGGTTTCACCCTTATTCCATGACTGGTCTGCAGTTATTAAACTGAACAGTTAAGACACAGATTATTGAAATCAGCAGGTACGGAGTAACCTGCCAGTATTTTATTTCTCTACTGTCCAGGCATTAAGAGAAAAAAAATCACTTTCTGTTTATAAAACAACAGATTTTCTTTTAATGCCTGCACAGTAGAGAATTACTTAAAATATGTGTGTGTGTGCTTGCTTTCACAAGAAATACATTTATGTCTTTAAACTTATGTGGTAATGATTTTTTGATGGTAAAAGCTGTGCACAGCGCATTTAGATTCTGACAGCGTTCCATCCATGTGTCTTCCGTCTTGCACCAAAGACCGCCCACACTAGCTTACCCATTCCTCCTCAGGCTAACCAACAGTAGAGGTCAGTGAGGATTTCACACTGTCTCACACACATACCTTACATGCCTCTTTTTTCTTTTGTTTTGCATTCGCACGGCTCTGCTAATCATATGCACCAAACACCAGTCAAATAAAATTTGCATAGAAAACCCTCTCGTGCTGCCCCTCGCCTGACTGTTCATGTACCTAATTAATCTAATTCATCAGAAAAGGTATGTCTGTGTAATCAAAACACATGTTTTGTATCTGCCAGCACCATCATTATCCTGACACCAGAGCTCAGCAACGTGTGAAGGGTGAGACAAGACGATGAAACTTTAATTCTGGTTTTCCTCCTTGTTTCATTATCCTCAGTTATTGTGAAACATGACATTTTCCAAAGGCTGACACTAGAGCCACAGATTCCTCAGTATGTTTGGACCAGACATTTTTGACAGACCGAGTCCAGAAATGTTAGTTTGATTGTTTCGCCGTAGCTGTAAACATAATTAATAAACACCTTATTAAGTCGTGCATTCGTATTCGCTGGATGTGTAAAACACAGATACATTTCTCCTGACATTTTAGCAAATCCATACAACTTACAAGTAACACAGCTGAATATCATGAATAATTTTGCATATATATTGAGCAAATCTTTGATTTAAAAATAAATAAATTTGCTCATCACTATGCTGCCCTGTCCTGGAAGGGCAACTTTAATGACTAGTTGGGTGCTAATCAATACTAGTAGCACTGCGAGCCAATGTTTTAGATTTAACATTCAAAGCTCATTCCGCTGATGTACAAAAGAAAGGTCTTAGTATACGGAAGCTTTTTGGTCAAGGCTTCCTCAAGGGGTGTCGGCAGCCATGCCTGCTGCTTTTGTCCTTCTCTATAATGTGACTTTGCTCAAAGACTTCTACAACTCCAGACTGATCAACTTCTCCACTGCATACACCAGACATCCCTCCGTCTCTCCACACCCTTTGTGTCAGTCGTCCTCCCCTTTCGTCAAGCTCCAAAGCCCATACACATGACAGTATAGACTACAGCACCAGTCTGTTGGAACCAAAGGCTGAGCAGAGCGATGAGGGGAAGGGGAGGAGACATGTGACAAAATGAGATGGATAGAGAGGAGGAGAGAAAAAGAGTCAGTCCTTCCCAGAACCTGTCAGCCTTTTTATTACCATGATGTCTGTGCTTTTATCACCGTACCCGCCAACAAAAATCTCTTAAAGCCAATGGGCCGGCAGCTATGCTGAGACCTTGTTGAATGCGAGCGGGCCTGAACAGTCCATTGATCCGTTAGGCATTTGAGCTTCACTTGTGTGGGATGTAGGGAAGGGCACTGGAAAATGTGTAGAGGACAGGCAGCGGCAGTGGTCAGTGAGACTCATTTGTTCAAGGAGAGATTTGTGGACAGGCAGAAGATTAGAAGACACCGCTGGTACATGGCTCACCTTACACTGTGAAGAGCTGTGCAGCAGACACAGACTAATGCTGTGTCGTAGTAAAACAATTGTCCCCTTGGACTAAAAAGAAAGGAGGGCATAAAGAGATAAGAATCAAACAAAGATCATATATACATTGAAATGCGAGCTTTAATTCATTTTAATCTACATAACTTAACATAACGGAATAAAACCAAATTATTGGAATTCAAATGTATTTGCATAGATATAATTACATATCTTTGGTGGCCATTCAATGTAATGAGCGATTCATAAGCTTCTCTATTTCAAGTCAGGAGACTTTCTTGCATGGACCTGGCCTCCATTATCCTTCATATTTAGGATACACAGCTAAGAGCATCACAACTCACTGAAGAATTGCTAAATACTTCCAGACAAGCCAGTGTAAGGCATATTGAATTATTGATATTAATACTGATTAAGAGAAGCTAACTCAATTAAAAAATGCCTGAGCACAACAGGAAGTGGTAGTCATTCATGCATCCTTTATATATCTATCTATCTATATGGAGTTGTGTTAAGATATGGAACAATTTCTTAAGCATGTGAACCACATGCATGATGACACACCTGCAGTTCACATTCTGGGTTTCACAGTTATTCTACTGTTGGTCTGCATTTATTAAACCGAACAGTTCGTTCATTTACAATCATGTGATAAATGTAAGTCTCCAACATCTTCTGGGGGAACTGTTTGGTTCTTGTGTTTCACTGTCTTTACAGCTCATTTCTCTCTTTGTTATTTTGAGCTGGGCAGAAAGTATAAGAGTACAGCTGGTTTTCGATGGGTTTTGCTAAATAAAAGCTTTCTGCTATGGCTCCAAACAACAATGATGATAGTGCTCAAAGTGACTCGAAACATTAAAGTTGCGGTCCAGAAAACTAAATAAAAAGAGCATGCTATAAAGGCTGCAGATTTAACTTGCACTTAAACACAACTGTAGCGAGAGGCAGCCTTGGGGATAAAAATCCTGTTTTCGGTCATAATATGTATGAATGACGGGAGATTTTTAAGGCTTTCTGTGCACTCTTGCTCTCTCTGATTACATTAGTGGGGACACAGCCACCTCAGCTGTCATTGCATCTGGCATGCAGTAAGTAGGCATTAGGTTTCATAAAAGGGTGACATGACACACCTCTTTGTACAGATAGAGACTGGCACTTAGAGTCGGCCTGGTTTGCATCTAGGCTCACACACACACACACATACAGGCTTCAGCTCCCACAAAAAGCAGCCAGTAGATACTATTACACATCATCCCCACCGCTGCCCGTCTTGTCATCATTCCTAATGAATATTTAATTTCCCCCCACCCCCGTGCCCCCTCTCTCTGGCCTTCTCATCAAACGTCTGGTATTAATGTGCCACAGACGGTGTGCTGCGCCGCTCTCCCTCCGCTGCTCTACGATGACTTGTGTCTTGGCCAATGCACTATGACTGGTATAGGTGACTCAGGCTGGGCAGTGAGCCACTGCAGTGTGGGACGACATGAATGGAGAGAGTTATGTTAGGTGACAGCGTGATGCAAATATGCAGGCGAAGGCCCAGGAAATTTGTATAAATTCACTTGCTGTAAGAACGAAAACCTCATTGGAAAAAAGGTTTTCTATAATAAGAATGGAGCTGTTTAACTGTGGGAATTTACAGATCATCTGGTTTATAAAGTTCACACTACTCCACAGTCTGCTGTTGTCATTAGTATAAGACCTCATGGGTCACTGAAATACAACCGGGAGCTGCAATAACACTGTTTAAGATGCACAGGCAGTGTTTTCTAAGCATAAGCAATGACAGCGTGTGATATATGCAATGGAACGACCCATAAAATCACACTAGAATGTCAGTAGACTGTAAGATAAGGATCCCTGCTTGCAGAGGTACCTGAGGGAAAAACTATTTTCTCAAGAAATATATAGAAGTAATAGTAACTCATGTCTATAGAAGACTGCCATGTGTATTGAAGTTGAGTGACAATGTTATGTGATTAAACTGATGACACCGGTGTGTGTTGTTGTTGCAGCTTTTATTCCCCAGGTTGTTTCAGACAGACGCTGAGCTGAGTGGCTCACACTAATTGGCTGCATCTCAATCTCATCAATTCAAAATGCCAGCAGAGGAGCCCCAGTATGGCGTCTCAGCCGCTGTCAGAACGTTGTGCATTGAGTGACAAGACACCGGCACTCCTTTTCAATGAAGTGGATGGAGCAAAAGGAGGTAGTCCATCCAGGATTCACATAAGCGTTGTTGTCACATGTACAGTGTGTAGGTGGGAGAGGAGACAGCCTAACAACTGTCACAGATATAAAAAAAAAATAATAATAATAATGGTGGTCAAAAAGCTCTCTATTTAAAGCACAAACTGATGAAGAGGAAAAGGGCAGAAAAGTAATTTTGCTGTGGTGCATACATCACTTGTCATCAACTATGCATTCTACCTGTATAAAGGTTCTTTTAGGCTAACTTTTGAATAAATGCCTTCCAGCTTACCCATATACACTATGTTATATACTGCATGCTGTAGCCATTGTTACTGCCATTTATGTGATTAATTAAGCTTCATAAAACCTCATTAATTTGACTCTGTTAGCATCCTCCAGGGCTAAACAGCAAAGCCAATCAGAAGTGTTCAGTAGCCACTAGAGGCTGGCCCAAAGGCGAGTACATCCCTACAGACTACTGTGTTAAAATGCCCAAAATTGTGTTATTAAAAAGCATGTTAATAGCCTGGGACAAAAACAGGTTTTGTTCTCTGGATAGTGAACTGCATAATGAACTTTGCTTTTTTTATAGTTCATCTATATAGCATGTTTGCTTTGATTGACAGGCATCTCAGCAGTGGCAGCTGTAGCTGAATACTGTCCATCAGGTTTTACCTTTGCTAATTGGAGTCAATGAACTGGTCTTGACAATGTTTGTACTATTAGGAGCTTTTTTTAAATGAAGACATACAGTATTGTGCAAAAGTCTTCCATTACCTCTCATTTTGAGATTTTAAGCAAAAACAAACAAACAAACAACATAATTTGGTTCCACGTCTTTAGTCATAGCCATAGACAAGAGTTTTTTGGCTTTGTGTTGGCTGAAGAATTTTGCGCAGCACCGTAATATATCTCGCTGTGCAGTCCAAGGCGTTTATGCTCCATTTTTGTATTTTAGTCATCTGCTAATTGCACTAATTTTCATGGTTAGCAGCTTGCTAAGCAATCTTGTTGGTGTTAGCTGATAACTTAGTCCAGAGTTTTGTGCAAATATGGTAAATTGTGTCTGAGAATTTTCTGCCAGAATACTAAACAAATGGGTGATGTAGAAAGCTACATGAATAACTCATAAAAATAGTGCATTCAGTTAATTTTAGTGTTCCTGTAAGCCATGCCAGCACACCAACAGGCAATTAACCCAAGCCTTGCAAGTGCTGCACCTTAGAGGTTGAAGAGGCATGTTTAATGTAATCTGTTCCCCCTGATGTTTCCTCTACTGCAGGTCAAAATGCCAGATGTGAGGTCATAAACCTGATCAATAATGTGGTTTGTTTATTATTAGTTGGCAAAGGCTAGTCAAAAAATACAAACCGTGATCAATTTAGCTTGTTTTTCCATCAGTTAATGCTTAAAAACTGTCCAGTGCTCCGGCTTTGTCTGATGCTGTGTACAAAGACAGGGTGGGGCGAAGTTCTCAAGACAGCGCAGAGCACATTTGTTATTCATGTGCAAGCTTCCTTTTCACACTAAAACAATAGGATTTCAGTTGAAACATATTCCTATTAGGCAGCTCTGCTGTTATTTAAGCCGTTTAACCTCGCTTCCCAAAACATCAACTTGTGCAGGCTGTTCTCTAATGTGCCCTAAGGCACTTTATAACACGTACTGCTCGGGTGAAGGGGAGTAATGAGAGAAGTCAGACTCAGACTTATTGATTTTCTGAGTCGACTTCTTGTGATCCAGAACTGATATAATAGGAGTTTTGTACTGTAACACTTAAAGGATGAGGAGTTACAGTTCTTGCCTGTTATACTATCCTATAGCATTACACTGCCCCCTACAGGTAAAGCCATTAAAAAGGTAATCTTATTCCAGTCAAACTTTATTGATTATCTGAAAAATTAACAGATTCTGAACAAATGACAATTACACCCCACCTCCCTCATCTTCCGTCTCCCACCCCAACCAAAGTAATCAACTTCTGAATGTAGACTAATTGGAATATCTTTCAACTCAGTAAATAGTCAGTGGCCTTTTCATCTTTCTGTAAAAGGCAGCCACCGCTGAGTTCAGATGAATTCAATACAGAAAAAAAGAGCTGGGGTACATAGATTTCACAGTGCATTAAACTGCTCTGCAGTAAGACAATGAGCTTATGAAATCACAATCCTGCCTCATCAAGTTTATCTAAAGGTCATGAACGACCCTTTGTAGATATTCATTTTCAATTCAGTACATGGGTCTTCTGAAATTTAATTTAGCTTGTCACACATATTTAATCTTATGGAATATAAATGAGAAAAAAAATGAAATCAACCAACACTTCTGAAAAAACACGTCATAGCATTCAGACTAGGTTATCGTTCACATCTGATTAAACATATGTTAATAAATTAATCAACTCTTAGTTAGCCCTATCACTCCCTACCCCGCCACCGCAGCCCATCCTTCAAAGAAAACAAAAACACAGTATTCAAACCAAAATTTCCCGCATCCTGTACCTGAGCAAACGAAGGAGTCAAAAAGTCTAACATCACACTTAACGCCTAATAAAATGCCATCAGGAGTGAATGCATTACAGTATTTCATTGGTGATTGACATTGTGTGATGTCATTTGACTAACAACCATATTAGCTCGTTAACATCTTTGGTTGTCTTTCATTTGTAACTGGAAGTTACAGAGTCCCTTGTTTGTGATGGGATTATAAGGCTCAGTTCAGTCTTAGATCAAGTCCATGGGGACACATCAAGTTAAAAACATTTTAAGCTTGTGAAAAGACCAGCACATAGTTTGGAAACCTTAAATATCCTTAAGCCAGCGGTTCTCAAACTATGGGGCGGGGCCCCCTGGTGGGACATAAATCCACTGCAGGAGGGTTGCGGACGAACCAGGGAAAAATACAAAGTTAAATTAAGCTTTATGGCTATAATTTATGTATGTAAAATAATCAACTTTGCTGATGCTGAGAAAGTGTGTGTGTGTAGCATCTAAATGGCAGGAAAAAAAGTTTGAGAACTGCTGCTTTAAGCTAACACTTTATCAAATTAAAGCCACGTTTTAATGACTTGGCCCCAGTGCTGATAGGCATACAATGTCTCACAGTCCCAAACATTGTTAGGACTATTAAAATAAGCATTGTACTCATTAAAAAAAACAAAAACAAAAAACAACAACAACAAAAAACCCACAAAACGCTGTTGTTGACCTGGATAAATTACAAATATAAAAAATGGCTCATATTCTATTACAAATATCAACAATTTTCTTAGACTAAGATTAATTGTGGACAAAAAACAGTCTGTAAAATGTCAGCTATCGGTCCAGTGAATCAAAGTGGCAGATGAGGTGGAGGTGGTGGTGGTGGTAAAGGGTGTTGAGTGGTTCATGTTGGGCTTCACCTGGGCCCTGTTTCAAACACACCTTAGCAAGCTAAAAAGTTCACTAGCACACACAGCACTTGGTTGGTAACAATGAAGAAGTGTAACCCTGGTAACCCATTGCTTTCCGATGCTGGGGTCACGGATGCTAGCGGGCAGTTTAGTGTACGAAGATGTGGCTTAATGTGCACCTCATGTTCGCCTGGCTTTCTGTCTCTTGGCCTGACGTTTGGCTTCATCCATAGCAGCACTTTCGCTGCTGGCTTGAGCCATGCTCCTCACTCCCTGGATGCGGCTCCCCAACTGTAACAAAAGGGGAATCACCTGCAAACAGGTCAGGAAAAGGCATTAAATGAAGCTTACTGGATCAAAAACTTTAACTATAAAAACCAACCATGCGACAACTATTAGAATTACAGGGTATTAATACATTATAGGCTTGGCCTGGACAAGGCTCACTTCTAGTGACATTTATTCCTCACATTTAGAAATTGAAAAATCAAACAAAAGCTTGGTTGAATAGTCTGCCTTGATTAGATGCAACTTGTTCTGTACCTTCTCATAATTGTAGGCCGCTAAGAGGAGAAGTAGAGTGAGCGGCAAAGCTACGTAAGACCCCTGAGCAACATCCTGGTCGGGCACTTTACGCTGTGGGAAAGTGCACACACATTTATATAGAAACATACTGTTCTGTAACAAATAAGACAAAACAAATATTCTTTGTAGGAAAAATATATACTTAAAAACATCTGTATCTTACAGTAGGGTGGAAGGTAAGAGTGACATGTTTGTAGTAGCCAGTGGAAGTGAAGGAGACTTGAGGCAGTGTGAAATCATATTGGGAACGGGACAGTGTGGAGTACAGCATCAGTACGTAGCTCTAGAAAAGAGAAGAGAAAGGTGACTATGGATAAACAGCAGTGTATTCTGGGTCATGTTTTACTATGAATTACGTAAAATACGCAATTAAGGACTAAGTAAATGATATTTCAGTAGTGCTGTCAGCATTAACGTGAACTGACCCACGTTAACGCGTCAAAATTGGCAAATCCCTGTTAACGAGTTAACGCAGATTAGTGTGAGGGGTCACTCGGCGTTAATGCAGCTTAAGCACGTTAATGTTGCGTTAACACTGACAGCACTATATTTTAATAATACTGGCTTAAAAACCAAAAACCATCAAGTTGCTTTGCATGTTTCACAGTTGAAAAATAATCCTAGTTTTATCTTATACTCGGCCTCACTGAACTGAGGGCCTGCACCACCTTCAAAAAGGTGTTTTACCTCCTCTCTCTTTAAAACCGTTCTCCCTTTAAGCCAGGGTTCTTCTGATTGGCTACTACTGCTAAACAGAAGGTTTGAACAGCATGTGGGTGGTAAATTTGTGCATATGAAAAGCGCTGTCCCTGACATAACCATGTTAGGGATGTCCTCTCACACTGACTTTCCTCCGTCTAATAGTAGGAAAGAATTGTCTTAGTGGTCTGAAACACGAACCTTTTGGCTTACTGGGATTACCAAACGTACACTGACCTCATTACTCAAACCAGTAAAAGCATAACAGGAGCTCTTTAAGACTGAATTACCTCGCCATCTCTGTCCAAAGGAGGGAAGTGAAAGAAAAGGGATTGTCCCAGAGAGACGCTGTTGATTGGATTGTCCAGATTGTCACTCTTATACAATTTCACCTGGGGGGGCGGGAAAGTGTAAAGGTAAAGCAAAAATGATTACAGGTCTAACTTATCTACAGCTAATGCAAAAGCCTTGTAGAGACTTAAAAGTTTCAAAAGAAAGACAAAAATGCCAGGTTTTAAACGTCCTACTGATAGTGTTGGAAGGTGTTCAGGAGACGTGATGATGTTTCCACTGAGGTCAAATTGATTGATCTGCCTGAAGGCGATAATGTTGACCCCTTCAATGTCACTACTGCCAACCTGAAAGGGAATATAGAGCTCATTATATAGATGTAACAATGAAACTTGTGAAGAAAATATCCAATGTGAACCACGGATCAAGTTTTTTGTTCAAGTCACACGGTGTGATAATAACAGAGAATTAAAGGGAATTAAGGCATTTCCAGCCTTGCGAGGGAGATTAGGAGCGCTGCACTTTTCAGACAAGCTAAAATTATGAAGTGAGAGGTTTAAACTTTGGCAATGGGATTATCGCTGCTTTTGTTCTGAATATTGAAAGGACCCATGTGATGAGGGTGCCGATAAGTCATAATCACAGGGTTCCCACAGTTATTTTAACAATTCAATTACTAAAGTTTTCCATAGCCTCCTTAATAGTTTTCAGAAGTGTTAAAGCAGTGTGAGTACGACTTGAAAATGTGTGCAAAATTCCTGAACTTAAAGCACTCAGTGAGCTTCATTTAGTAGCAGCTTTGCCTTCAAGAGTAATCCAAGTCAACTCTGACCCACAGCTTTTAAGTCAAAACAACATACTTCCTAAACATAGATAACTGCACCATTAGCTACTGACAAAAAGTCTAAATATGTAGCCAAACATGTAAAACTAACCAGTTATGCTTAAGCATGTGTGCCTTCATGACACTCAAGTGACCCCTCTCATATTTAAAGCTCTAAGAAACTTGGTATAATTGTAATTTCTCCACCCCATTAAAAGCCAAAGATGCTGAACATCTGCACCGGACAAACTTGAAGCAAGCTGCTGCCTACCTCTATAGCTCTGTGTTGTGGCAAGGCCCGCTCTATGTGGTCGTTGCCTTCAGCTCGCAGTTGAATGAGATATTTGCAACCCGGCTGCAAGAAAAACATTAAATGAGTTAGAGGTATAATCACATACACTCCATTACAACTGAGCAAATCATATACCGCTTACAAATCACACTTTGCAAAATCACCAGTTTCCCTAATAATCCAAGACAACACCTAGAGGCCATGATCTGTTTCAATTCTCAAGTCTGGTCTTATTTTAACAGCTCATCCCGTCCTCACCAGCAGACCCCTGAGTCTGAATCGGCCCTCCTCATCAGTGACAGTGTCCTCGCTGTAGAGGCTACAGTCTCCCTGACCCACGGCCTCCACAGCCACGTCCCACTCTGCATCCCCGTTGAGAGACTGCACCATTCCGTAGCAGCTGAGTACAAGTGTACAAGACTGCAATGAGCACATGTGCAAGCTGCAGTACCCACCAGCAGATGAGTATAGGCTCAGTAATTTGCACACTGAAAGATATTCCTATGCTTGCAAGCTAACAGTGGACAATGTACACTCATTTACCTGTACGCAGTTTTGATTCCAGTTATATCAATACTGAGGTTTTCACCCTCCTCCACTGTAATCATTTGAGATGCCGGCTCAAAGCGGAATTCCTTCATCATGGGCTTGAAGTAGTACTGACCAGGACTCTGAGGAAAAAAAGGTGGGAAGCAGAAAATACAGGATGGACAGGTGAACCAAGACACAGGGCAAAGCATCCCTAGAATTACCGTCAACCACCAACAATGTTTGGCAGTCTGACATACTACTAAAAGAGGTTTCTTACCAAGTTATTGAAAGTGAGGATGCCAGTGTCTTGAGTCAAAAGGTTGGAGCGAAACTGACCCCCACTCAGAGAAAGAAGCACGCCGGCGAGAGGCTGACCGTCCTCCGATTTGATCTACAGCACAGACAGAATACTGGTTGATTTTACTGCTAGACAGGGACCAAATCAATTAAACCCCTTTAATCTTTTCACAATAAAAGATCACACGGAGAAAATAATGAAAGCCCGTGGCTCGAGTGAGCGCCAAATTGTGGGTGTAATCAGGCTGACAGGTGAGCTTAATTTCAGAGAAGATGTACAAGTGAAAAATAAACATGGGCACAAAGCTCTGTCAATGCTGAGCAGAAGATTTCAAAGCAATTTATCACACAGTGTGAAAAGGAAACTAATACTGATCATTTGTGTCAGGATCTCACGGTCGCAGTAGGTAATTGCAGATCCTTTTAACAAAGGGCAGCACAAAGGCAGTGTACTGACAGCACGCGGCAAAACACAAAAAAAACATTTTTCCAAAACATACAGTAACAAGTACTTTTCATGATGTCACTTCTTTATCTCATGTCCAACCACCATAATCACTGAGGGTTAGTAGTTGTGAACAAACAGCTGGACAAATATAAAAAGTACCTAAACGTCTGATGATTACTGGGAGGTAAAACATGCACGTGAGGATGGCTGCATATACCTTGAAGGTGACGCCAGCCAAAGCAAATGCCTTAAAATCTCCCTGGGTGCCCTCCACGGGACTCAGCACGAAACCTTCTTTACTTGCACTGATGTCGTACTGCCGGTCACTGTGGAGCGGACCCACACTGAAGAAAAGCGGGGGAAAAGTTAAGTGAAGGTCGGAATTTCTTCAAGATACTTGTTTATTACTAAATGCAACGTGATTTGAACACAAGCCAATCTATAAAGCCTATTATAACGTCAATACTAAAACAATGGAACAATGTCAGCGTTAATCTCATTAAAATGACGCCATACCCGCCAGCTGCACGGCGTCAACGCGCCTCGTTAACGCCGTGCAGCCTAACGCACGGGGCGATCCGCGTTAACTCGCTAATGGAGATTTGCCGCGTTAATGCGGTTATTGCGTTAACGTCATTTTAACGAGATTAACGCTGACAGCACTACATACAACACAAGCTTTACTCATGTGAAAGAAAAAAGGCATGTTTCTTTGCCCTAAGGACACAAAGTCTACTTGCAGCCCTGAGGCTGTCCCCGTGACCCTCATTTTACAGACTAAGATGCTTACAACAGCATCAAGATCGCAGATCACAGGCTTGATAATGTATTGCAAGCCCTGCTTTTCTGCATACTGATTCAGCGCCAATGTCTCTAATGCCACCTGTGCTTTCGCTCTTATGACAAGCCAAAAATATCTGCTGTAAAAATGCTAGCCTGGCTGATGCTTCGTAAGTTTCCAGGGTTTGTTTTTTTTTTTCTTCTTCAAATAAAGAAAAGAGGAATAAACAGGTGAACACAAAAGTCATTGAAATTCATCCTCTGGGCACCATGAACATCTGGGGCTCCGTGGTAATGAATCCAACAGTTGTTGGGTTATTTCAGTCAGTAACAAAATGATGATGGCTGCGCCCACAGCCATGAATCTCAACTTTTTTTCTTTTTTAACTTTAACTTTTTGGTCCTAAATAGAAAAGACTTCACACCTCACTCCAGGCCAAAAACCTTATTCTTAAAAAAAAAATGCATTTATGAACTACCCTGTTAGTATAATGACTTGCTAAGGCAATAACATTTATAGCAGAACCCGAAGGCAGCATTACCCGAATGAAAAATGCTTGAATATCCTCGCTCTCATTTTCACACACCCTATTTTTATCACCGTGTTCTCATACCTGTATGCTCCCATCTCATTAGTGGCCACAGTAATGAGTGGTGTAGCAGCGCCTCTCTCAGTGATAGATATTTCCACACCTTGTAGCTCTGGTGACACCTTGCCTTCTAAGAAAAGACCTGCACGACCGGTGATGTCCACCAGCCGACCTGGACACGACTCTGTCAACAGCAAAGATGCGGTTTATTTAGAATAACCTGCGTGGGTTGTATCAGAGTCCGTTTTAAGGTTTCCAATAGACTTTCTTCTTGTGTGACTTTACCTCCGGTGATAGTTGCCTCTACTTCAGGAGGGTAGAACAACAGCTCCTTCGAGGAGGGAGTCACTGTGATCTTCTCACCAGCCCTGCATATTTACACAGAAAGAAAAAAAATCACTAACAGCGATGAACAACAGTTCTAGACTCAAGTGAGCCTCTGATGGTTATTATTAGCAGATGTCAGAATTCCACTCTTAATTTCTCTCAAGTCCTGTTAATTTTCTACAGAGATATAAAGCTGGAATTTCCAAGTTAACACTAAAGTGAACAGATGTTTTGCCGTCAGCCCTACATGGTATTTTAAAGAGCAAAAACTGACCTGGCCCAGTAGGAGAACTCATAGTGGAAGGGGCCTGTCAGTTCATCAGCCTTTTCTTGGATAGGAGGACTATCGTCTCTGGCACCTCCTTCCTCTTCAGCTGCACGGCGTTCTCGCTCCTGACGTCGCAGCTCGATCTCCTGCAGTTGCTGCTCCTGCCTCTGCTCCTCCAGGCTCCGCAGCGGACCCAGCACGAGCGCCGGCTCGCTCTCGATGGACGACCTGACCAGGGGGATGAGGATTTAAAAATTAATAAAAACGCTAAAGCTGGTCATTACCAAACACGCAAATGCACGGCAGCATTTGAGCATACGAGACTACTCATGCAGAGTCATAATTACTTGATCGTGAGTGTGACGTCTAGAGTCTTGTCGGTGGTGATGAGTCCTGTCATGTGATGCCGCACTGCAGTCAGGGTCAGAATGCTGGGGGCTGAACTGTTACACACAGGTCAACAGCAGTCATTAGAATGCTTTGGCTGCATGGTTGCACTGCATTAACCCAGAAATAAAAACACACGTTACATTACTTACGTATCGTAGGTGTAGAAGTCCTGCTCAAATTGGTGGCAGGAGCGAGGGGTGACTTTGTAAACACCTGGACAAGCCATTTTTGGCTGATTAATTATTATGTTCCAGTGGTATATTTAGATAAGTCGGACATGGTACAGTTGGTACAGTCTGATATTTTTTGATTATGCTAATTTCTCCTATGTTGAGCTAATGAGAGGTCAGAATAAAGAAACTCACCAGGCTTGGAGAGGCAGAAGCGGTTGACTCCCTTAGAGAGGTTGTACACGCCAACGTTTTCAGGTTTGCTGCCATCTTGGAAGAACTCCTGTGCAGCACCACACATTCAATAATACATATGGAAGTGTAAGCATCTGATCTAACAGGCAGCATGTAGTGCAAGTGGAGTGAGCTACTGATTACTAACCAAAGTGATGGCATGGGAAAGGGAGCAGCGCAGGATGTAGCCAATCTGTCTGAACTCCACCCCCAAGACGTCCGATTCCAGAACCTCCACCTCCACTGACTTATGTTTCCAGCACCACTCCTCGTGAGAAATACTTACTACAAGTGGTAAAGATTAGAGAGAATAAAAAGTGAGAAATACATTTTAAATGACAGGGGGAAAAAAGAAATGTGTGAATTAAATATGTCACACTATTATAGGTGGAAAAATATCACAAGTTCCGTTCAGGATCTTTGAATAAAAAGAATAAAAAAAAATGATTGCACACATATTATATATAAAAAACTGTCCCAGCAACACTATAAACTGAATAAACATGCAGTGTGTGCAGATCAGAGTTTGTGTGGAATGAACAGATGGATCCACATTACCAGAAGGTGGGGAAACACTAGTTGAGTAATGGCATGCCTGCTGAAAGCTGCTGCTATAAACCAGTGATTGAAAGGCTGATGATTACCCGCTCATTTCTCTATTTAAGAATAACTACTAGAACTTTCAAATAGAAGTGTGCATAGATTGAGGGGTTTATATTGTACAGAATGCTTGACTCAGTTGTTCCAGTGAAAACCTGACTGCATGCAGAGTTTACATATAATTTAAAAAAACTAGAAGTATACTTAAAACCTTTGTATTTCCCGGGCAAAACGTTGTCAAAAGAGAAGCTGAGGATGTCGCTGCTCCCAGACAGAGCCACTGCCCTCCTCTCCCCCTGCCTACTCGCTGGCTGCAGGGTTACAGAGAGGTCATCACAGGAAGCTAAAGGACAACCAGAGAACACAAGGTTGGCTCGTGTGAAAACATATTTCTTTATGGATTAAAGCTGCATCTTTGGTAAACTTTGTCTTCTCAAAAAGACTGTAAAGTGTAAATTACTAAGACTTTTACCTAGACAGTACACCTTTCCAGAAACAGAAGCCATGAACTGGGTGAAAACTAGGTCTGTGAGTGGTTGATCCACAAGGGAGATGTCCAGGGCCTGAGGCTGCAGAGCCAGGCCTGCTTTCACCTCTGCTTCAGGCAGAGATACCTGAACACACAAACAAATTTCCTTTTGCTTAAAACCATATTTTTTAATCAAACAGCTACATGAACACTAAGCTTAACTGCTTTGGTTTGATGACACAGAGGAATCTGTATTTCTGAATAAAAAAAAAGTTAAAGATTTGGGTTTTTTGCTTTCCAATGACAAATGAGTTTTTCAGATGATGATCTGTTGCAACTGTTAAGCCGTAAATGTGCAAATATCATAGAATATGGGTAAAAAGCACCATCTGCGCTTTAGGCAACATGACATCTGTTCATCTTTTAGGAGGCTCACCAATTAAAATTTAGTATGCGTGACATATGTCAGTTTCTTGTATATATTTAATACTATTTGAATTAGCTTTCAAACTGATTAAATAAGAGGTTATAAAAATTAAGATATGGATATGTCATATAAAATAAAATGCTGCTCGAGTCTTACATGGACACTGTAGTCTCCGGGTTTGGCCTGAAAGCAGAAGGCCCCCTGATGGTCAGATTCAACAGTCCGAATGAAAGCCTTGTCTGTGCTCTTGTGCGTCAGAGTGACCTTGTAGCGACCTTGCTGCTTCATGCCTTCAGGCAGGCGGCTGATGGAGATCTGGCCACAAACACTGAACCTGTGTTGGACCAAAATGAGGAAGTCATGACAATATGAAGAACTACACTGCAGCTAAATTTATGTAATAAGCTACTAATTCTTATAACGTACCCTGCTGTGACGATATCAGGAAGTTGAGGCGTATTAGGAGCGATCTTCACTGTGACTGGCTCGAAGAACATGAGCTCTTTGTTGACACGGATGGTGTAGGTACCAGCTGTCATGTTCTCCAACCGGAAAGAGCCATCTTCTTTGCTGACAACTGTGAGGCAGAGTGGTAAAGCAAGCTACAGTTTAAAGTGTGACAGAGAACCACTTCAAAAACTATAGTTAGATATTCTACTGAAAACATGAGTCTTCTTTTGCGATTACCCTTGATCTGGTTGTTTAGGTAGACTGTAGCATCGGGCACACCTTCCCCATCAGGACTGTTGAGAACCCGGCCAGTCACAGAGAAGCCCATCACACGGAAGATGGGCTACACATAAAGAGACAGAATGTCAAACTTGAATATTTTGCACAAAACTTGTTTCCTTTTGAAACTTGCTGATACACATTAATAATAACTATTTTAAAAAAATTAAGATATAACAGTTCTCTTTACCTCTAGTTTCAAGCTGTTGTGTTCCACCTTGAAATTCATCCTAGAAGGAGCAACATCAAAAGTGATCCTTTCTCCTCTGTAGAAAGGTATCTGAAGTGAAGGATTTCACAGAAGCACATTTAGATGGAAAAACGATTACATCTCTAAGACAGAGGAGATAGAATTTCATTGTTCGCAAATAAAAATGATGCTTTCATAAAACCCATCATTCATACCACCTTGTCTCTTGTAGTTATACCGGTAAAAAAAAAAAAAGTTCATACACATGTAATTCCTGCACTGGATTCGGATTCCCTAGCTAAATGTGGGGTGGATTAGAAAACAGGAAACATAAAACATGTTGTAGTTGTCATTACAATATATTGTAATACAATCCTATGAAAGTCTTTGTTTGGTTAATTTAAGTAAATCACCCAAACCTCTTTAAATGGCGTTAGAGCTGTTTAAATAGTTCAAATAGTACTGTTGAAGTAAAATTTGTGTGTGTGTGTCATCAAGTTTAAAAAAGCAAGATTTAAATTTGCGCTGTTTTTGAAATACTGAGAGGAGTAATGGAATAACGAGTACCTGCTGTGAGTGGTTGGATAAGGAGCTGTGAGTTTCATCACCTCTAACTCCTCAGCAAGATAACAACTGACTTTACCGTGTCTCGCTCCAACTCTCCTGTTTACTTTCTATTCAGGCTCCAATGTATTCAATTAGGAGTGAAGCAGCTTTGACTGATAGGTGGACACCTATGCAGGTGGCTATTCTGGCAGCTGTCTGCTAAGTTTGACCTCAGCCAAGCCAAGTCACTGAACATGAACTCAATCATTTTTGTGCTCTTGGTGCTTTTCAGAGATTAATAAGGCTGTATTTGTGGTCCGGTTTTCGGATCAAATTGTAGTACTCTATTTGTATGTTATGCAGCGCTAATTAGAGTGTATCTATGACTGTCTAATGCCCTGTTAGAGTTAATGGATGTAACTTGCTGGCGCTATCTGATAATTAAACACTCCACCCTCTCATCCAGAAATAGGAAACATGGAAGCAGCCAAATAGAGGCTTCAACATAGGAATTCACAAAGCAGAAGATGATGTAGCTAATCTTATGGCACAAAGAAAAAGACTTCCTTATTAAATCCAAGTAGCTGCACTGTGTACTTATACATCATTTGGTCTTCTGTTGTATTTCTGACACAATAGCTCAAATTGACAGCAGTCTTCTGTTGGCTTTTGCGACAATAACTCACCACAGTGTACTCGCCGCTGGCTAATGAAGGAAAGACAAAGACACCATCATCTCTGGACAGAGCGCTGCACAGGTAGGCCAGCGTGCTGTCCCCAGAATCTGCACCCTCCACTGGGGAAGTATTACAGCCACTTATGTCCTGGAAATGACAAACATTGAAATTGAACCAATGGAGCAATGCGAAATTCAGCATATTCCAGAAATTACAAGACGTGGAAAATGTGTTAAGTTAAAGTAAAGTGTTAAAGTGTGATCATTTACATATAATGTAGGACGGATATGAAAAGTCGACATATTTCTGTGCAAAAATGGAAATTATGGAGGTTTACCTCTCTCTTGACTGTGGCTGAGTAAAGCAGGAAGGTGACCTCTTTCATGGGCTCTCCATCACTGCGGACCTCCCCCGAGACATCGTAGCCTCCAACCACCAGATGGTCAGCGGCCGGGGCATTTGCATTGGAGACGTGCACTGAGGTAGTACTCTATATGAAGATGGCAGAGGTCACCCATAAGTTGCATTAAGAGATGGAATAATGGCCCTGTCAGGTTCACTGTGATTACTGCTGGAGCTCATTAGTTATAACCTTGCTCACCTGACAAGGAACTGTATCAGCTAAGCAAGTAGGTGAATAATGACGTTTTCTACCCTCAAGCGATACAGAATCAAACAGACCTCTGAGATCATGCATTCTCTACAGTATTAATGACAGTACTTTAATTGGAAACTGGGATGCTGTGGTACTGAGTATGATGGTAGGTGGGTATGGGGGGGAAATAATGTGGGAGAGCTTATTCGCATCATCAGTTACAAATCTGACAGTGTATTTTTGTACACAGAGATTTTAAATCTTTCACTAAAAGTTTACCACACTCTTTTTTCATCTAATTTTAACATCAGATATGAACCAAGTTACACTTTGTGTCATTTATTTTACATCTTGCAAAGTCCAGCTTTCTTCAACAGTCCAAAGACATGCATGATAAGTTGATCATCAATTCTAAATGGGGTTTGGTGGATGTAAGATGTAAAAAACTGACATGAGGCACTCATAATAGAACATGGGCAACACGTTTTTAACGCAACGTGCAGTTTAATATCGATTGCCAACGTGAACAAACCTGTTCGAGAGTCCAGGAAGGATGAGAAGCTGTGATGTCATACTTTCCTGGTAGTACTTTAAAGAAGGTATACCTGTGTAAGCAAAAAAACACACAAAAAAAAAAGAAAGGGGCAAGTTCATTTCAAACATCTGTATAATGCAGAAACAAACATAAGGTGTGAGTAACTTACTTTCCTCCAGGCTGTGTGGTGACACTCTGGAGCTTCTCCCCTGTTCCGGCTCGGCTGAGTTTGACTTCCACGCCAGCCGGGCCCATGAGATGGCCCTTACTCAGAACCTGAGCAAAACACAATATATTTGAGGAAACTAGACACTAATCACCACTTGATACTACTATTTATTTTATCAATAACCTGTGTTGCATTGGTTAAAGAAGCTTTAAAGCGCTCCAAAGTTTTCTTGCATTTAGATAAACCCCATCAAATGTGTCAAAGCACTTTTTTTAAAATCACACATTTTGCAAAGTAGACAGTCTTAACTCTTAAACTTTCTGTCTACATACTATAACAATCTAGATTTCTTTTCAAGAAGACCATTCTCACCGTTCCTGACACTGAGAATCCCGTAAAAACAAAATTGATGTCTTCTTCTTTCGTACAAATGTCACTGACTCCATCCACATGCAGGTCGACACTGGTAGGCTCTGATGATAGTTAAAAGTCCAAAAGGAAAAGAGACCAGAGAATATGGGACAATGCACAATGGCTTTTATATGATAATTTGTGAATTATGGGGATGTTTCTGTGAGAGTCTTACCAAAGCTCCACCCAAGCGGAGGTTCGATCTTCAAAACGAAATCTCCCTGCGTTAAAGTGACAGCTTGATTAAATTCACCATCAGTGAAAGAATTAGTTAGAGCTAATCAAATCAGTTGCTGGCATACCTTGTCATAGAGAGGGATCATGAAGTAACCATTGATTGGAGCACAATCCGTTTGATATTTCAGTGATCCTTGTTTGGTATATAGTTTAATCTGAGAATGAAGAACACACAGTGATCATTAATCATAATGAAAGTTATTATAGTGTTCATACTATAATAACTAAACTGAGCGATTTATGTCAACTAGCAACAAAGAAACAATCTAGTCTGTCGGATTTAGTTCATTTCAATATCTTAATTAACCAAATTGCTAATCCCATGTAGCCCGTGAAAAAGAAGGGATTAGGACGGGAGCACTTACTCATCAACGCCTGCAGGTTTTAGGATTAGCAGTGAATGCCTTGTGTGATATATGGATATTAATGCTGAGTTACCATCAGCTATCTAGTAAGTAGCTAAACCAATGTCAAACAAGACCAAACTCACAAATGTTTGCGAGCAATCAGAAACAGATTAAACACAAATACACTGCTTTTGTATTCATTTCATTCAAACTGTCATTGAAACGAAAAACTCCGCCCAACCTTTAGCTTTCTACCACAAACCAGCTAGCTGCTGGTTAGCTGCTAGCACGCTAGCCGGGACATTTGCACTCTCACCTCGATCAGAGAGTAATTGATTTCAACGTCGGATTTCACGAATCCACCGCATGCCACAACTATGTCATCAGAGGATACGGCCAAGAACTGAGAGTAGATGACACCGAACAAAATCCAAAGGGATCCCATTTCTGCCCGGATCGTAATTCTGAGCATTTTGAGTGGTTGAGCCAAGCAACCGCACGCTGCCTCCGGTTCCGTACCATCTGAGGGGCTGTCAATGAACTGTCACAGGCGGCGTCTGCAGCGACCTCTGGCGGGTAGGAGGTGCCATTTTCTCCTTCGCTCACGGCCGCTTGTAACGTTTTAAGTTGTATCACTGCCCTCTTCTGGTTAAAGTTACAAACGTCTACGTTTTTACCGAACCCTAACATCCCTGATCCATTTTCTAACATCTCGGTTGTTGGAGAAGACATTGCTTTTTCATATTCTGAAGTATCATACCCTGCAAAATACTATACTTAAAGTAGGAGGAGAAAAATACCAATTAACTCATCTATAGTGTTAGCGTATTGTGTTGGCCTTGTAATTATTCCATTTACTTTTTCAATAGCCAATTCGTAATCTTATTATTACCCTCTCCTTGATTACCCTTTATCACTTTTTATATATCATCGAACTGCCTTTTGTCATAGCACCATGACAGAGATTTTACCACCATTTGACTTTTCAAAACAGTATTTCACATTCACTTATATCAGTTTGTTCCATAAAATATCTGCATGATGAGACTGACAGAGTGAGATTTAAAAAAATTAAATGAGAAAATATACTTAGGAAAACATTTATTTTATATGTACAGTACAATCAAATTAAGGCATCATGAAAGTACAAGAGTATTTTCACCCAAATCTGACAAAACCCCCCCCCCCCAGAACAGAGACATTGTTAATAACATGCCCACAGTCCAGAAGATATTTTAAAAAGGTACTAAAACTAAGTAAAAAGTAGTGTTAAAAGTAATTTCATTCAAAATGTATTAGGCACAGTCATAAATATTCATTTGCATATGCAACAACACCCACAAATAAACAAGTCAACAAGGAAGCTGTAGTAAAAAAACAAAACAAACCCCCAAAACCCTGCGTTAATACATTTAAAGTGCATGAGATTGAGAAAAGTTTTAAAAACAAGTCCAGTAGTTTAAAAGAATCGAAATCCTTCTCAGAAGGAAAAGATTACATGCAAGTAAATACTCTGCAGCTCAACAAAAATAAAGTTTTGATTAAAGGAAAAAAATATTTTTGAGATTGTCAATTCATATATTCACAAATATTCAGACTGTTTTTTTGGACAAACAAACAGCAAAAAAAAAAAAAAACCCACTGAAAAGGTCAGAAGCACTGTGAACAGGATATTTGTTTACAATGCAGTGTTTTCACAGTTAATTAAACACATTTAAGATATTAGTCTGAAAAGTTCAATTGTCTGCTTAGACAATTGAAGAATTGTCTAAGCATGCACCTCTGCTTTGTTCAGTAAAATAAGGCCTTTGCCTTAAACTTGAGTGGAGGAGCTTGGAGCTGCATGGGCCAGGAACACCGCATCACTGAAATTGGTGGCGAAGCTAGTGTGGTAGCTAGGACTGCTTCTGCTGCTGCTGCGGCGGGGTTGGAATTTGGATTGTGGGGATCTCACACCTGAGCGCTTCTGGGCCTGGCACAGCTTCTGGATCAGGAAACGCCGGTCGCGGCCCTCCTGATTGACAAATTAACACAAACAGATTTCAGTTCACACTTCATTTGGCAATAACTGAATTGATAACAAGAACACTCAGAGTACGCAACTCCCCCTGAAGGACAAGAGCTATAATAAAACTTTGACTTTTTATGATGTTTTTATTACTGATATCGTACAGAACATATTGAAAAAATAAGGTGTGTTATACAGCCATCTCCATGCTATTTCATATGATATTACTTAACATGGTTTCTTAGAATTTTAAATTAGGTCAACTTTGATCTTGAGCACTAAAAATGAAGCTCACATGCTTAGCCAGCTTAGGTACTAATGTTCCCCAAGGCCTAGTTGTGAAGTTTAAATATAATCCATAAAAAATCGTTGATAATATAGGTTTTACTGATTTTCACATTTTGTGTAACTTCGACTAGATTTTCACCAACAATAAATTAAGCCGTTATCTGCATCTACAATCACACAAAATTTGAAAACGATATCTTTAAAAGTGTGGGCACTAGTACCTTCTAACAAACAGAACCAATTACATACTCCCTCCCTTTGGGGGGGGGGAGGAGAATAAGACCTACCATTTCTAGTTGGTGTCTTAGTTCATTAATGACCCTCTTGTGTGCTCCAGCAAGTGCAATCACATAAAACATGGCCAAACTGGAAAAAACATGGAA
Source organism: Pundamilia nyererei (assembly GCF_000239375.1). Taxonomy (NCBI): domain Eukaryota; kingdom Metazoa; phylum Chordata; class Actinopteri; order Cichliformes; family Cichlidae; genus Pundamilia; species Pundamilia nyererei. The sequence goes on along the minus strand of NW_005187466.1, from coordinate 1,699,220 downwards.
ACAAAGTATAAAATTACAGCAGAGGAAAAACAATGTTAAAAAGGTGAAAATATATAATAAGAGGACCAACCATGTGATAACAAAGAAAGAGACAGCAAAGGCCTCTGAAGAGAGAGCACGGAGAAGCTTTTCGACTCCTTTGGGTAGCTGAGAAACTGTAGCTGGCACCACGTACCAGGAGGTTTCGTAATTAACAAAAGGTCCACAGGCCCGAGAACAGTTTATCCTGAACAAAAAGGAAGTATAAGTGAGTGCATACAAGTAAGAGTTCCTATATTTATCCATATTAAGAAAAAAATAATTATATGGCAGTGGCCAGATTTTGACCTTTGGCATGAATATTTCTGCTAGAGGTTCTTTTAAAGCTCCATACAAACTATACAAATATAATTAGAACACAGTATGAACATTACTCACTGTGCTATACTAGCTATGACAGGCACACAGGCAAGAGTCAGGCCGATCAACAGCACGCCGAGGAAAAAGAAGTTGGAGCTGGATGCTCGGAAAGGACGTGTGGCTGGACGACAGTTTTTGATTAATGATACCTAGCAAACAAAAATTTGCAAATGAGGCTTACTAGAATATTTCATGCTTTTTTCCTTCACTCTTGCAAGGAAAAAAACTACATGCATTCAAACCAAAATGTCACCTTCTTGATGTAAAAGATAAAGAAATATTTGAGGGTGCAGATAGCAGGCAGCAGTGGGCAGTAGAAAGTGCCGATCCAGCAGATGGTCTGACCATAGACGATCTCCAGTACATTCTGAGGAATAGAAAACTCCTGTTGGCTCATCCATTTAGCCAGGGCAGAATTACTGTACCTCAGAAGCAGTCTGGGTAGGATAGAACAAGAAGGACAAAAATGACTAAAGCAGAAATAATCAGAGAAAACAAAGCCTTCAGTGACAGAATAATTTTAGCTACATTTATTTAGACTAACTAAGCTAACACTAAAACTACCATATTTTTCAGACCATAAAGTGCACCGGATTATAAGGCGCACTGTCGATGAATGGATCTGTTTTCATACATAAGGCGCACCGGATTATAGGGCGCATTAAGCGAAACAAAACAAGTCAAACTTGACTCAACTCATTCCTCTTTCTTCCTCCACTTCCGTACCATTGATTCATTAATGCTGAATTCTCTCACAGCTGCTCTATTCCCATGTTGTTGCAGTATATTAATGACTAACCTTGTATTGTGGATGGATTGTCTCAGTTGTTCTCCTGACTGAAGTTTGGTGCATTTACAGCATCCTGCCATGCGATTGCATTTCTCCCTAACCATCAAGTACCCTCACGTTAACTTTTATCGAGTGGAAAAAAGTTAGCGTTCATCCTCCAGTTTCACTGTGTTTATGTTATGCTAACATAGCTGTGTCATTAGCGATCACGTAGCACATCATTATATACCAGCTAGTCCAACTTCAGTAACTCTACAAACATCACTGCTGTTTAGTTTTCTGTCCTTATTTATGCTGGAAGTGATAGCAGAGCTGTACATTTTAATTTTTTCAGAAATCTCATTCAGAACATGCTATATTATGTTTCAGTGTAAACTAGCGAGCTAACTTCATGCTAACTTCTAACTCTGTTAAATTTAATAAATTCTGTTTTGATGGATGCCTGGATGTTAAACTTAATTGTTCCACCTGGTAAAGCAGCAATGCTGATCATTTTATTAAAGATGAAGGAATTTAGACAGTTTTTAACTCTCAGTGATGTCGCAGTATTCATCTGACTTTGGGACCTGGAGCGAAGTTTTAGACCCAGATTACTCCGCGAGGCTCCTGACTACGGTAGCCGTAATTCTCTGACAATCCATCCAAGTGGTGCGGCTCCGTAGCTTACCGAAGTCATACTAAAACATTTTTGACAGATTTTTTAGCGCCGTGTACCACATAAAATCAGTTCGAGGTCAGCAAGCACAACCAGAATTCACACATAAGGCGCACCGGATTATAAGGCGCACTATCGAAAAATACGGTAGTCCAAGTCAGCTCCTGTAACTGTTACATTAGAGATTCTTAATCTTTTATGAAGGTGACATGTTTACACCTCTTCAAATGTCATGAGATGATCACAAAACTAGATGAACTGTTCTTTTTTTCTACTGTGGATAAATGAGGTCTTACTTTCGAGGAAACTCCACAAAGATGGTGACGGAAACAATGACAATGAAGTCAAAGATGGTGAGTTTGTACATCTCTTGGCCCACATGCGTTTCCCAGCACTGTCGACAGCAACAAGGATATAGAGACTGGATTTTACCATACATACATGTCACGATTTAAGAAATGTATTTTATAGGGTGATTAGGAATATACTGTTTTTTTTAAAATACTTTTTAAAATTAAAAGTCTAAGAGACCAAAATATGGGCACATATTCGTGCAGTTACACTTAACATATGTAATATTCACATTCTAACACATATGTATAACAGCTAATGCAAAGATACAAATGAGTTTGACACTGGTACCTGTGGCACTACCCCTGCAAACCACTGTATATTACATTATGGCAAAAGAGGATTACTTACAGGGTAAAGATCGTGGTTGTAGCCACAAATACAGGGATCATCTTTACATTTAGTGATCCGAGACCAGACAGAAAAGAGCAAAACCACAATACTGGTTAACCGCATGAAGACACACCTGTGAGGATAGGAAGAAAGAAGGCAAATCAGAAATACTTTCAAGTTCAAATCTGCATCTATGAGTAAGCAGGTCAAAACACAAGACTCCATTTTACCTCATAAGAGTGAAGCGGATCTCAAAAGCAGGAGAATAGTCCTCAAAGTTGATGATAAAAGAGAAAAGTACTGGGGTAATGAAGTTGGCAAAGGTGATAACAATTGAAGGTAGATACTCAAAAATGAGATCTACTATGAAATTCACCTGCAAAAGAGGAGAAACAACAAATACCTTTTATCCTGTGTTGCCAACATTTACCAGAAATTTCTACATAAAGGTTGAATCAAAGTGGGTGGAGAGAAAGAATATTAAAAAAACCTTACCTTTTGGTCATTCATTTGGGCTTTCTGGGAGAAGATAGTGGCTAAATAAATGCAGTAGAAGCAAGCAGCCAGTACACCAATGACGAAAAGATTCAGGATGAGACGGATGAAGTAAAGCCGACATTTTTCTTTGTGGGTGCGCTCTGCTATTTTCTGCTTGATCTTCTCATCCTCCAAATCAGTCTAAAGATATAAAAATATGAATTTTAAAATAAGGCAAGACAACAAAATGATGGTGTTTGATTATTAATTTTCTTTACTTTAGACTCATCAGTAAGACTAATGAAGTTTTTTTGTTGTTGTTGTTTTTTTAAACTCGCTTTTGGTTGATTTTGATTTTTATGTTTTAGCTTCTGTGAAGCACTTTGTGATTTTTATCTTGAAAGGTGCAATATAAATACAATTTTGCTTTTACTTTACTTTAAGGAACATCAAGGGACAAGTGTAAGCAATTCTCAGTGATGTATTGCACCCTCTCTAACGTGCATATGAACTACTACCTCCAGGACACAGGTACAGGGTAGAGCTGCATCAACACTGAAAACAATTGGCAGCTATGTGGCAACCAGGGACAATAGAAAGTGAATGACATTCAGTGACTTCATGTGGTTAGAGGCTAAATAACTGCTGGCACTGTGAAGCAGGCGGGACCTGTGATAAATTTATTTTAACTTCCTGGTGAGGATTTGAAGCGACTACCAATGATAGCACAGAATACCGCTGATTAGCATGTGACCCCGGTAGTAATGCATGTGGGAACTGGGGCCTTGAATGTCACTAAAGCCATAAAAGTAGATTATATTAAAATGCACATCTTATTTTTACTTTAGAGTAACTGTATGTAGCTGCTGGGGTGCCATGTAAGCACCCATTTTTTCAAATTAGTTTAAAACAAATTTGTAAACTGGCCATTGTTTTGACTAGCCAGTTTTACAATCATGCTTCTGATGTATAAACTAACCTTCAGCTCATAGAGCAAAGTCTTTTTCTTCAGCTTTGCAGCATTCTCACTGGTGATGCAGAAATCCCAGCCAGCAAAGATCTTGTTGCAAAAACTCTGAAAGCAATCCTCATCCTGAATCAGATTATGTTTGAACCCGGTGGCAGACCTTCGAAAGAAGAAAACACTCAAGACCACATCTCATCACATAAATGTTATTTCTTATGAGTTTGCCTTTTTCATACCTTTTAACAATCCAGATAAGACTGAGGAAGAGGTACCCTATAGTGACCAGCAGGTATGCCAGTGCCAAATTATAAGTTATGTGGGAGAAATGGATTTTTTCCACATTGTAGAAGCCGTAGAAAAGATAGGTCTGTTCCAGAAAGCCCTGCAGATGAAGCACAGCAGGTGAGTACAGAAACTACAGAGTGGACTCTTTCTCAGGAGACTAATAATGTGACAACACTTACTTCACCAGAAAGCAGATCAGTAATATACTTATGATAGTTAACAAGACCTCGACGACTGCCACTTTCATACACGCTGCAGTAACCTGTAATATAACAGATAAGCTAAGCCTTTTAGTCTTTCTTGCTTAGTATATGCTTCTAATTGAAACAAACAAACAAATAATCCTCTCACTATCATTCTGGCTGAAGGTGATATTTCCTGAAACATGGGGTGCAATGATGATGGGCAACATGACAAAACCAAACATGAGCAGAAAGATGATAAAGTTGAGTGTGACCAGGAAGCGCAGAAAGGAGAAGTAAGACAGGATCCCTGTTCCAAACATCCCTAGTGACAAGTGAAAGAGGCAAAAAGGGAGAACTTAAGTCTGACATAACACAAAGGTACACTTTGTCTTAGCAAAATTATAATTACCGATTAGCACCATCTGAACAGAAATCCAAACAAGTCTTTGAGACCAAAGAAACAATTTCTGTCAGACAATCTGTTTGTCTTTCTTTTACCTTCTATTAGGTGGATGTCTCCCCTCCAGAGCTTCAAGGAGCTCAGCCATTCTTCGCTTTCATCTCTCATCCTCCTCAGATACTTGCGGGTGCTTTGTCGCCACTGTTGCCAGCTGCTCAACTTTTGAGCATCTTCTGCACACTGTTTCCTAAAACATCAAACAGTCAAATAAACTCCTGACACACAAAAACGTTATTTAGCTATTAGTGAAAGAAGTCATAACAGACTACAGTTTCCTACTGTTTGCGTTTCTCAGCCATGGGCTTGGCTAGTTCTCTGATGTGTCGCTTCTCAGTCTGACTCTTCTGTTTCACGGTTTGTCTTACAAAGGTGTTTATACCCCATTTCCCACTGCCAGATGAGCCAACCCTTGCTCTAGAGCTGCCTCTTTGTTTGGAGCCAACAGTTGACGACTTCCTGCGGTACAGCAGGGACTGGTAACTGGGGAGCTGGTCCAGCAGAGGGTTACTGCTGATTCGCCCACTGTGATCAGTGACGAACACTTGAAAAGACAAACAAAGCAATGTTTCTTACATGACATTTATTTTTGCTCTTCTGGAACAGATGCTAATATTGCATCTGTACAGAAAACAAAACTCAATGAAATATACATAATACAAAGTAATATGACTGTGTTTAACACTGAGCTAATTACCCCTGCATTTTCACAACAGTCACTTCAAATCAGGATCAACCCATCCATCCATCCAATCCATTCACGTCCACATAAAAAGATGGACAGCTACACGATTCACTTGATATTGGGCTAGCACAGATATATTTCTAAGGATGTATATGTTGTCTGAGATTTGCATAAATTAAACTTTTTTTTATTTGCAGACTCAAGTTGGATTCAAGTTGAGATAATAACTACATCACCATGCAAAAGACACAAACCATCCCTCATTTCTTCATGTTTTGCTATGAAATTGAGAAATAAGTGCAGAGATCTACTGACAAGTGCAAGCATGCATAGAAATAGCATAAAAATGCTATATTTGTACAGCTGTACTGTACAAATACAATGCAGCTTGAAAGTCAACATTTCATTTGACCACCTTTATTCTTCAGCACAGTCTGAATTCTCTTAGACAAGTTTGCTTTTTATTTTTTTCCTATTTTTTTCCCTCCATATATTCAGTTTTATCAAAGGACCACCACACACCATGACAAAAGAAATGAGAACAAACTGATATTAACATAGTGACTAAAGATAAAATTTAAACCATGAAAAAAAAAAAAAACTCCAGAAAGGCTAAAAAATGCTCAACACCATTTAAAAAATAGGTTGTAGCAGCTGAGAGAAAAGTACTACCTAGAGCTCCAGCAGGAGGGGCCCTTCCAAGCCAGGAATGAAAAAAATGATTTGTTTACATTTTTTAATCCCTATGTAAATTATGTCATAATTAAACTGCCTGAATAAATCTGTTGGATGATTACAAAAATAATAAAAGCTCTCTGCCAGACTTACAAATTTAGAAATGGTTTAGTCCAACACACATTGAGGCTCAACCTTATAGCACAGTTACTTTATTCTCTCCAGGTGACTGCTAATGAGTCTCATTACTCATGTCTTTCTCCAAGAAAGCAAAATTGAGAAATGGCATTAAAACAAAAGAATTGAGAGGCAAAGGAGGTAAACTGAGTTCACTTGTCAGCCATTAACACATTTCTTTCAAAAGGAAGGTCAGCAAAGATAACAGCTAACAGGTTAAGAATGGTTAAGAGGCTGTTGAAAACGTTAAATCAATATAGGATGTCTCTCAAATTTACCAAGCTAAACTTAACACCATTATAACATGTGGCCATGAATTTCAGAAACAGCCAGATAACCAGAAGCAGGTCTCCTCCAAATTATTTGACACATGATGAGCTCGTATCTTGAGAACAAAAAGTTATTTCAAGTAATCATTTGTTTCGATAGCAGCTTGAACTGAAACTTTACTAAGACTAACATCAAGTAGAATTCTGCTTCTGGATGTGGAGCCAGCTGTTAGGCAAGCAAGGCATTTTGAGGAAGCTGGTATATCTTAGGCTTAAAATACCGAACTGACACTTCTTCTTAATCTAAATAAAAAAGAATGAAAAGGAAAAAACATTCACATGCCAATAGTTTCGTTAGATGTAGCTTTTTCTACATCTAGAAAACCCTCTGGTAGCATGTCTGTGGAAACCATTTTTACGTATTACTGAATCACCCGGTTTATATCAGCAAGACCTTTAAACTGCCATATGACTTCTGTTTGATAACATCAAAGTAAAACAAACAGAAAATGGCTGTCACAAGTTCAAAACATTGAACATATCATAAATCTAATTTACGAGAGGAGGACAGAGTTTTCTAACACTTTTCTAAGTGACAGAAAACTGAGAAGAAGCTGTTTTATATTATGGGAATAATAATAAAAATCAATACAAATGAAGAAAATGATGCACCCTTAAACTCAACATTCCACAAAAGTAATTAATGATAAATTGTAGATCACAGGATACTGATATTTCAAACTGTGCACACTTATGAGCTTTTAATAGATTTTTAATAAATACTGTATACGAACAGGTCACTACTGGCTACCCTAATGTCCCTAACACCCTGCGCCTTATAATAAGTTTACACATACAAACAATAACATCACGTCACAACTCAAGTATATGTTTCTACAGCTAACAAAAACATTGTTAAAATTCGACACTCCTTTTTACGTTTGCCTCCCAGGAGAAAAGACAATGGCTAACCAAGGGAGCAGACTGTTTTATGAGCCGACAATTGAGTTTCGACACCGTAAACACACTCGAGCCAAACCAGACAAACAAAATCTCTTCCTGCTCTCATTTGAAGGTCTTCCTGTAATCGTTATATGACCCTCTGTCAAATCATTCACCAGCACAACAAACTTTTAGCTACTTTTTAGCGGCTAGCATTATTAGCTAGTTAGCTAATGTAGAAATAAATTGGGCTAATTAATGTTCTGAAGTAACGCACGAACTTCAAAAATACCTGAGTCGACTTCCATCGCTTCCCTTCCGACAGAATAAATACAGCTATTTATTTATTAGCTAACAATTAACCATCAGACTTCGTCAAAAACAAGGAGTTAACTCTCCCAGCTGTCAGGAAGATAATAGCAGTCTTTCCCAACATCTACTTCCTGGATGTGGATACAGCTCCGGGAGCGACACTAGCTATTATTTATTTATGTTATATCTGGGTGTCGTGTTTGGTTTCATTTTATAATAGTTTATGTTGCTAGTTACATGTTTAATATTATATTCTATGCTATGTAGTCATTTTTGTAGGATTTTTTAAGCGAATGTGCTAATTATACTAATATGACAGGTTTAAGTTTAAAATAGGTTTTAGTTAACTCACAGTCTCAAAAGAAAAAAACAAAATTATGAACATACAGATTACATATTATATTAGTTAGTTTCACAGTCACACAATATATTCCCAGTTTGTCTATGTTTGTCCTTTCACTTCATTAAAATGCTTGCTCACAACTCTTCCTTCCCTGTGTGGAGCATAGTAAACCCAATTCGCAAGCTCATTTTTCCCGGTTTCCGACTATTTGTTTATTGGTTAGGTTTCATTTATCTGTCTGTAACAGGATTCAACCCTATAGGTCAGCCTTTTGAGCCTTATCACCTTAAGTTTTAATAAGGATGCTAAATAATTATTAGCACTGGCGGTTTAATTATTCATGTCACAATCTAGCGTAACCTTTCAATATCCAAGTGCCAGTCCAAAAGCAGCGGACTTTTACCTTTGTGAGCTCAGGCTACACTTCCTGGTAGGAGGACAGTCCTTCTTTTTATGTCACTGACGGTAATTCAGAGATACTCCTCAGACTTTTAAGCTGCAACTCTGTATTGTCAGGACACCCTTTTAGATATATTCTCTCCATTACAGGACAGTAACCAGGTAAGCAGAGGCTAATAACAGAGCAGAATGTCATTTGACAAGTTCTTTTAATCTTTACAGGTTTGTTATTATATGAGAACCTAACTCTAACTACACATTTCTTATAGGTTTCCTGTTTCTATAGTTCAGCCATCAGTCTGTTGTTTTCTGTTCATTGTTATATAAGACCGAGGTGTTCTCTTGCCATAATATAATGGTTTTTGTGAGAACCACAGAGCTATACCACTGCAACCAAACCTCTTTCCACAGGCTGAAACCAAACCTCCTACATGAATTTATAATGATCGGACCGAGCGCTCTAGAGATCAAATTGCACATGCTTTCTATGAAGCTGCCTCTATACAGAAAACTATGTGGTATTAACATGTTATACTACTTGTTTAGGTTTAGTCTTTAGCTTGATAACTTGGCTTCAAGCACAATTTTATTGCTTTATTTTAATATTTGTCTTTTATATGGAATAAGTCGTTTACATTTTGCCACTTGACACCGAAATCCTCATATTGGGAGCGACTGGGGCATACTGAGCTGAGGAATCACTGCTGTCTCCAAAGAAAAGCAAACGGATCAATTTGAAGGATCTCATGACAAGTTACAGGAACGGGGGATTTTTCAACCATGCATACCATGACACAGAGACTCTGGAAATTGATAGAAGGTTTGTGTTTATATTATAACATAAAATTTGTTTTTGTCCTCAAATGTGCATCAGAGAAATCTTTTTTCCTGAAAAGTATAGAATTACAATTTGTCAAAGAATGTGTTTGTGAAGGAGTTTGAGTGGTGTGTTGTGTGTGCTTGTAGTAAGAGGAAGTACTGTGAAGAAAAGGTCAGAATGTCAAGCAAGCAAATGAAAAACTAGTTTTAACAGGATCGCCTCAAGAAAAAGGCAACAGCGCGAATTTTTTATATATCTTTGCTTTATCCTCGGCTGGTTCATTTTAGTGTTAATCTTTTTGGTACAAGATTTAAGGTCTGAGGATTGTGGATGATTATATGAGAGCCCTAGAGTAAACTTTAGCATACTAGTCTCTGCAGTTTACTGTTAAAATGAGTCCAATACTCTATAAGACTGAATGTACTTTAAATTAAATAAAACCTCCACAGTTTAAATTCAAATAACTATATCGGTGACTTGAAATTTCTGTTCTCTTCCTGATGTGATAACGTCAGTGCTCTTAGGTGTCATACATTTATATAATTTATTAATAATTTATTCTGTTTGGGCTCTAGGGCTTCCAGCAAAACCCATCATACTAACCCCTATGACAACAAAGACCCAACCTGGTGGGGTGACAGGGCTAGCAATGATGCTGCTATAGGGAGAGTGCCTCAAGGTGGCTGGCAGGAACAAAGCTGGAGGGGTAGAGAAAACATCCCAATGGATGCCATCTCCATACGCCCAAGGAGTCCTCCAAGGCACCATGGACCCAGTATGTGTATCACCTCTTTGTGGCCATGTTAAATTATTTAACTATAAAGCAACATAAAGTTTTTGTACACATTTGTGTTTGTTTGATTGAAAAAGTTGTGTTACTTGTTCAGCAGCTTCGTTTTTTGTATATGCCAGTGGATGTTGCTAAGTAACCCTTTGTTGATACTTCCTCTCTATCTCCTCTACATTTTAGATCACAGTATATTTGGGATGGACCCTGAATATAATCAGTCAAGATCTATTCCACTTCCATCGTCTTCAGGTAATACGCTTCATGACACTTAAGATTACACAGTTCCTTTATGGTATAACTAAACACACATTAATCTGTAAAGTATCCATCACAGGATAATCATTTCACTCAAAAAAATCTGTTGTTGGATGAACACAATTTAATCATGGCACCTTTTTCCATGTGATTTAACCAAGTACAATAACTGATTTTTGACCATGTCAAACCAACACATTTGGCATTTGGTGGCTTAATGTAATCAGATTATGTTGGATCATCGTAGTATACTTACATTGACTTGAAGTGATTTATTTAAGTATGTAGAGTGAAATTTGTTTTAATTGATTCTACACAAGTTAAAAACTTTAGGAAAACGCAATGAAATCTTGTTGTTTGAACAACTACTTTGTTAATCAAGGCAATTACTGCTAGTCGTGCTCAATGAACCAATATGGGGGTTGATGATTTCATGGAGACAAACAACCATTTGCACTTATATTCATGGGTAATTTAGAATTCTTGCTGTGAGGCAACAGCACTAACCATCACGCCACCAAGCTGTCAATCCAGGCTTACCAAAACTAGGAAAGCTATGATTACAAGGCTTGATGCAGAATTTTCTGTATGTTTTTGTCCTTGACAGGTTAAACCACAATAAATAGTGATAGCATACACGTGGTGTAGTTGTCTGCCTCTTAAAACTCCAGCGATTTTCCTGCAGTTTGACATCTAATGTGATCTTGTGAATTTTGTGAGTCCAGGCAACTAACCACTCTTACTAGATTGTATCATGTCATCTCAACAAGAACAAATTAAGTTGCTGAATTTCATACAGATGCTACATGATTTAATTACATTCACCATTGAAACATGAAATTATTTAGTTCAAATTACAAGTTTGAATCTTGTACATGTAACAACCACCCAATTTCATTTTTTTTGAGTGTTCAAATAACATTGCCATTCATCCTCATACTCATGTCTTCACTAGACTGCATCCTTAATTGTGGATATAATGGATGTCAACAATAAAAGCTACAAGGAAATTGGCAAAGAAAATAAAACAGAGCAAAGGGGATTATTTAGTAAATGTTTTTTGCATGAAGTTCAAATAAAAAGTTACAGCATACAGTAGAAGTGTTTGTTGGTCGGTTTTTCAACTACACTGAAAAAAAAGGGATTGGCCAGCTCTTGGATTTATGTAAGTATCTTGTGTGTATTCAACACAAGTGCCTCATGCTTTAAAGTTAAGTGTAACTCTATAGCAGGGACGTGCAGAGAGGTTTAAAGGGGCGGGTGCTCAAAGTTAAAAAGGGGCACATTGAACCATGCTGAATAACAACAACACACATTCATCAA
>NW_005187466.1:1670185-1685874 GCF_000239375.1 Pundamilia nyererei | reverse complement strand
CATCAGGAAAGGGGCGGGTGCTCAAGCCCCTCTAGCCCCCCCCTCTGCACGTCCCTGCTCTATAGTAACTGTATCGTGTAGAAACTACATAATATGCAGAGAGGGTAGATTAAATTGTTCATGTTTGAGTGAAGTAAGTCAATAATATAGCAATGTTTACATCGCACAGGATTTCAGTCTCGCACGCTTTGGATCGTGGTTTGACGAAGGCATCCATCTCAGTCAAGTCGAGCAGTCGCCTCTACTTTTTTGGTAAACCGAAAGAAGTAAATTGGGTGGTTGTTACATTAAAAAAGCCTACCTTTTAATTTGAACACAAAAATTTCATGTTTCTATCTTGAACGTAATTAAATCATGTAGGATCTGTATGAAATTCAACAACTTAATTTGTTCTTGTTGAGATGATCTGATACAATCTAGTAAGAGTGGTTAGTTGCTGGACTCGTGAAATTACACAGACAACTACACACACACCACATGTATGCTATCGCTTTTTATTATGGTTTAACCACATGTAATGGTGGCATGGTGGTTAGTGCTGTTGCCTCACGAAGGTCCTGGGTTCAAATCCACAATTTAATGTGAATGGTTGTTTGTCTCTGTGGTAGACTGGTGAGCTGTCCAGGGTGTTCGCTGCCGAGTGACCTATCACTTCAGGCTTATGCCCCTGAAAGATAGGAGGATTGTAGCTGTTGTAGACCCGTTCACTTTTTATAGTAACCAGACTCTAGACTTTGTTGAACATTATGTAATATGAAGACAACATGTAGTATTTAAGTGACCAAGTAGTACTGGGGTAAAAGTTATTGAATAGTGTTGAAATAAAATGACAAAATTGTGAAGGATTAAAATATTCCAAGAGCTCAACTTACTTCATCTAAACATGTTTCAGTTGTGTTTTCTGAACACAAAATGCACAGGTTTATTGAATAGGAATAAGTTGTGTTGATTTAACTCATTTGTCTAAGTTTCTGCCAAAGCAAAACATTTGTGTGCAACCAATGTCCACTATTGAATCAAATAAATCCAACATGGCCTTTTTTTCAGTGATATAGTTTGATTACCATAGAACATGACACAGATATACAACTTTGATTTACATCTGTTTTCACTTGTCTAATATCTATTTCATCACCTATTACATTAAATACACAAGTAAACTGTATTAGCAACTGTTGGATGGACTGTCATGGAATCCATATAGATAGAAATTCAGGATGAATTATAACTTTGTCTTCCATTTCCTCCCATTTCATTTAATCTTTATGCTTCTGAAAGACTAAAAAGAAATTCCAGGGTCATACCAAGACTAAAACTAATGCATGCAAATAATACACACAGACTGATACTCTGACAATAACTGCAAAGTAATACAGTTTGGTGGGCAATGGCACCAACACCTTCAGTATCATAGCATTATATGAAATTAAAATAAATATGAAATAATAAATTCATCAGAAATAAAGATTTTGAACAAACAGTTGCATATTAGTACCCACATTAGTTTGTATATGGTGCTGTGTCCTGTACTATCAGCAGTGCTTTCTGTCAGTGTTTTTGCAGTCGATATTTATCTTTAGATTTATAAATAAGTAGCAGCTTATTGTTATTTTAGAAAAGAGTAAGTGATAAAGGCTGCGTAAACGGCTGCAGGTGTTACATTTAAAAATGCTACCCAGTTCATTTGCTGACTGTCACTCTGTTCTTGTATCAATCTCATGCTTTTGAGTTTGAAAATCCACAATAATCACAACAGAAGGCTGGCTGTCTTTTGCTTGTGTGCAAATCCAGGAAAAATGACAATGCGGTGGAGAGGAATAGCGATGAGAAGGATGAGCATGTTTCCTAATGCAGATCATACCCAAACAGCTTTCACAGAGGATGCCATCTGGAATGAGATGCAAAATGGTAAGCACACCTGAGGGGTGTCAGATTATCCTGTGGATTTTTGGATAGTGAATTATGACACCTGATATGTATTCTGAAAGGCAGTACTCGCAAAGATTTAACAGCCAGCACTTGTCTTGTCATCTTGTGTCTGGCAGAGCAACAAAACTTGCTCGAGGAACTTGCTGCTCTGTCAACACGAGACAGAATCCAGGCCATTCGGGATCTTCCAATGAGCTTTAAAGAGAAGAAACATATCAGGTGGGTGAGCCACAAACAAATAAAGATGATAACAAAATCCTTCTCAGTGTCATTCGAAACATTTAGTTAAACATTGCATCCTGCTGGGAACCATAAACTAGGCTGTATGCAAATGCTTGGAGGCCACAGGTGTTGCAATAAAGATCTCTGAAGGAAGTATTTGTCCAACACAAATTACACAAGAAAGTACTAATTGAAGTCCAAAGGGGCTTCTACAGCCTGCAGAAACTTGTGATGCAGGTAATTTGCTTGACAAGGATCCCAATGGTTTTACTCTTACAGGAAAGAATTGGAATTACAGTCTTCCAAGAAGTCTCGCCAATTCACATGTTTGGCAGATTGCTCTGAAAAGCTGTCTCTGGTGAGTGTTTTATCTGTCATAAAAGCAACAGCTGCATCTCTTTATGAGCCTAGCTCATTCATAATTTGTGCTCATATGCTACATACAGAATGTTATGATCTTTTTTCAGTTTTCACGAAAATGCGGGTACCATGTAAAGTCAGCCAAGCAGACCCTGAAACTGTGGCAAGGCGCTATGAAAAGTATTGGTGGGAAGTTTGGGACCAGTGTTCTCACCTATTTTGTGTTCCTGAAGTGGCTTCTCATGTTTAACATTTTCTCATTCCTGGTCAACTTTGGCTTTGTCACCATCCCTCTGCTTGTTTACAAGCAAACCCCAAACATTTCTCAAATCGTGAACAATGTACCCCAAAATGTCACCTTCAGAGGACTGGAGATACTAACTGGAGCTGTAAGTAGTACATGCATTTATCTTCTGTTGAAGTCACAACCATCATTATTTTAAAATTTAAAGCTAATGTAATAATTACCATTTAATTAAATGAGTATGTAATATAAGAGCTAATTATTTGGTTTATGCTCATGGCTCAAATCTGCATTATTTTGGATGCAGTTGTTTGTTTTCCAATGATGGATAGGGTGAGCAGTGTGCTACAGTCTGGACAGATCACCAGTCTCACATCCACACCTATAGCCAATTTAGTCACCAGTTAACCTAACATTCATGCACAAAGAGCACATGCAAACCCCAACCACAAGTGGGGTTTCTTCAAGTGGAGTGACAGTGCAACAGCATTTGTTTTCACAAAAGAAAATCTAAAACATGAATCCGCTCTACATGGCAGATCATAATCAATTAGAACTAGCAAACACTGTTGATATGTATTATGTAATATCATGTTAGATGTTTTCTAATTCTCTCTGTACTGAGTGAACAAGAGTTGCATATATTTTGGATTTCCTAGGGTTACTTCAAGTATACGGTCATGTACTACGGTAGCTACAGCAATGAATCTCTGGTGGGTTACAACATGCAGCTGGCCTATTTCTTCACCATTGCAGTCTATATGGTGCTATGTGGAATTTCACTTATTTTCAGGTTAGTTAAGTCCTCATCATGCTAAAGATTTTACTCAAGTCCACAGGGAATTTGCTTTGTTATGACTCCTCAACATGCATGTGGGAGAAGAGGAGATAAGTCAAAAGAAAAAATTGATAAATATAATAATAAATTATTAGAAAATGTGAAAATTCTAATGCCAAAACAAGCAATCATAACATTGATTAATAGTTGTAGATATAAAAACTCTCATAGCTGCTCCAATAGCTCTGATTCTAACAATGATTCTGAATCTTGATTTGTCCACGTGCAGCATGGCAGTCAATTTCAAGAACAACTATGTACTAGCAGACTCGGCATCAAACAGTGCATGGCAACTTCTTTGCACCTGGGATTTTAGTGTAACCAATGAGAAAGCAGTGAAACAGCGCAGGAACAACCTTTGTGTCCAGCTCAAGGTGACTTATAGCTTTTTTCTTTTTCTAAAAAATATCAAATGCTGAATTAACTGTGACAGATTGAAATTCTGTATTTTACACCTACATACACATCAGTATTTCATTGTTTGTCCTCTTGCTGCTCACTCAGGAGTCTTTATCAGAAACGGCCCAGCAGGAGCGCCTTTCGGTCTCTGAAAAACTGAAGCACTATGGGATTAATTTTGGTTGCTGGCTTCTCTCCACAAGCTTGGCTTTTGGTTGTGCAGCCAGTATTTACTATCTCTGCAAGTATGAGATTGAGGTACATAAGTTAAAATGGAATAATTAGACTTTGGAATTACTTGTGTCTGTTAAATGTAGACTACAGGCAATGTGAATGCATATTTTTTCTCTAGAGAAATCACTTTTCTTGTTAGTAAAACTAGTATAAACTAAAAAACATGTAAAAATATATACCTCACCTGTACTCTCAGAGCGTGAAAATCTAAACCAGGTGTCATAAATTTACTGAAAGTCTTGTCATTTACCAACAGCGCAGGGTTTTTATTGTTTCATTGCATACAGTATTCGTCATTATGCACTATCTTTACCTGTTTTGTGTGCAGGCAACAAAAAATGACAATTGGTCTCTGCTTGAGGAGGCAAAGACACTCCTGGTTCCCTTTGTGGTGTCTTTAATAAACCTGGTTATTCCACTCTTCTACTCCCTCTTCAACAAATTTGAGCATTACTCCACCCACCGCAAACAGATATATGTTCTGTTGATCAGGTGAAATAAAACAATATATGTATATAAATATGTCTATGTCTATGTCTAGATAGATAACAAAATACAGATATCTTAGTTTACCATTAGACCGGAAATAAGGAGGCAACTAACCTTGTTTTGGTGTGCCTATGACATCATCACAGAGTCACCAGCATGGTAGCAGGCTCTCAATCTTGTTAGAGTTAATTGCAGTGTAATTTGTGGGCTGTGTTATAAAACAATGTAGGACTTCCTGAAGTATAGTGAGAAGACTGGGAGTGCTAGGATCTAGGAACAGTTCTAGGATCAGGCTTAAACAAAAGTAAATATAAAGTATAGTGGTATCTATGTAAAGCCATGACTGTATATATGTAAAGTGGTGCAGCTATCGACACATCTATACATTTATAGACCATAAATGCCTTAATGGTCTTGCTCCCCCATACCTTTCCGAGTTACTTCAGCCTTATATTCCTTCGCGGACCCTTAGATCAGCTGCTTTTGGTTGTCCCAAAATCTAGGCTAAAACGAAGAGGAGAACGAGCCTTTTCAATTATGGCTCCAAAACTTTGGACTACGCTGCCTTTAAATATTAAACAGGCATCTTTGTTTCCTGTTTTTAAGTCGCTTTTGAAAACACACCTTTTTTCGATTGCGTTCAGACTGGTGTGAGTTGATTTGTTTATTATGTGTAGTATTGTGTTTTTATGTGACTGTCAGTGGCTTCATCTTGTGTTTTACTCCTTTGTTTCTGTACAGCACTTTGGGAAAACTTTCTGTTTTTAAATGTGCTATATAAATAAATTGGATTTGGATTTGGATTTGGACATCTAGCACAAAGCAAATATAATTATTTATTTAACCAATAATAAAAATTGAAATACTTTCTTTTTTCACATACAGAAATGTCTTTCTCAAGATGTCCATTCTGTCTGTTTTGTGTTATTATTGGATGAATAAGGTGCCTGCTAAAGGTTCAGTAAGTAATAAATATCCATTTATCTATTTATTTGTGTTTTTTTAAACACAACATACGTTTATTTTATCTGTCCCTACTTTATTCATTAGGCATAGACATTCATTCGTGAATTTGTTTCATTCATCAGGGTTGGGAGTCCATGGTAGGGCAGTCTTTGTACCGTCTGGTCCTTTTTGACTTCCTTTTCCTGATGTTGGGATCTTTCTTTGGAGAGTTTCTTAGCAAGTGAGTTATAGAATTTCAATTCATATTTTATATTGTTAGATGGACCTATGTTTAAAATCACATACTCAATTTCTTTCTAATAGTGTGATCGGGACAAAATTAATACCACGCATGGGGGTTCCTGAGTTTGACGTAGCCAGAAATGTGCTTGAACTCATCTATTCACAGACGCTGGCCTGGTATGAACCATATGAACAATACATTCGACATTTCATAAGTTCTAGCAGTGTGTCAGTGGATTTTAGTCAAATCTTATGTTATCTATCTTGATCTTGGACCTTTTTAAATTATTTAAATGCAATCGTCTATTTTCTCTCCACAGGATTGGAATCTACTTCTCTCCTCTGCTACCTGCCATGCAGATTTTCAAATTCTTCATCCTGTTTTATCTAAAGAAGGTAAATGCTGCTACCAGGACTGCTCCATGCTCCATAAGGGTCGTGTTACTCTATTTGCACACCTCAGTCAATAATTAATTAAAATCCTTTCATCACATTGAATGGATGCTTTATTTTGGGTAATGGAAAAGACAGCCTGGGTTTCGGATTTAAGGAGTAACCATTATGGTTTAATGGTACCAGACAAGATCAATCAATCACTGAAATTTAATGAACTTTGTAGGATTTGTAATTTGATCTAGGCCGGATCTGCTGATGCTGTGTGTTTCATGAACCTGCTGAATGATCTTTTAAAAAGTCAATTCCAAGCTCTGTTTTCTGTTATGGCTCACAAGTTTATTAGCAAAGTTACTACAAAAATAAATCAATAATATATTTGTTTATGGATGTGTATTTATGGGGTAGTACAAGTTTGGTTTTTGCACTTCTCAGGTCAGTCTCACACATAACTGTCAGCCCCCACGGCGATCTGGCAGAGCAGCTCAGATGCAAACCATCTTCATCTTCCTTCTCTTCTTCCCGTTCTTCGTGGGAGCCCTGTCAATTGTTGCATACACTGCCTGGAGGTAAGAGGACATGACTTCAGCTGCTAAAAAAGAGAAAAATATATCCATCAATTCTATTTTATTCTTTTCTAAGCTAAAATAAAATTATATATATATATATATTTGTCTTTGATTAATAATGCATTTTGTACTGAAAATACAGAAAGGTTCCAGTCTCAGTCTTGTTTTGTTCACTCTGTCTTGCTCCATAGCCTGACTCCCTCAAAGTCCTGTGGCCCTTTTCGTGGACTCAACAATTCCTTCAGTGCGGTTGATGTCTGGATAGATGATCTAAAAAACATCACTGGCTCTCAGTGGGTCGTCGAGATTTACAATAATGTCATCCGGAGTGAAATCTTCTATTTTCTAATCACACTCATCATCCTGTAAGTGCATAGTGCAAGTGCTGTCTTATGTACACAGCATGTACTTTGTAACGTTGACTGAAAAAGTCCAAGCCATGTTTTGCATATAACTGAGCTTTGCATATGAATGCACATATGTACTGATGCAAAATTTGTGTCATTAAGCAAATGGTTTTCCTGTGTGCAATTTTACTGCTCAGTGTCATCATATACATATTGTGGCAAGTCACTAATGGTCGAAAGGAGCTTATTCGTCGTCTGAGACAACAGATTGTCAATGTGAGTTTGTTCTAGAAACTGTTTCCCTTAATATATGTTTCACCAGACCTCAGGAACAAGTGGAACTTGTCTAGTCTTGAATACATTTACATTTTGTTTATGTTTTTGTTTGCCTGACTGCTTCTGTTTCCCTCCCACCAGGAAGGGAAAGACAAGTCCTTCTTGTTAGAAAGGTTACAGGACCTTCAAAAATCTATCCCAAACAAAAACACCAAACAGAAGAAACAAAAAGGGGTTTGTTGTTAAAATTATTTCATGCTGACATCACTTTGCATGTAGAAGCTTGTTATCAGCCTTACTGAATATTTTATTTTCTGTTTAGAGCATGAAACAGCATTCATATGATCACTCATCTGGTGATCAGTCCAACTCAAATGCCATGGTTCAAGCTTTACTTGCACGTCAGCAACTTGAAGAGGAGGAGAAAAGATACAGCATTGGTGGAGTACCTGTTCCTTCTGAAATGTCTAACTCTAGTTCTCTGATGCAAGCCATGTTGGCCCGTCAACTAGCTGACCAGGAGAATGAAGATCAGTATCCGATGCATGATGAAAACCCATCATCTTCCAGTACACTTGCTCAGGCCATGGCAGCCAGAAACAGGGTGGAGGATGAAGACAATAATCAATATGACATTTTCAACAGATCCAGTGCCGTCACACAGGCCATGCAAGCCAGAAGAAGAGCAGAGGACACAGAAGATGACATGGGTGACCTGCCGCATCCAGTGTCAAGTGTCATGATGCAGGTCATGCAGGCCAGGCAGCAAGCACAGGAAGATGACAGAATTCAGTGGATGACTGCTCCACCACAAAACCCTGGGCCTTCAGGCTCTAGTGCTCTTATCCAGGCCATGCTAGCCCGGCAGGCGGCCCAGAATGAATACGATGATGGTTACTGAACAAAATGCTGAGTTTTATCTTACAGTGATGAAAAAACAGATGTATGAAAAACATCCACGTGGCTTTTTAAGACTGAATTTGCACTTTGCGAAGAATATATGAAAGAGATGAGTGTGCAGGTCCACCTCTTAATTCAACTTTTATACAAGTAAATTTTGAAATCTTTCTATGATGGTATGTCAGCCTTGTGTGATGAGTAATCCTAAACATAAATTTGTGCCATTTGTAATGTAAATGTTGTATAAGTTGTTAATTGTTGCACATAATGAAATGTGAGCTAGAAAAGGCAAAATAAAGGTAAAGGTTAAAAAAAAATGCCCCTGCAAAATTTGTTACAGTTGTTACTGGAGTGAAATGTAATTTTCCCAAGTGGCTGATAAAGACAACACTGCCCTCTTCAGGAACTATGCATACATTGCTACATTTGATTTATTTATTTATTTTTTTCCAAACGACAGCTCTTGTTCTGGACATTTTTAGAACACTCTCCAGAAACAGGAAAAAAAAAATACTAGGTTGAATATTATTTCTTTTATTTGTGCAAAAGAAAAAAAATGCTTCACTAAAAACTACTGAAATCAACTTTGTACTATTTTTACAGTTCAAAAATGTAACTGAAAAGGTTTAATAAACTGTGTGTTCTATATTTGTATCATACTAAAAACACCAGATGTGTTTTGTGGTGGGAAAGTAACAGTCAATCAAAACACAGTTTTGAAATGGGGAACTTTAATAGTCATCATACTTGCTTGAAACACTCCGCAGAGCCTTTTTACCGTCATGAAGTTTCTACTTTTCTCCAGTTAAAGCAGAATCATCAAATGAAAATGACTTACACTGTTAGAAATGTGGTGTACTGACTGTGATCACTCCAATAGTGCTAGTGTTTAGCACTATTGGAGTGTTGGAGAGTTGGGTGTTCGCCTTGTAATCCGAAGGTTGCCGGTTCGAGCCCCGGCTTGGACAGTCTCGGTCATTGTGTCCTTGAGCAAGACGCTTCACCCGTTGCAAACTGGTGGTGGTCAGAGGGCCCAGTGTCCGGCAGCCTCGCCTCTGTCAGTGCGCCCCAGGGTGGCTGTGGCTACAATGTAGCTTGCCATCACCAGTGTGTGGATGACAGGTTGTGTAAAGCGCTTTGGGGTCCTTAGGGACTAGAAAAGCGCTATACAAATACAGGCCATTTACCATTTACCATAGTGTTTATGGGAATTTTGTTCTCTGCGGTAAATTTCTTTCCAGTTTAAAAAAAAAAAAAATTCTAGTCCATCAAAAGTGTTTTGCAAATGATCGTTTGACCTTTATGACACCATCAAACTTAGCCAAGGTGAACATTCAAAAGAAAAATGATACATTATTACCAACAATCATTCTGTGTACAAACTTTACATCTATTTTACAATAAATAGTACCATAAATACTGTAAACAGGCACATCATTTGCAGTATACATTTATGGCTTTGATTCACAAGAATGAAAACCCAGTTCGATTTTCTGACTGAACATGTCTAATAAGGCTAGAAGCATTAAAGAGACACTCATTCTTTTGAAACAGTATAGATACACTTAACATTACATTTTAAATCTACATCGTGGTAAGCTGCACAAAAGAAAAAACACCTTCATGTCCACTTTTAGCTGCAATTTTCCAACTTTAAACTTCTATGACTTAAACTTTCATGATGGGTTTTCATTAAGGCAGTACTTAAATGTGTCAGACAGGGCTAACACCGCGGCCTGTTATCTTTGTAGGTGTTTGTCCCACAGTGAAAACTTACCAAAGACAGCTATGCGTCAGTCCAATGAGATGCCACATTAAGAGAAATGCTGCCACCTACTGTCCTTTCTCACTCAGCACTGCTCTTCCCCCAAAGAATTTGCAATGTCACTGAAGTCCAGCGAGTCACCTGGTATAGGAGTTTTCCTGCCACTTTTTATGGTCTGACTAGAGTAATAATCCACAGATTTGGAGATGGAGTGCACAGAGTGCTCCCGGAAATATCCGAATGCCTCCCGTGCGTCCTCCTCCCTGATGCTTTGCTCGAAGGTCTTGCGTTTGTGTCTGAACTCAATGACGGTCTTCGTATAGGAGTTGAGGGTGGTGACAGATGCACCCATACAGCAGGTGAAGGAAGCCCAGGCCATGCTGATATAAAACAGCAAGAGAATTCATATTTTAATAAACAGATGTGGTAGCTGAAAAAAAAAAACTAACAAAAAAAGTGAAAACCTAATGGTGCGCTTCAGTGTGGTGAGGTATTCTGACGTTTTACCCTCAATACCGTGACACTGTATTTGGTAAGATTAGTGCCAATCACTTTAAGTCCCCCTGGTCTCCTCAAACAGGCTGGTTCGCATGTGAGGTCAGACAATCAAATCATCATCCCATGTTGTTTTCATGCAGACTGGATAATTCCCATAGAAGGTCAAGAATTGTTTAGCCTTCAAAATGAATTTTCAGCATACTGTGCACATTGTAAAGGAGTAAAATATTATTCCCTTATGCAATTCTAATCACACCCGCACTGGGGCTTTGGACACCAAAGCCTAATCCTACCATAACACGAGAGCTTTGGACTTTTTTCATTACAGACAGTGATGCTGAAGAGAGGTGAGATCAGCGCTTCTGCTGACAGTGTGAGGCAGCACAGACATGCAGAGTGGACTTCTTCATCCTGTTTCTTAAAGAACGATTTGACTTAACTCTATCTATGTAACACTATAAATAACACAGCGTATAAAATGATCTGTATTGAGGTGGATGTTTGCAGAGTCTTACCAGAAAGACCAGCCATAGTCCCAGTTGTAGGGCCTCCAATCTGGTGGGCCAAGGCTGACGGTGACCTGGAAAACCTGTGTGTACATGACATGAGCCACCATGCCAAGAAGACCTGAAATCATATGCACAGTATATTGTTAGTAAGCTTTTCTGATTGATTCAGTGTACAAACAGAAAAGAAGAACAGTATTTAAAAAATACTTTGATGATTTCTTTCGAGTGCAGAATCAACCCTTTCCATGGGTATGGAAATATGAATATCCTAAGTAAAAACAGTGATGTTATCCAGGTGAGGATAACCTTAAATCCCCATCCAAGTAATTTGCTAAGGTTCATTTACAAACTGTTATTTTGGGAAAAGAAGTGAAAAACATATTCAGCTGACCCTCCGCTTTCTTCTCAAGGCTACTGTTTCTTTTTTAGATTTTGAATTGAGTTCAGATTTACTTCTGATCATTACAAGGAAACCAGAGGGATGTTTCTCTGGTTCAAGAACAACAGCTCCCTCCTTATTAACAGATTAACCAGGATATGTTTGTTATGTTGTATTTCAAAAGCTGGCTTACAAAGATAAATGACAATCTTAGAAACCAGAAGCAAATACTTGAATACAGTACACTGCAGGAAATGTCACAAAAGCATTAAAGTTAGTGAAAAATAGAATCAAGCACATACCTGAAAGTACTGTAAAGATGGCAGCAAAGGCATTGAGTTTGAGTCCATCAATGACATTGCTGGAGTGCACTAGCTCCAAACACATGAGACTGAAGCCAACCACCAGCAGAATAATGTACAACATCTCAGAAACAAGTGACAACCACAGCATCCCTGAAAAATGCCCAAAAAGCAAACAAGAAATGCACAATAACATAAATTAAGATGGAGATTCTTTATTAAAGGGAAGATTTTGATTTATTGTCACCTAACATCTCAATCTCACTGGTTAGTCAGACTTAATGTGGGGTGAAAGTAACATGACGATCTCATATGAAGTGCTACTTGAACTGATGTCAAAGCTTTCCGGTTTACAGAAAGCTTTATTCAGCCTTCCAATTAATCTAGTGGAATATAATCTGGCTGCACATGATGATCAGACATTTCAACTCCTCTTCACTCCGTTTCTCGATTTTTTGCTTTTCTTGACAGATTGACAGGAACTAAGCATTTCTCAAGTGAAAGTGTCATCGCAGCTAAACATCTGTGAAACTTTAAACTGAATGTGTGAGCCCTCCTTCATGATTTCACATTAAAACATTCTTGAACTGACAGTTGCTGATTAGATCAGAACGGACCAAGATGTTACAGTGATGCAGAAATATTCACAAACATGGGGAAGTACAGCTCAGTGAATGAAAATAGGGTAAGAATTAGAGGGCTTAAAGAGTTGTGATAACCAAGGTAACGCAGATAGCACTCACCTTTTTCTGATGCAGGGGCTAAATCAATAAAACTTCGACATCTCTCACCTAGAGACACAGCAGAAGATGACACGCTGTCATGATTTATTATTTATTACTGATCATATATATATATATATATATGGACTTTAAAAACACAGGTGGACTCAAAAACTGTGGCATAATGACAGCCTGTGACAAACAGGATACAAAATAACCAGTGACACTAAGGATTCCTGCAGACATGATGTTTTCCATCTGTTGACCAGAGCATGCCACTGGATTTGTTGCAAGTGGAACGCTTTAATCAGGTAGAAGGAGGGTGGCAACAGCTGTTTTGAGGAAAAACTCATCAAGGCCTCTGTTACGTAATCCTTATTAACTCAAGCTGTCTCAGCACCCCCTTCCTCCTCACCATCCCACAGTCACTTGATGAGATAAAAATGTGTTATTGTAATTGCTTCTTGGATATTTTGAATTTGTGGTTTGTTTCTAGTACATCACAAAAACACAGATTATCAGCACAGGTTGTCATGGCGTATTACAGAGCTGACAGACAGATGCTTCAGTAATTCCTTATCCAGCTGTAATAAACTAAACAGAGAGAGGACTAATCTGGGCTGATCACACCTTTTGTCCCTGAACTTTTCATGGTCATGATCACTCCTCTGACACACGTATAATCCACCCTCTTGAGCCCTCTGTTATTAATTTACAATACTCCATAATGGTCAGACTTAGTGAGTAACTCAAGCAACACACCATTCAAGTCCCAGGCAGCCGGCCAGCTGGGGATCTAAGTGCTATTTTGTCTCCCTTAAAAAACAAATAATGATGAAAAAGTGAATTAAATGATTTCAGACTCAAGCTTTCAAGTGCTGCTGCTACTTTTCTAAGGCATAATGACACAAATGGAGAGCCATTAAAAAAAATAAGGAAAGAAAATCTCTGAAGGAGCAGCCAATCTCCATTTTAACTAAGTGTTGTATTTTGACAAAGGAGGAGATTAAAACGACAAGTTTATAAAAATTACTATTTACTGTTTTTTTATTTTATTTCTTTGGCTATTTTAAATGTTGAATGGTTGTTCGTTAATGCTTACATCAGCTCAGGTGTTGTCAAGTTTTATGACAATTATAAACAATTAAAACTAAAGATTAAAAAAAGATTATAAATAATAAGAAAAAATAGCTAAATTAAAGTCTTTACACTGATTTCAAAGCCATTCCTTCGTGATCATGAATTGGCGCATGTGCCATTTTTCTTCACTTACAGAAGCTTTTATTGCCGAGATTATCGTTGTGTTACATGAATAGTTATGTGTTTCTCTTAAGTTAGGAAAAAGAACCAAAGTAGTATGTAATCATTCCAGCTGCTGTGTTAACTAATAAAAAACATTCACGCACCACACACACACACACACACACACACACCTTACTTTCATCGTGAATATTTTCCTCGCATGAGATCCAGATTCCGGTGTGGAACTGACGGAACAGGAACCTGTCGTCGCCTGTCTCCCAGCTGTACACCACTTTGTTGGGGTCCGTTTCGTTCACCCCGTAGTCTATACACTGGTGCGTCCGCAGCTTGCTGCACTTTGGCTTGGGCACTCTCTGCGTCCCGACGCACCAGTAAGTAGTTATGAACGCGGTTATGGAGAAAAACAGCGCGAAGAAGTTCAAGCTAAGCGACAGAAGGGTCCTGGATCGGCGGCTCATCCTCATTGTCTGCGTAAAGGATGAGGCAGCGCGCGGCGTTCCGAAAAGTTCATGGGTGCGAAGTAGGAGGGACGCGCGAGCCGCAGCTAATTTCCAAGCACAACAGGTGAGGCGATGATCACATTCGGCACTCGGCAGTTTTCAACAACTTCCACTGGTGCACAAAGTGCAAACATCATCTCCGAGAGAGCTGAGCTGTGCGCCAAAATGTCACATTTCCGTCATTTTCACACGCGCTGCCCTACGAGTGTCCACCCTATAGGATGTCACGTTGCGTGAGGATTTGTCCAAGTTTGACCAAGGATTTTCTTATGACGCTCTCTCTCCCGGACTCCCTCTCGCCGTCATTTACGCCTCCCCTCCCTCCATGCCTAAGAATTTATCAGCTGCAAGACGATTATCAGACTGATGCGTAGGAAGTTACCACGGAAACGTTGAAATAAGATGCAGCAAGAGTTGAAAAGTGAAAGCTGTAAGAGGCTATTCAGGGATATGTGAGTGTATTTTCACGAAGCGGAAAATTTAAAAAAATCTCAGACCTATAAAACAGTTCACATGGTTGATCCCGAGAGTTCAGCTTCAACAAGCTATTTTAAAGCAATACGGCAAAAAGAGACTTTCTTCTGACATCTCAATAGTCCTCTATTTGGAAACCACTTTGTAACTGTATTCTTTAATATAATAATAGTGGCTATTTTGCCTTAAGATGAATGATAATAATGCTACACCTAGAGGACAATAGCCTATTTAGCACAATGAAAATTACTGACGTGAGGACGTGAAAAAATAAAACTCAACAATAAATGAACCTCATGAAGTTTCGGTTAATTTTATGTTGTGACCAGTGACAATAACTGTAAATAATCAGTCAATTAACTTAGCAAAACCTGTTAAAACTTATTAAAAATGTAATACAGGAAATGTTCTCAGATGTGTATCTGTCGATCTTAATTGAAGAAGACTCAGTGAAAGAATTGTTTTTAATTTATTTTTGTTTGAAAAAAGAGTATCAGACTTAAAACATTACAGATGAATAAAGAATATCTATGATGTCCTCACCAGTTCATTCAGTTCTTAAAATGAATGAAATCTAATAGAATTCCGTTGCATAAGAGTTCATTTGAAATTCATTGCAACACTTTCTACTTCTCGCCTTCATTTCTGAGAGTTGGTTTTGTTTTCAGAGAAGCTGACCTGCGCTCTTGCATTTAGAGGGAGGTCATGTGGGGAGGATGATGAGCCTGCAGCTGCTCCGGACAAAATCAAAAGTGAGCAGAGCTCAACAGACTTGAGCTCTGCTCACTGATATAAGCAGAGAAAACTGCAGACTCTAGAGGCGAGGTGCCGAGTCCTCAGAGAATGACTTCTAATCTGAATTTTGCCGGAAACGTGCTTATCAAACAAA
>NW_005187466.1:1613851-1669011 GCF_000239375.1 Pundamilia nyererei | reverse complement strand
TTAATGCTTAAAAAAACCTTCCAAAGTGGCTGAATTAAAATAATTCTGCAAAGAACAGAATACCAAATCCCCCCTACCATGATGTGAAAGACTCACAAATACTTGATTGCAGTTCTTGTTGCCAAGGGTAACACAACCAATTATTAGGTTTTTGGGGCAATTACTTTTTCCACATAGGTTTGGATAACTTTTCTCTCTTAATAGATGAAATCATCATTTAAAAATGGCATTTTGTATTCATTTGGGTTGTTTTTTTTCTGCGCTACAGTTCTTCAATCTGAAACATATTGTTGCATATGTGAAAAATGTGCAACAAACTAAGAGCTCAGGAGTCAAATAATTTTTATGGCCCTGCACTTGTCTACAGTCTGGTAAACTGCTTATGACGTCTCTGTGATGGTCATAGGCCGTCTCTTAAGCTCGTGACAAGAAGTTAATCCACGCTTTTAAGTTAACCAGTCTTTTCCTGTAATGTGGGAAATCCAATCACACATCCAACCAAGACTTTGAGCACAATAATTCAGTTCGTAAATGTGTCAGAGAGTTTTGCTATGCACACGGCATCCCCCAATGGAAATTAAGACTGATTCAGTATTCATATCAACGTAGTATAAAGCTAAGCAAAATAGATGTTCTCTAGTTTTCTTGTACTTAAAGTCCAGGTTTTTTTTTTAAAGTATACTCTTGGTTAGGAACTATAACTTTGGAACAGCCAGGGCTTTCAGTTTTTGGATGGTAGCTGAAGTTGTCAAAGCATGTAAAACAAAGCAGTGTTTTTTTTTACTTGTGCACATTGGGAATGGCATTTCTCATTCTTTGTTAGCACTGGCAAATGTTTAGGGCATTAAGGCAAATGGCTAAGCACAATTGTTCAAGCACTTCAACTAATTACAAGTTGTGATCAAAGTAGATACTATTTCAGATAGTTTTACTCTCCAAAATATATATTTTTTATTTGATTTGATTTTTTTTTTTTTTATCTTGGGAGGCACTGCATGGACAGTAATCCATCTACAAGTCAAAATCTGCTTATGCCACAAGTGTAAATATGACTATTGTAAAACAAACCCCCTCACAGAAGAGAAAGAAAAGTAGCAAGGCAGTGTAGCAAGGAGGAGACCACAGAGTAGATGCAGAGAATGGATGTAGTGTACTCTCACTTTAGCCAAATTATCTGTGGCCAAACAGGAGTGACAGGATGTACAGTGGTTCACAGCAGTACTTCTGTGGTATAATACTGCACTTAGCAGACCTATGTAAGTATCTTATTGGTATGCAAAAACTGAAGACTTTCATCTTTAATCCAAGGGATTTAACAAAAGTATTGCACTGACTGTTTAGGAATAATGAACATTTTTATACTCATTTTTAGAGGCTCAAAGGAAATTAGACAGGTGACTGATAAAAATACTAGTTCCCTCATTACTTTATGACAGATTAGACATATAAAAGATCTGGAGTTAATTCCAAGTGTTGTACTTGTAGTTGCGTTGTTTAATCCAGCTATTCCCTGGAACTCGCAAGATGAAATCCAAAAGAATGTCAGTGAGAATGAAGGAGGACATCATTACCCTGAAAAGTCAAAATCAGAAAAATAGCAAAATATTTAGGGGTGCCCAAATCAATTATCTGGTACATTCTTAAAAAGAATGAATGCAGTGGTCAGCTCAGCAACACTTAAAAGCCTGGAAAAGCAGGAATGGGAGCCAAAAAGGATGATCACAATACTCTTTTCTTTGGTTACCACTTCAAAATATCCTGCAAATTAAACGTCTGTGACCAAACAGGAGTGAGAGGATGTCACAAGGAGGTAGGTATATTATCTTCAGAGTCTACAATCAAGAGACATACATGAATGGAAATGCAGAGATTTCATAATAAGTTGCAGACCAGTGATTACACTGAAGATCAGGAAGATTATTTTTAGCCAGAAAACATCTAAAAGAGCATGTGCAGTACTGCAAAGAAAAAAATCTCTGGACAGATGAAACCAAGATTAACTTGAACTAGAATGATGAGAAGAGGAAAGTGTATAAAAGGAGAGAAACAGCTTATAATCCAAAGAATACCAAATTATCTATCAAACATGGCGGCAATGTTATGGAAGGGCCAATGGAACCGGGTCATTAGTGTTAACTGATAATGTGATTGCTGATAGAAGTAGCAGGATTAATTCTGCAGTGTCCATACTATCTGCTCAGAAGGGATTACAGTCCTAATGACTTAAAGAATACTGTTAAAGCAAACCCGGAGTTTCTCGAGGCATGGCCATACAGCAGCGGTCCCCGAGCCACGGTCGTGAGTCGTTTGGTACCAGGCCGCGAGAGTTGAGGCTCGGGTGTGAAATTTATGCTTTTCAGGAGTTTTATCATTTTTTTAAGCGTTTTTATCATTAACTCGGTTTCCCTGGGTCTTTTCCTGTGTGTTATGAATAATTCTTCTTACTTAGGTACCGGTACTGGTTTTATTTTGTTGTATTTAAAGGCCGGTCTGTGAAAATATATAGGACTGTCTACTGTGCACCAACCTGACTTCTGCACAACACACCTGCTGGTCCCAACCCCATTAAGAAGGGAAAAAATTCCACAAACGAACCCTGAAAAGGCACACCGTGAAGTGAAAACCATTTCAGATGGCTACATCATGAATCTCATCGAGAGAAGGCCAAGGGTTTGCAGGGCCGTCAACAAAGTGTAGGGTGGCTATTTCCAAAATATAATCTAAAATATAATTACTTGCTACGTAAATCCATATATCTTGCTTCATATATTTGATGTCTTCAGTTTGTATATACAATGTAGAAAGCAGTAAAAAATAAAGAAAAACCACGAGAGAAACCATGAGAAGGTGTGTCCAAACTTTCGACTGGTAGTGCATAGACATCTTAGCTTTCAGGCACAGAAGCCAGAATGGATTTCTCTAGTTGCTGGAATAGAAAAATACAACTGAAATGTTAGGATTCGATAGGAGAAAAGAAGTTGGCACATTTCCTTACAGCTTTTCCTAAGCCCAGGGCACAAGCGTCATGAATTATCATTGATGGAAGAAGAGAAAAAAAAGGAAAAAAACTAAAGCATTAAAAGCAATTGTGATGTTCTTTTGTCCCTTGGAACATCTTTGGGTGACAGCTTTTGCACGAATCAAGATGACCAAGTATATAGACACACAGATTAACAGACACAAATTTTCCTTCAGGAGATTATTTCATATCCGTGTTCTATATGACCGCAAAATACATGCAGCATAGCAATTTTTAACTGCAAAATGCATAGACTTACAAGGATATTTTGATAGTATGCACAGCTACCCATGTCAAAAGAGATTAAAAGTCATTGCACTTATGTTTTGATTTGGTCATGAATACCTTTAAAGCATATGCAGTCTCATAGCGCACATAGTAAGGGCTAAGCTCTTGACAGACACAGCATTCATTTGTATTTCCACAGCAACTTCCACTTAAAGCTGCTAAGAGTAGAATGTGCCTCTAAACAGATAGCCCCTAAGGATTAGTCTTCATAATCTGCCGTTCACTGATCCTCGAAATCATACGGTCTGGGTGCTCTGAAATCAGCTTACAGTGATAGTAGATGGTGTGTGAGTGGTTTTATGATTGGGATTGTGTTCTATGTGGGCTTTTCATACAGTAGCAGTGAATGAAAAAAAAAAAAAGACAATTGTTTGGGTATTGGGTGTTGCGTCCAATCTGCACAGAGGATGTAGACTGTAGCAGCAGCACGGTTCATGCCATTCCAGTGCTCACACTTGCACGCAATCTTTCATATTTGCAGTGCTAGACAGCAAAGAGTATTCTTTATTCTGTTCAAAAACCTTGGTGTCTGCACTGAGCAACTGAGCATGTTTGCCAAGAGAAAATCCAGAGCTGGTGAGAAAACAACACCTAATATACAAGTGCAAGGAAAGACTATGCAGTTTCCCTGTTCTACAAAAAACAGCAACAGTGTTTTACACAGCTGTACAATATAATAAAGTTTGAGTTCAGGAGACACCTGACAGTGCACCTGGGTTGTGGAGAATGAGATAGTGAATAGGACAGGATTATAGTACACTCTAAAAAAGAATATCTAAATGTTTGTCATAGAGAACATACTCAGTCACAGCTGAGCTGAACTGATTAACTTCCTGTGGTGGGGCGTGGACTGCGGTGCCGTGTGGACGCACCTGCACGGAGGTAACTGGAGCTGCAAGTTGCATTGTGGTGTGATGCATGTGCGGCTGGCAGCCGCAGTCAATAAAGATGGCTCAAAACTATGATCTCTGGACCCGCCGTGTCTCATTCACACCCCACTTCCATTACTCAGAACATTAATCAGAATTATTCAGGGAGAGAAAATCCACAGAAAACATTTAAGATCTTCTTGATGCATGCTCAATCATCCAGGTAAGTAAATCTCCAAAAGTTGATTCTGTTCATCTGGACGTAGCGTTTTGAGGGAGAAACGTTTCGTCACTCATCCAAGTGACTTCTTCATTCTCAGCTGACTGCAGGTTTCCCCAAATCGTATAAACAGTACATTTGCATAATGAGTGAAACCAGCCCACTGAAGGAACAATGGACTGGTAGGTCAGTTCCTTAATCTTAATTATGCAAATTCTCATGACCATTGATCAACAACCACTGATCAATGGCCATGAGTACCATTCACAGAGAGTTGGGGAATGGCTGCAATCACAGCATTGTAAGATGGTGAAAGACGTACCCTTAGGCCCCTCCTCGATTCAGAGATGGTCTTTCCCTTTTCACATAAATGGGCTCCTTGACTCCGCGCTCAAACCAGCGTTCCTCCCTGTCCAAGATGTGTACTGGCCAGGACTCTGCAGTCTATTTACACCTAGAGGCCAGTGGACACTCTTTCAAGGATGAGGATGTACACATCTTGGACAAGGAGGAACACTGTTTTGAGCGAACTCAGTTTTTTACTGGAAAGCACTTTGGTCAATAAAGTTGGATTGGATCGGGACAAGAAATCAGCACCAAGACGGTACAGCATTGCGGATATTTTTTAAACAAGTGGTACCATTATAATTTATTAATGAAAACATTTCTAGACATGTCAAATTTAGCTATAGACAAAAGCAGACAAATAATCATCTTATTAAACCTTATACACAGTCTGATGCAGTAGATACATATTTTATAAAAAAAAAAGATGAAAGTATTAGTCTAATCATTCTGCATTTCATAGGTAATACCAAATATTAAACAGATGTAGGGATATTATTGATATGAGGACAGTTTGGTTGAGGAGAACTAGAAACATTTCTCATAAATAAGCTGTTTATTGAAAATGAGTAGACATGTTATTACTATCTTTTTCTTTTAATATACCAATGTGCCATCACCCTTTTTTGTGTCGTATAAACATCACATTGGCCTCCAAACAGCAAACTGAAACAAGCACAAACAGTAGACTGTCTCGGTTTGGCTCCTTTACAAAACTGCAGAAATGTTAATGGATCCCGATGGAAGAAAAATGCTGTATCAATTCTTTTCTCTTTGAGGTGGAATAGCGAGTTCTATGCTGAGCTGGAAACAGCCAGTTTCTTCAAGTGGTCCATGAAGACCTGCAGGCTCACGTCATCAGTAAGGATTGGGGCTCCTGTCTCCTATTGGAACAAGGGAGGAGCAAAATGGTGACTTACTCACTTTGCAAACACATCTCATCACGACATAACTCTGACCACTTTAATGAGCAAAATGCCCCGCTTTGAAGATTGGCTTATGCAAGACCACGCTCTGGTGATAATCCTATTCTCAGACTTCCGTAGCTTTTCTCCTTTTCTTGCAGTATTTGTACAAAGCACTTCCTTGACTTGGGAAATAAGAGATTAGTGCTATTTTCAGCTTGCAATCTTCTACAGGTTAGCTTATCCAAGACCTGTATTTACTGACAGTTTGCCTGTCCTGTGGGTGAAAAACAATCAGGGTGGATGTCTCAGAAGACTTAAAGTCAATCCTGGGATTTTAGTCTATACTTGTACAAATAGATG
The DNA here is from genome assembly GCF_000239375.1 of Pundamilia nyererei. NCBI lineage: Eukaryota > Metazoa > Chordata > Actinopteri > Cichliformes > Cichlidae > Pundamilia > Pundamilia nyererei. Next base: position 1,663,002 of record NW_005187466.1, on the reverse strand, counting down.
AAATGAAAACTTTATGGAAAATAAAAAAAATGTATGCATGAGGCAGGAGACAAATCCACTACATTTGAGAATTTTACATTTACATATTTGAATGTAGCGCAAAAGATATAACTATAGTAAAACTGCAAATTTGGTGCCTTTCATTAAACTAAAAACAAAACAGGCTAGTTGAGAATTTCAGTCCAAACGTTTCAAAAACAAATGCAAATAAAACAGTATATTTTAATACCGTACCTGTCCCCAGGCATAGAGGTTGTTGTGGGTCTGCGATGGGTTGACCTTTGAGAGCAGGAAGCGAGCCTGGGAGCCTCCGTGCTCAGTGTCAATGTAGCGTGGCATGGGGAAGCGTGTCTGTAGGATCTCTTGAGCGTCATCCAGTGGAGCCTGCAGCAGCTGTTTGAAGTTCTCATACTCTGCCATTTCTTGGTAGCCTGCTTTTCGCCATTGAGCAATGGTCTGGAACAAAAAAGAGAAAAAAATCCAAATGCATCACAACATACAGAGTTTTGTGTAAATAGTTTAAGCATATAAAATAACATTTTTAATGGATAATTTGTTGAAAAATCTGCTGCCTTACCTCTCCATGGTAGATAACCAGCTGGAAGAAGGTGTCCATCAGCAGGATTCGATCTGGCAGGATACTGCTGCTGTCCAGGAGCACAGGCTGTAACACATCCATGACACAATGCACAACAATTTAGCACCAAAAATATAAACACTTTTGCTAGGAGCTGGCTGTTCAGCTGCCAGTGAGTAACACAAAACATTGATGATAGGATGATAGTGTTGAGCGTATGAGGCTGACCTCTGGTGGTCCGTGGAAGGAGTACGAGTAGAGGATGGGCTGGATCATGATCAGGGACTGGGTCAGGTCTTGCCTGACAAAGTGATGCCTGTAGTAGGAAGACTCATCTGGGCTGTTGTTGAAAACTTGCAGGAATGGTGACCGTCGCAAGTGGAACATAAACTGTAGGTGTAGGAGAGAAAAATGTTCACACAATGTTCACATTGTTTTTCCTAGCAGAGTATTCCAGCATAACTGAATTAAATTAGGGGGGAGTATGATAATCATAATAATGGCTACATTTGAAAGAAATTACCTGTGGATAGAGGGACAGAGACTCTGACAGTCTAAAAGATGTCGGATCATCTTTGTTGAACTGGCCAAATTTCTGACACTGAAACAAAGGAACAAGATAACGTGGTTTAAATACGTACCATGCATGACGTTCACATCAGGAGTCATAATAGATAAATATCAACACTATTCACAACATGGGTATCGGAAGTATTCCAACTATGTATTGTTAACATGTTGCAAACTCTGCTACGTAGGAGTGTCACTTACCAGGCGGATGAGCTGCCTGTCAAGCCAACGCAACACATCAGGACCCTCTTCAGACTCTGCCCTAAAGACGCCCAAGCGGGCCATGAGCACTGCAGCTGCTTCTTGGTCAAAGGATGATTCGATGTGCTGAATCTGAGATTGGGCATCTGCCCAGCTGGAGTAGTTTAAGAAAGAAAGAGAAGCGAGAAAGAGAATGGGAGGGATAGAGATAAGAAGAATAGAAGAAACCAGAGAAGCAGAGGTCAGAATAGGTGTGGTGTACATGACGCACATGCAAACAGGTCTCAAAGGCGTTGGTCTAAATTGCAGGAATGCAAACATCCTTTCTAGAGAGGAAAATATTTATGCAGTTGTCATTCTCTTGGCCTCATTAAACCAACATTTTACACTCCCAGCATTTACTTTATTGAGAACATACCAAATTTAAGTACATTTTAGGTGCAGTCTAGTTGGCCATGGTTCACATCCATTTAGATGAACAATGAAAAGGTGGCAGCTGTCATTCTCTTGGGTGCATTGGAGGCTCATTAAACCATCATTTTACACACCCGACATTATCTTTATTAAGAGGAACCGGTTTGGTAAGAACATACCAAATTTAAGCGCATTTTTAGGTGCAGTCTAGTTAATCATGTTTCATATCAATTTAGATGAACAATAAAACAGGAGTCTTACTTCCTGGCGATGGTGGTGACCCGTATCCTTCTTTGTGTGTTTGAGTGCTGGTACTGGGTTACAAACTGGACTGCCCCACGTCCGCCCTGAGGGACTGGTGCATTGTGCTGCAAACACAAAACAGTAGAAACAGTAAGAATGCAGTTGACAATCATTTCTATTTTACTGGGAAAGGGGGGAAAAAAAGAAGAAAAGAAAAACCCATACAGAGACACAAAAAGCCTTTGTCTGAAGAATCTTTTACTAAACAAAGCCACAATTCTTCATTACAACTATTCATTGTTTGGCGTCCTAACATTTCCACTCTTATCAGCTTACTGTAATTCTATCTAGCTAAAATGCTGAGGTTCAAGTTCTTATTTTACCTGATTCACAACTTCAAAATAGATGCCCAAAGTAGTGGAGGGGTTGAGACCGCACACCTTCCATTGGCTGGTGCCACCAATGCCCAATTCCTGCACAAAACAGAGAGTGCAATTTGATAAATATCCCAGATTACTCAACATGACAGTAAAGAATCCAAATCATATCTGGCTCAGTCACTCACATTCTCTGATACACAGGGAGACTTTGAGTTGAGTGAAACACACGGTCCAATTGCACCGGAAACCTTCAGCTCTCTCGAGGTCTATAAAGCCAGACAGAGAAAGAAATACAGTTAACGTTTTCAACAGCTAATATATGTTACCTTTGTTCTATCATTACAAATCCCAATATAGAAAGTAATCACACGTATAACTCAAAGGACTAAATCAAGCCTTTACCTTGACTTCCAGGACACCTCCAAAGGCCATGCGGAAGTCACCATTGTAGTCCTTACTAAAGACTCTCTGGAAGGTTTGTTTGAACAATGAGGTATTGAAGGAGTCTCCCATCACAATGTGCCCCCTGAAACACAGCACAATAAATTGTCAAGATTCTTAATTATTTTTTAAAAGGGCATACTAATGCAATTACACACCTTCAATGAATGTAATAAATAGTGCTTACTTACCCAGTGAGATTAGATAAGCACTTCATTTCAAGCAGTCCAGTCTGGTCTAGGGCGCAGGCATAGATATCAATACTGTGGCCATTTGTTGCTGAACGATTGGCCAAGGCTTCATAATACTGTGAAAAACAAACAAACACGTTAAATTTATGTAATATGCAAGGAAAGGTTTCAATCAAATACAAGTACTACTGCATGCTTACCTTGGTGGCCTTTTTCAGATGGCGAGCATTGTCTTTCTGGATGTCATGCCAGGAACGAATTGGAGTTTTCAGCTCATCTCCCACCACCATTCCAGGGCCCTGGGTGGGTGGTCCTCCAATAAAAAGCATCACACGAGCCCCTGTGTTGGGGAATGTACCCTGAGGAGACAGGAAATGGACTTCAGTTAGTGCAAGTATCATTATACCCCAAGTTAACATTCAGCAATTCTGCGATCTCGTGTAAAATATATCGTCAAAACTTTTTTGCTTTTATAACAACCAATATGTGCAAGTGGAATTTACATCACAAAATAAAACATCATTAACCAGTCCATTTGAAAATGAACCATAAAAGCATAAATGTTGAATTAAGGGAACGAGTTAGAATAAATGGTTCAAGGAACACGTGTAAGCAAAGGGCAGACTTCATAACCAACTCTTCCAACAGTGAGGTCCAGAGTCCAAGAGTCTGGGAAGGTCTGAGATAGTGAAATATTTGGAACTCAACCAAGTAGCCACCAAGCAGCAGGAATTTGCTTTAAATATGATGTCTGTATTTGATAACACATTCTATATAAAGGCTGATTCATTTACCAAAGGGACAAAGAGTTATCATTCAAAGAGAACAAACAAATGAGCCAGCTGATACTTGATGCCAAAAGCTGTTTGCGGTTCTCCTTTACATGGAAAAAATAAATAAATAAAAGACTCATTCATTTAGTCATATCCCTTAAGACAAATCAGTGAATCTGAAGTTAGTGAAAGAGCAAAATGTATTCTAGTACAGCTGGGGAATGTTCTGTTGTACTATCAGTTATATAACCACACAGATTAGCAGTACAAAAAGGGTGGTTGACAGTGGAGGGAAAAAAAAGCACAAGGCAAATAGGTAACAGCCTTTGAACGGACAGAGAATATTTACTGTTTGTCTGATCATTATCAGACAGCGTGTGCTGTTCGGAAGAGGTACATGTGGCACAATTGTCTTTAAGAAGCTAAAGTTCAGGTTGCTGTGAATTACTGTATTTGCTTTATTTGTAGATAAACCTTGTAAATGACTGTTTCTGTGATCATAAATGGCTTTATGTGTTCCATTTCAGATTATTGACAGTACAGCATCACTTGTATGCACTTAATGTATGAGATAATTTTTTGTCTTTCGTACCTCCAGCAGGCCGACAGCGACAGACAGCGCAACACCAGTGGATCGGAGTGGCCGTTTACCCTGAGGGACAGGCCACGGGTCTCTCTGAAGCTCTCCCAGCAAATCTGTCAGATTCATATCGACTCGATGCACAGGCTGAAGAAACCTGAATATAAGACACACACACACGTTTTAGAAAAAAAAAAGTGCTTTGCTTTTTTTGTAAACAATAACCATCAACTGACAAACATGAATTGATTGTGCTCCGACGTACTTGCAAGTGGCAGCAGCATCCTGAGGGGCCAAAGGACGACCTTGTTGTCCTGTTACAGCTGGCTTTGTTAAACCCAGCATCTCCTGAAATGAAAAGCAAAGGTTTTACACGTTTAACAATAGCTAACCTTGTTTTTTGTACTTTTTAATCTAAATGGACTTCCTGTTTTTTCCCCCCTAATAAGTGTGTCACTCACACCAGACTACCAAAGGCCTTTGGCTGGACTTACCTGTATCTGTTTGGCGGTAAGATCCTTGGTGCCTCGGAACACATAGCTCTTAGCAATCCCCTCGCAGCTCAGCTCATGAACTTGAACCATGCGGCCAAATGTGATGAGGCCCACAAGAGCGTTGGGGGGCAGCAGACTGAGAGACATCTGGAGAGACTCCTTGAGAGCCTGGAGATCTTCTTCTTCCAAACATGTGTCCACCACATACAGGAAGATGAGAGGAGCTGCAGGACCACGCTGTAAAGAGGCAGGAGACTAAAGTCAAAAACTGATGAAATCACATTGTATCCAAACAGTCATAATCACATGGTGAAGAACAATTGAGACTATTGTTTATGCATTCCTTTTCATGTGGTGCTGTGTGGTTTGCTGCTTGCTTCGTATATATTTCTATATTACCGGCACTAGCAGAGATGGCATGTGAACATCAGAAGCTCATAGTCATACTTTCTGAATACACTACACATTATAAACTAGTAGTAGTATTGTTACAAATGCCAACCACAACAGACGTCAGGCTCAAAGTGGTTTTGCTTTTATAATTACCATTTAAAATGTTTATTACAGCCACCTGTATAATTTAACTTAGGTCTACTTTTCTGTTATTACATCTGTCACTGTCAAAAATAAGGCATCCCTAAAAAAACATATGTGATACTACTGAAAACTGTTAATGTTGACCTTTATACCTTGCATCTTCTGGACTTAATACAAATTGTTAAGGTCAGAGTGCAGACATGTATGCAGTATTTACCTGTACTATGTACTCAATTGTAGAAAACTGTGGCATAAGCTCAGCTGGCTGGTTCACGTCTGATATGCCTGCGTAAGAGGGAGGGAACTGCGCACACACACACACACACACACACACACACGCACACAGAAAGATATCAAGATTAACCAACCTAAAAAAGGAATGTAGCTCATCAGCATTAAGTTATGAATGCAGAGACACATTTTGGCAGCGATATGTTTCAAATAGCAGCAAGACTAAACTATGCTCTCAGCCACAGTACTTACAGGGTTTCTCTGGAAGCAGAAGTTGCAGGCCCATATTTTTGCTCTGAAGTCAACTTGACTGTAAAAAATACGAATAAAAGTAAGAAAATAGAGGTTGTATCTAATTGTCATAAGTGTGGCTGTGACTGAAATATACACAAGGTGTATTTAGTGTTTGCAGTTCTCATGCACCACACCCAATACTAAGAACACCTCAGCATTTAGAAGTGCTGATGTGTTAGAAAAAAAAAGTCAAATTCAAATCCCTGCATCTCGTTTCATTCACATTTACATTTGCAAATATAACACTTTAGTAAATAAATGTCAGGAACAGACATCTGTGGCTTTAAATGATGAAACTAAAATACTAAAAGTCAAGGAAATTATATCACATACATATACCAAAACGCATGATTAAAATAAACATTCAAAAGGATACACTTTATAAGCTAGAGTACTGTTTTTCTGTGAAACTCACCATAGTGGGTTGAGCACTGCCTTACAGTTGGCCCGGCTGCAAAGAACTGGCTCATACTGGACCGGTGGCAAGTTGGGCCTCTCTTTGAGAGGTGTGAAGAGGCAGGAGACAGGGACTACCAGCCTGGTGGCTTCAAGGCGGCTCGAGGGCCAGAGGTTCCAGCTGAATCTCACCCCATCTCTGTCCTCATTTTGTTGAATGAACTCCTGGTAGGTTGTCATCACTGATCTTCAGAAGGAAAAGATCCCCCAAAATAACACAGTGAGGTTATCAGTCCCGCTGAAGAATTAAAATAATAAGCGTGGAAGTGGTAATCCAAACGGTACCACTCCAAATCTTCCGATGTTCCCTCTCTGCTGTGTACCGGCTTTCTTCTGCTAGCTGCAGTCAGCGCCTACTCTTTATACCTGTGATCTTTTCTCTCGTGTGCTATAAAAAGGAACGGATTTTCGAAAGCATGACGCACAAATTTTAACATTAGAAAACCTGACCAGCAAGTTTTCAAAGAGTGCGGAGGAATCCTGCAAGTATTTTAAAGCTCTACCTTTGTTAGCGGACGTCACTGAAACATTAGTGACGCCTTTTGCAAATCATTGCCAAGCATGCTGTTGTAGCAACTGTATACTCTCATTCTTTCTCATGACTATGTGAAGCTGCATAGTCAAGAATAAACATCAAAGGACTGCAAAAACATGCAACGTGTTTAACGTGGATTAAATTATATAAGAGTTTTTATTATTCACACATTACATTATCTGTTGTAATTTTTTCCCAGTTCAGCCAACTAACTTATGTGTTACAACATACCCCAGAGCCAAGACTGACAGCACAGGGTCCAGAAATTCTCATCTCATAAAACAAACAGAAAAGGTAGTATAGATTCACACAACTAAGATGAACTTGTACAACTAATTTATATTCACAGGGAAATCTATTGTTTTTTTTTTACTCATTTGTTGTATTGCTCTAAGCCACTTTGCAGTAGTTTAGGTATACAGGCTATTGTTATTCTTTGATTAACTAATCTATTGTTGTAAATTATTGAAAGCATGCACTTTCATTGTTTACAAAATGCGCTTAATACACAAACTTTCCTTACTGACTGTAATATTTGGGAATGACAACTAATTTCTGCAAATACTGTTTTTCTGTGTATTTTATTTTTATTAATGCTGTCACCAAATTAATGACTCGAATTTCTCTTCAACTCTATTACTACTACACCTGACCGCTTAAGATTGCAATGCTTAAGGCAAAGAAACTAAAAAGCCCCCGCACAATCTAATGACATATTCAAGTTTGGAATGAGGAAAAGATTTTGTCCTTTTTAAAAAAAAAAATGTCTATTTTTTTTAAACAAAGTACAAGGAAATACGGAAAAAACAAAAGAAAAGTCAAAATTTTAAGCAACTTTTCGAATTTTATGAATCTGAATAGATTTCAACACAACACACAGGCCACGTATTATCAGCAACGAAGCCACCAGTGAGAGTTGGTCTTTATCAGAACTCGTACTCATTCAAATGCTTATTTACGCTTTGTATGCTGATAGCCAAAACACAACATAACAGCAGTGGCGTTTATAGAAGACAGACTAGTTTAACAGTTGGCCTTATTTTGTTAATCTTCGCTGTAAAACCGTCTCTCTTTACTTCTCTGGCACTCATCTGCATGCTAACGACACCGGGTTAGCTAATGGAATGTAGCATTAACCTACTTCCTGTCCCTTCGTAAATGAAAGCTGAATTCGGGCGGTCTACTTTCGAAGAAATTTAAGGCGAGCTCTTACCTTTTATATTAAGTTGAGCTTAGGTATGGACAACAATAAAGAAACTGTTCGGTTCGAAACGAGTTACAGCATCTGGAGGTAAATGGAGACGGATGCCCGAGAGGACACAGAGACGACGTTGACGAGCTCACTCCCTATCAGCCGGGTATGCACTCCACTAGAATGACGTGTTACTCCAAGATCAGGCGTGTCCTATTGGCTCGTATTTCCATGACGTTCGTACGTCATGCTTAGCGTATGCAGCGGAAGCGTACAACTATGGGAAAATGAGTTGTTTAGATCCGCTGCAGCAGTAACGTAAGCTCCGATAATCTCGGAGTTGTAGAGCGTGTTATGTCCACCGAAAATTTTGTACTGTGTGATAACGTGTTGTTCGACAGTTGTGCGGGACTTGTATTATCTCACTGTACTGACACATGTACATTGATGTACTAATGAGTATTTCAGCTGTATGCCACTTTTCTTCTACTTTACTAAATTTCAGAGAGAAATAATGAACCACATGCTTTGCCTTATATATATTTCGAAAGTTACTGTTAATTTCAAATATATGATTTTTTTTAAAAAATTGTTTCCTACACACAGTCGTCAATATGTTCAAAAATGAACAAATGGTTAACGGTTACTACCCATTCTTGGTTTTTAGAGTTCATTACTATTTCTACTACTACTACTCACTTCTATTAACGTGGTGTAGTTGGGGTGTATAAAAGAAGAAAACAAATAGATGAACATCAATAAAAGCATTATTACTATTATTATTATTATTTATTTTTTGTGCTCAAATATGGGGACTTTTGGTCCAAACCACTTAATATAGCTACACCATACCTACCTATTTCCCACAGAGGAAAGTTCCGGTATCTAAAATATCAGCGGCTTACAATTTGAAAATCACAGACAGTAATTTAAACTTAAAGGACTACACGGTGCAACATGAGGCAGTCGAGTGAGGTTACGGACATCAGTGGATAGCCTGTTGTTAAGTTTTAGAGTATAACCTGTAAACCTGATTATTAATTCATTTATTATTATTATATTTTGGCGCTTATACAGCCTATGTTTTCTCCTAAATCGTCACACTTGCAGAAATTATGTCGTTTGGAGAAAGTACCAGAATCTTAACTTCAGAGTACCCCCTGTAATTTCAAGCGAATCCGAGAGGTAATTAACGAAGCATTTCAGAACAGTTTGCAATAATTTTGAACGTTAGGTGGCGCTGCAACCAAACTATGATTTCGGTGAGGCTCAAGCCCCCGGAGGGAGAGACCTGGAGAGAGAGAGGGAGGGGGAGAGAAAGGGGAGAGCTGTTTCCTCTCCCTGTGTTTCTGCTGTGCACAGCGGACTATCTCCTCTTTCTCGCAGTGTGCTGAGCCTAGATGCGGCAGGTGTGTGTGTAAACCGAAGCTTTTCTCACTTTGACCACCTGACCGACAGAATCTGGATTCTAATGCATATCGGCTGCGCACAGAGTCCATTTCGGCTGTGAGGATGTTGCAGTGATAGTAGAGCATCTTCTCCGCTGTATCGCGCCCAGCCGGCATCGTCAGCTGTTGCTCTAGGAAGAGAGTGGAAGAGTGGGGAGCAACAGAAAAGGCCAAACTATGCGACTGATTTACAATCCGTAACCGTTTCCACCCTAAGTCGACCGGGGAGCGGATGCGAGCAGAGGTTGCCAGCGAGCCTCTAAGTATTTTCTGCTCTTTGTCGGTACCGGAGGAGCTGTGCCAATGGAGAAAGCGACTCCACCGCCCCAGCCTGGGCTTCAGCTCTCGATAGCGAAGACTGAAAGTCCAGCAGAGGACATCTCCGGTCTGACTGACGAGGAACTGCTCAAGTGGACCAAGGAGGATCTGGTGCGCCGACTCAGGCGGTCTGAGGCCGACAAGATGAGCGTGATTCTGGACCACGGGAATCTCATCCGGGAGGTCAATCGTAGCCTCCAGCTGCACTTAAACGAAATCAGGGGGCTGAAGGTGAGGGGGCGCGCATCGGTGAAGGATGAGATCATAGGCTTGGAGCACACCTGAGAACGCGCATAGCAGGAGCAATGCTCTGCTGTTTAGAGAGCGCCTCTGCAAACATGGTGTGAGAATAGATGGTATATCTGAAGTTCAGTGTGCCATTTCATGGGTCATATGCGATCATTTGGGTTTAGATGGATGTAAAGTATATGTGCACTTTTGCACATGCAGGAGCTAATAAAAGCCTCTAGTTTCCATTTTAACTTTTTTGAGGTGGGAAATACGGGCTTTTAAAGTGAACTAAAAAGGGAAGGGATGTTTGTGCTTGTTAGCAAAATCAATACCAAGCTGTGCCCTTTCCACTCAGATAGAGCAATGACGAGTAGGTTTCACTTAAAAATGCTTTCTTCTAACAGTAATGTCCGTCAATAAATCAGTGGATTTGTTCATACAGTGCTCAAATCTGATCTTGTCTTCGCATACTTTAGATTCCTAAAAAAATTCCTTCACATAAATCTACAGCAAGTGGAACACAGAATCGAGTGGCAGATGCTCTGAAACTGTATGCAGGCTTTCTTCATTTCAGTAACCTTTACCCAGTGCCTTCATTTTCTAATAAAATAATTATTGCACAGTGTCCACAGTGTTTACAGTTAAATTCTGAGAATCAGCCTGGGGTTGTCTCAGCTGAAGCACATCGGGATCATTTGCTTTTCTTGGAGACCTCGTCACCTCTCCACCCATCCAAGCAGCCTAATTACACAGGAAAGAGCTGGAGGGTACAAAAGGGGGAGTAAGTAGGAGATGGAGGATAGCGGAGAGTTAAGTTGTTACAGAAGAGGAGAAAAGAAGGAGGTCTCTTGGAGGTGAAGAAAGAATCCTTAAGTAAATGTTGCTTAGTATGAAATGTTTATGACCTTGCCTCATTTCTGTGTGGCCTTTTCCTGTCCTCCAGATGATTCTAATTTACATTATGTATTTCACATGGTACACAGTGAGTCACTGCATTTATGGGAAAGGACGTAGGATTAGGATTTAATTTCATTATGATTGCATACACCATTTGATTGCTATCTGAAAAGCAGTGAAATGTATTCAAATTGCACAATGGCTTGAGTGATTTAGTCGAAGTTAAGTAACCCATGAAAAATGACTTTGTTTTGCAACATTTCAAAAACTAATTTGTGTTCCTTAAGGAGCATTTTTTTTCCTCAGGCTTTCTGGTTCATACATGTAAACTGTGTGTCGCTCTTTTCTAATTTCTAAATTTCTATTATTTCTCTTCTTGCTTTCACAGGACATTAACCAGAAGCTGCAGGAGGACAATCGTGAGCTGCGGGACTTGTGCTGCTTCTTAGATGATGATCGTCAAAAAGGAAAGCGTGTGTCCAGAGAGTGGCAGCGTCTCGGACGTTACAGTGCCAGCATAATGCGTAAAGAGGTGACCCTCTACCTCCAGAAACTCAAGGAGCTAGAGCTTCGACAAGAAGAGGTAATCCGGGAGAACCTGGAGCTGAAGGAGCTCTGTCTTCTACTGGATGAAGAAAAGGGGGTAGTAGGTGGTGGAGGTGGCATTGGAGGAAGTGGAGGTGGAGGCAGTGTGGGAATGGGAGGGTGCCGTAACTCCATAGACAGCCAGAATAGCTTGCTGCTAGTGCCTGGCCAGGGGTTGCTAATGAGAGACGTAGGGGATGGAAGCAGCACTTCCAGTGCAGGGAGTGCTGACAGCTCTGATCACCTTCACCATAAACAGCCTCACCTGGCTGCAGGAGTGGGTGGGGTTGGCAGTGGTGGGGAAAAAGGAAGCCCTGAGCTTCTACATAAACCCAGGTGTAGCAGCATCAGTGGAATAGGAGGTGTAATTGGAGGAGACAGGGAGGTGTCCAGTCCTGATCACCCAGCTGGGCGCCATCGGAGTACAAGCCTGGAGTACCCATACACCCTCCCTCAGCTCTGCCGGCCCCGCTGTGGCTCTATATCTGTGCCTGACCATAGTCGGGTCATGCGGGGCCTTAGTCCCGAAAAATATGGAAGGAACGTGGGCCACCGAAGTCCGGAGCAGCACCCCAAGCACCACAGCTCTGACCTCGTCCTGGGCCAGAGGCAGCACTTCCTAGGTCAGGGAGGCACCGGGGAGCTCTATCAGCGGCACAACAGGAGCAGCATAAGTAGTACAGGATGCGGAAGCCCAGAGCCCCGGCAGGCACATTTGGGGACTGGAGAGCACCATGAAAAGGGCTGTTTCATCCAGGGGGGCAGCCCGGAAACTCACAGGCACCAGTACAGCATGAGCCCTGACCATGTGAAGTTTGGCAGCCCAGTGAGAGAAGGGCAGAGGAGGCCGGCTGGAGACGAGCTGTCACCACATCATCGGAGCATCTATAATGGCATGAATGGTAGGTTTATTTGTGCCTTGTGATGTGATCATATATACTGACCTTCTATTTAACACCTAGTTTTTCCATGCACACACCCCCTTAAAGTCACGTGGATGATGTTGCCCTTGCTTGTCTTTTAAACATAAAACATATAGCAAGCTGAAATAAACTGAATTATACACCTGAATGAGTGGCAGGTTCATCAGAAGGAGACACTTTATCAAAATAAGTTGAACTGCCAAACATACCGTCTTACTTATTGCACTTATTATGAGCATATATAAAGGCTAATATATATTCAAGTGTTTACATGTTTTCTACACCTTAGTCGCTAAGTTACTAAATCAATGTCCATACTCTGAAGACTCTGGAGCTCCAAAACCCCATACTTTTATTCTCTCTAATTGCTTTGCATGATTTAACATTGAAAATAATACCTATTTACCTCATACTGGGCCTTGATGCTTCTCTCTACTCCATATGAAATTAGCTGTTTTTTGTCATTGTCTTCCCTTAAGGTCAACTTAGCTTTTTTTTTTGCCTCTCATAAAGAGAAAGTTTGGATAACAAACTCATCTCTTCACAGCTGAGTGCCCAGGATGGCCATATTAAGGATATCTCCTCTCAAGCATTTAAAACAGCCTGAAGCAAGAAGCTTTTAGCTCACAGGGATTACTTGTACATACAGTGACCTAATTATTTGAAACTTCGGCCAATAAGTCAAAAAGGAATTTAGGCTAAATAGAGTCAAAACTCTTAATTTTTTCTGTATCAGACTATTTGTTGATATTGCAGAAAATTTGTTTTAATATTTACCAGTTTCTTCTGTTTTATGCTTAAGATTTATTACCATTAAATTTATATACTATCAGTGCTACTTTTGGGGGGCATATTGAGATGCTTCCTATACAGATGGTGAAGGTTGAATAGTGTGAAATATTGTAATCAAATAAATATCTCAACATATATAGATATACAAATATACAGCCATGTGCCCAGACATACTTAAGGATGAAAAGTGTAGCATTTCAGGGTTTAGTGTTACAGTTTGTTGTAGCATAGAGGTGTTTTTTTCTCTGTAAACGCAGACATTTTCGAAAATGAGATTTACAGGTTAGTTTGGAATTGGAATGCACTTGTTTGATTGAGAAAACTGAGATACTCATGCTTATTCTGACTGCTGCAAAATTTACAGCATTATTGATTTTTTTTTCATTTCAAGAGAAATGTGGGCTGACTCAGGACAAACTGAGAAAAAACACAGGCGTTATATGAATCTTTCCAGCTCGAATGATCCACGCACAAATTTGAGTTGTAGCATTGCAACTGTTGCCACACAATGATGAATAAACCTATTAAATGATGAATTACCTCTAAATCTTTGCTCCATTTGCATCCATCTCTGAGAGATCGTGGGGAGCTAAGGATGATGAGGAGGACGAAAAATCAAAGTACCAACTTGGCTGCTGTTTAAATACCCCACAGTGGCTGATAATGATTTCTGGAGTCCGGGGGAAAAAGTGCTGAGTGGCACAGAGCTCTCAGATGCTAAAGGACAAATTCCTCAAGGTGAAATATCTACCTGACTTTGCAATATAAGCTTGAAATTACAAGAGAAACAGAAACAATTTGCACAGAGCAAACTCAACTTTTATAGCGAGGATTTTAACTGTTTTTGTTACCAAATGATGAGTCATTTATGCCAATTGGATTATTATATGTTTACCTAACAATATGCACTTAAAAACTTTACAACTTCAAAGAGGTAGTACACAGATCTTTATATATGAACCTCAGTTTACAAGTCACAACATTCGGTTGCTTTTGAGCAGTTTTGTGGGCAGGGATAGCTTAGTAAGTAGAGTGGTGATCGGAAGGCCTGGGGTTTAAATCCACTGAATGGCTACCCTGAGGTACCCCTGAGCAAGGTACCATCCCTACACACTGCTCCCCTGGTGCCCAGTGGCTGCCCACTGCTTCACAGAGTGAATGGGTTAAATCCAGAGAGGAATTTCCCCACGGGGATCAATAAAGTATACATAAAATAAAATCTGACAAGTGACCTATTGGTGTCATGAGGGCAGCATGGTGGCACGGTGGTTAGCACTGTTGCCCCACAGCAAGAAGGTCCTGAGTTCGACGTAATCTGGCCGAGGCATTCCTGTGTGCAGTTTGCATGTGGCTTTTAACTTTTTGTGGCACTGATTATCTGTAAAACCCAGCGTAATACTAACAATGTCTGCCTCCAGAGACACCTGAAATTAAAGCACTAAATGGCCAGTGAATGCATTTTAAGATCCACAGTAGAGCCATGGTGACCTCAGAAACTACTGTACAGTATCAAGCATGCTCTCTTTAGCCATTTTGCAATCTCTATGGATTGCGCTGGATTATTATAAAGACACACACAACTTTGATTTGGATCATAATTCTGTTTCTATTTTAAGGCTCAGCGCAAACTGTAGCTCTATGAGAGATTTCAATCTTGATGTAACCTGAAACCCATATGATGTCTGCAAAAGCCACGCCACATTAATGCCTCACAAATCCTTAACTGGAAAATGTTGTGAGTGCACAGGGCCTGGTAGTTTGCCAACTGTGGCATAACTGTTGTGAACTTAGCTCGGAGTGAAATGCATGCACCAAATAGCCGTTAACCAGGGCCGTAAAGACTTCATTAGGCCTGTGTATGACAGCGGTTGAGCATGTGTGTCATATTGGTATATCATAGTTTGTCATCTGTCGCAATTGATGTTTATCTCCATCATGAACTTGTCGCTACAGGGCCTCCATGCCTCCACTAACCTGACAAGGGAACTAACTTTAAGTGTCACTATAGGATATTTACACTTAGATAGAGACATGCAATCAACACGTTGCCACAGGATGATGCTTTTTCTGAAGTTAACACAAAAATATCACCCATCTGATGCTGGCGGATTAGGATACACTAAAATGCCACTTAAACTAATACAACTGAAGGAGAATGAAAAAGACAAGAAAGATGAGTAGATACAGAAAAAAAGATGTGTGGGGTAGGAAACGTAAAGAGAGCAGATTTGTTGCGATATCCCTTTGTGTCATACACTGACCTAACCTTGCTGCCATGTCCTTTTTTGGATGAAGAGGAAATTTAATTCCTGTTACGATGTAGTACACTCCACTCGCTTGGATTATCCTCTAAGCCCTTTGCACAGCATTATTTCATTTTTTATGATCTTGCATGTATGCTTGTGTGTGTGTGTGTGTGTGTGTGTGTGTATGTTTGTGTGATTTGGGTGGATGTGCTAAAGTGTCCCAGGGTCAGTGTAGCGATGAGGGTTTATTTTCTGACAAATGAACGACTCATATTGATGTAAAACTCAACAGTAGCGAAGCTCAGGCCATTTAAATTCCTGACAAAATCCACGAAGAAAGCAAAACAACACTCTGACCTCTGTAGCCTTTTAATACAATCTGCTGCAACATCTTTCAGGAAGCTTATCACACATAGCTTATTCTCTCATTGTTACAGTCAGGAGGAAGGAATACCAACAAAATGAAAGTACTCGTGCTTTTACTTTG
Organism: Pundamilia nyererei; assembly: GCF_000239375.1. NCBI lineage: Eukaryota > Metazoa > Chordata > Actinopteri > Cichliformes > Cichlidae > Pundamilia > Pundamilia nyererei. The sequence continues at coordinate 1,646,966 of NW_005187466.1, read as the reverse complement.
GTTCAACTCCGAGTTTCTGCTTGAAGAAAATAACCATTATCTTATTTTCTCATCTTGATGACATATATCCAAAAGTATATTGACTCATTTATATATAAAAAGGGCATTACAAGAAATGACAAATAAAATCAGTGCATGGCACTATAAGCTTTAACCTCCTAAGACCCGAACTCTTCCACAGCATGCATTTTTAATTTCTCTTTGATATTTGGGCCCGATGAATGTAAAAACAAAGAATTACCAGATTTTTTTTAACCTTATTTTTGTTTTTAAGAAAAGTAAGAACCACATATGAGCATATTCGTTTAACATTTTGATAGAACAGTAGCAGTATAATGTCCTCATAAGTGGATATCAGGCCTTTGTAGAGCAAAATTCAGTATTTTGGTCTAAATGACCCAAAATGTGATGTCCACATATGTGGACGCCAGGTCCCACGAGGTTAAAGCAGCAGTAATTATTGGCTTGCAAATATTAAATTGCAGTAAAAATTAAAGGCCGTTTTGACTTTGTATGCGATGAGGAGCTTTACAAATAATCAGTAACAGCAAAAGATCAATTGTGACTCATAGCACAAATATCTGCCTCGTGATAAAATCCCTCTCTGATACTAATCAGCCATGAACACTACAGTCTCCTGACCCAGACAGCAGGGATGAATGTTCACTAAGCCTACAGGATCTCTGCACTGCAGAGGGTCTTCTTCAAAAAAAGAGGAGAGACTTAATCATGTTTTCTGCTTTAGCAATCACATGTTCTGCATATTAGCTTAAGCTGCTCAGATGATCAGGAGGAGAAAAATAGGCTGCATGAGAAAAGAAAAGATGGTGCAGTGTGTGGGGAAACCTTTGCTCTATTTTCTTACAGTACATACAGTACTGCAGCTGTGTGGCACTCTGTGTACTGTATTTGTAGTTTGCTTGAAAAGTGTGTGTTTGTGATAAAGACAAAGCCATGCTTTTTTTAGCCAGTGACTGCTACTTTATTCTTAGTTGTTTTAATGAAATAGCTCAGTTTGATGTGATACACGCGCAACACGAGCCTTCTCAGGTGACAGATCAAAATAAGATACAGTATAATGTCTAGCATTGTAATGCAAGCTAGTGCTACATAATGGCTAAACCACAGATATATGAGGCTCTCGTGTAATATTTGATATCAGTTTAGACAGAATATTAGTAAACCCATATTAGCCTTCCAAATATCAATAAAGCTACATTTTTCTGCTAGGCTATAGCGTTATAGTGCATGCATTTAATTTGAATGTCAGCAAAATATAATTCCTGTTTGGATGATTTGCTTACACTCGAATAAGAAACAGCATATAGGTGTAATATTTTGGTGTTTTATTGTTTATATATAATAGAAAGTCTAACCCATTAGTCTGACAAATATAATGTTATGGCAGGTAATGGGTTTGGTGGAGCATAAAATTTGTACTAAAGAGTCGCTAAAGTTAGCTGAAACTCTAATATAGTAACATCCACCCCCCCACACAGTGGGGAAAAATAATACACAGTAGAAATGCTGAAGAAAGCATTTTCTAATAAAACCCCATGAAACAACCATAAAATAATAAACAGCAACTTATTCATTCTCTCAAAGAAAATGGAAAGAGCTCAGATAATATCTTTTAAAGTCTTGGATTTAGCTAATTAGCAAGACATCAGCTCAACATTACCCTAAGTTAGAGTACATACACAGTTTATTCCAGCACCTATAGTTTAGTGTTGTAATTTTTTTTAATTGAAGAAACATAGAACAGATTTATGGCACACAACTACATACCTTTACATGTTTTCCTATTTAGGTATCAAATAATGTTCCATTTAGGATTTCTCTTGGGTACTCCCAGCCCGTTCACACTCCCGAGGCGTAATATAATGATGATTTGTCAAGTCCCGCGGTGTTCCTGAGGAACGTGAAAGGTGACCGTCCGCGTTCTTATGCTACGCGCCGGGTTATGGACGAAATCCAGTAGAATAAGGCTCCTGTGGTAATACACATTCCAGCCATGTATTCCATCCCTAACCTTAACCAGCACTTTAATGATGTTAGATAGTGTTTTCCAAAGCGATTTAAGTAAAACAAACATACATGTGTAGATTCATTCCAAACGGTTTTCTCATTTGCCCGATCTTGTAATCTAGGGACGTGTTGGGTACCCGGAAGCGTAACATATTGACGATTTGTCACCAAGAGTAAAATGTTACGCTTTGGGAGTGAGAACGTGTTGGTACTCCACATTTCTAGTGAGAATTACTATCCGTGAACCACATGACCATCCAATGGCATACAAATTGACCAATGAGGTCTATAATGTTTTTTTTACAAATAACTTGATGAATGCCACAAACTGAAATAATTCAGTCAAACCCTAAAGTTGTTTTGTATTCTGCAAGTGCTGCTCAAACCTTTACCTTGTGATTACATTTTTAAAAAAATCAACTAAACACATTTTTCTATCCTACTTCAGGCTTGTGGCTATTTTATAAAATCTCTCGCTATAAACCTCTCTTATTTTTCTTTTTTATATACTCAAGAGGAACTGACACGCTCTGGTCTTCCATTCTCGAGCATGTGATCGAATTAGCAAAGACCAATCCACTCTTTCATTCCATCTGTTAATCTCTATAATTGTGGCATTAGTTCAGACTGTCCAGCTCCTCTGGCTGCTGCTTAGAAGTGCTGCTGCCTGTCAGTGCAACAGGAAATTATCACTGAAGCTGTGGTCTCAGATAATGTTCTCCCTCGCCAGTGTCGTTGAAAAGCTAGTCTCTCTCTCTCTTTTTCTCACTCTCACTCTCTCTCTCTCACCATCCTAATTGGCTGCCAGTGTGAACAACCAGCTGTCGCAAAGAGAGAAAACTCTGATTACAAAGCCCTGTTTCGGGAGGATGTGGTGTTTGCCAGACTGAGCTAAGGAAAGAGGGTTGAGGAAGTATTTGAGTGGATTACTGGCTGTTTTCTTCCCCTCCTTCTCTCCCTCGTTCTGTCTTCCTCTCTATAATACATCTTTTTTTGTTCTTCTTGCTCCACTCTATCCTCTTCTTCCTTGCTTGTCTGCCAAGGCGATGGATGGAAAGCATCCCTTGAAAATTTGTCAAGTCTCGCAGTCTAAGCGGCCTGGGGAAACTCAAATGTTTGTCACAGCTGCTTGGTATGAAAGGATTTAGGGGAGCATTAGGCTGGTGTAAGTCAAATGGAATAATATTATAACCAGACAGTCTCATCTGCCCTGCCATTCCAGCGTTACCTTTCAGAACTTCTTGAACTTGCTTACACGACAAATGCCGCGAAGACCAACTACTTCTAATTCTAGCAGTTTTTTGTTTTACAGTCTATAACTCATTTTAAAATCCCATGGCATTGGATCTTTCTGCAAATAAGAGATGAATGTTTAATTTACAAGTTGAGTAGGCATTCCCTTATTGATGTCTTCTATCATTAAAAAATTGGTTAAAATTTCAAAGATGCTTTCGAGTTAAGGCCATCAGAGACATTCAATTCTCAAGGTGGATGACTTCATCTGCAGAGGGGAAAATGTTACTTTTAAATGTTATCATGGCCTTTGAATTTGTAATCACATCTGAGACCAATTATCCCAAACACCCTTGCCTATAGGCCATCAGAGCAGCTATTAACCCAGGAGTGCATGATTAGGCATTTTGTTTATCTTCCACTGGTGCATATCATTGTCATTTTTAATCAAGCTGCTCTAAGCTTTGTCAGTTTAAAGCCTCCTCCTCCTGGATGCAGCAAAAAGCCGTATATTGCCTCTGCAACTCTCAGACAATGCCAGATCCACACAAATACTCATGACAGTGGTAATGTCAATGGGAAATGGGGTGTAAAATGTGTCTAACATAAAAACAAAAATTGTTTTCAGCAGACTAAATTATAAATTAGAGAAAGGAAAGGAGGATGATTTTGTGCTGCAGATTTAGAAGAGAAGAGCACATAATCAAACGTCTTTCCATGCATAGAATCACATTGTCATACACTGTGGCGTGACTGATGTTATGATTATGGGTTCATAAAGAAAAAACCCATAAGAAGATAACTCCGAATTTTTGATTATGTCGGGCATTTAACTATTCGAGGATTCTCCTAAACATTTCCCCCGCAGCAGCTCGTAAGTGGCTCTTTGAGTTATGAAGGAGGCTGCTTGGCGCATACTAGCGTTGCTCCGGCCCAAACCCCAGAGGTATGTGACAAATGTTGCACAGTAGCCCCACTCATCCGGTAGACATGCAAACCCAGTGGAATGGAGAGCAGTCTTTGTCCTCTTACGCCATGCCAGTGGGGAACAGCCCACTGAGCTGAGAGGAAATTAGCTTGCTAGGCCAGGTAATTAACTGAAAGTTGAGTGGCTGCCATGTATGAGGGCAAGAGTGGGCCTGAGGGAATTTCTCACAGTCCCAGAGTCACCAGCAGTAACCACATTTTGCTACTGTTACATTTACTTCAGTTCTAGCTGTGTGCCATTCTGAGAGCTGTCAGTCTGAGGGTATCAGGCAATGAGGTGCGAGACAAGGAGGAAAGTGAAGCTGGACAGATAGACCTAAGTGAAGCATGGGAAGTATGCAGGTGAGGCTGCGAGAAGAGGGCTTGGTACATTTGCATACATTTTGTGAGCATTAGCTTAGTGATCACATAAATTACATATTAAATTAAGGTTAATTTACCTTCATGTTCGCTGGCAGCAAATCTGTGGTTTTTGCAAAACTGTGGCTAATGTGGTCACATATTTCTGGACAATGTTAAAAGTATAGCAGTGTAATATTAATCAGCAAGTCAGGGGTGCAAAGTCAGACAAAATGCTTTTACTTTCTTTCTGAAAGTAACATGTGACAATTTCACATTTCTATTAAAAATATCTGTCATGTTGCTTATTAATTATTTGTTTTAAATGATTTGAACCTGTCTTCAATTGTTTTAGCCTGCTTTTAAATGCTTAATTTGATCAGTTAAATAGATTTTTTAACTTCTTCCCCACCAAAAAAAACCACGAACAAAAGTTCCATTTTTTTTTACTTTAAACAAAATTGGCTGCCTTAAAAACTACAAGTAGTTAAATCAAATTAAAATTCTTTGGTCCCCCCTTTAAAACATAGAAATATTCTGAGATGATTTAACATCATCTCAGAATCAAGCTGTAACAGCACGTAGTAAGTAGTGAGGAATCCTGTCTTCATTGCAAAAAGCCACATTTATGTTGGTTGTTGCGTAATCAAAATATAAACCTCTGTTTTGGTTCATCTGTCATTATCACTGGTCATGCCCGACAAAGTATGCCTCCGTTTTTAAAGCCCCTGATTGTGTTCCATTACACAACTTAAATTTTATGTTTGTGAATTCAACTTTTAATCTTCAAGAGAAACAACGTATTATTAATTCTTTATAAGGGCTCAAAGTCTTGTGTAGGGCTCATATAGCTTGTCTGTGGTTTATGTCAGTTGTTGTGCATTGTCATTGGTCATAGCACGCTGCTGCTCCTATCAGAGTGATGGCTTTTATAGCTCAGCTGTCTGTTAAAAATGAGATAACTTATCAGGAATATAGCATGTTGAAAGGATGCAGTTATCTACTTCCTGGGGCATAAATTATCTAATGCCCATTTTGTGTGTTTGAGGTAATGGTTTTCCTGATTTACAATAAGGCACGTGTGGAGCTTCCATTACTTTACATTATGTTAGACCATGAAATGATTGGCACCACTGTCATTATATTTATGCCGTTATCTCTTACTAGTTCTCTTTCAGCGATGTCTTTTGGTCTGTGAGATTTCCTCTCCGAGATATTTAAATCAATTTTATTACCCCGACCCCCCACTGCTCCAGACTGACTGGCTCATTTCCTTTACAGTTATACTAAAAGGTACATTTAATCATTTAATTACCTGGCTTTGTGAGAACTTGAGCTGCAAATAAAGCATCTAGTACACAGAATTTCTCTGGTTGCTTTAAATGACAATTGATGGTCAATAGTGACCTGAAATGATAACACAGTGATGAGTTTCCCAGTAGAAACATCCTTATTTCGATCTCTTAATATTCCGCTAAACCCATCTTTTTATCCTTTATTAATAAGTGCTAACAAAATCTTATTTTCACTTTTTCATGTGAGAAGAGCTATGTGAGAATATGGGGGGGGGTGTAAGAGCAGAATGTAAAATCACATCCACACGTCGATGTTAACGTAGACTTAATACTGGCTCATCCTTAACACTCAAATTGACAGATGGTTACCTGTGCTCTATATTGCATTATATTGTTTTGAAGAAAATACACAAATTGTTACAGTGCATTGCATTATTTTCAGCTAAATCTAAAGGGCTTTTAATATGACATAAATGCAAAAAAAAAAGCATTATTGTTGTTTTTAATAGCAAAGGAAGGGACAGCCTGAAAATGTGTAAACAAGTTTCAGCCCCAGGGCATGGGTCATCGATGTCCCAAGGCTTTTGGAAGATGAAAAGCAAGACCCTTTAAATGCAGACCCTTTGTGTCACGCAAAACCGCAAAGAATTCTGGGATATTTGAATATCTAATTCAGAGCTGATGAAATTACCAGTATTGTTTCTCATCCCCACCCCTCTAACTGGCACACGCATCGCAATCCTCTATACGCTGCTCTGTGCCCGGTCTGTTATATTATTCATCAGCACTGTGGTGTGATGGGTGGCGACATGTTAAAATAGAGCAACAGCAGTTTATCTTGTGAATGTCTGCTTAAATATTTAATTTGCCTTTTGAGGATCATAGCAAAACACTACGGCAGTGCATGGAACAACAACCAGCTCTTGTAGAACTCGAGGAGACGATGTGGAGCTTCAACACAGAAGACAAAAGAGGCAGAAGAAAAATTAGAGGCTACAGTTTCTATCTATAAACCATCATGAAAGAAGTCTCCTTCGTTCATAAAGTTAATGTCTTCAATTGAACTACATTTTGCCATAATTTAAGCACTGCTCTGTCAACTGAACAGGCTTGTGATTCAAGAAGTGATGTCTTTGCACGTGTTTGCACGTTGTTTCGTGAGTATGCACCGTCTATTTGATGTATGTATTTCTTTCTGAAAGCACACACAAATGCAAACACACACACAGACATCCCTCGTAGGCTCGATCAGCCAAAGGGGCGCCAATTATTCACCTCTATTCCAACGAGTTTCATGCTCTCGTGTCTCTGTGGTCTATTTCAGCTGAACAGTGAGCCATGCAGCAGACACATAGGCTTCAAGTTATTTGCTGTTTCTCCCTGCTGCCATCACTTACTCTGTTACAGTTCTCATGCCTCAGTTGGCCATTGCAGATTTATCATAGCAACGCGGTAAAAAAAAGGCAGCTTAAATTAGGGAGGTATTGCTAAAAGCCAGAAGTAGATAAATGTATATGTTAAAAAAGAAGAATAGAGAAGAACAATCTCAACCAATAACACTAGACTGAAAAATCTTCTCCTAAAAGTAGCGAGTGACTGATTTGTAGGTTACTGACTTACTACTGGGTTTAGTGTCACCTAAAATTGAAAGAAATACTTTATGTTGAAAGTAAATATATTTTTAATATAGCATTAAATTGATCAGGAATGTTGTCACTGACAGTTAATAATTATTGATATCACTAATTACATGTTCTCTTTGATTAGTGACATTTCAGGCCAAGTTGCAAAGAAGGCAGTCATATCAAGGCACAGGCATTGGCCAGTCTCAGGTATTATCTTTTATGTGAAACTCTACCTAAAAAGCCTGGATCACTTCTTTACTGTTCATGCTGAGACCGGAGTTTGTCGGTACCATTACTGAGAACCTGTGTGGCCTCTGTTTTCCAAAGTGCACACTGTGATGTTTATGCCCTCTTGCTCAGTTGTGCACCATGTCCTCCCAATTCTCTTGCTATTCTGGTTAGAGCCAGTTTGTACCGTTCTGTGATGCGTGTAGTGCACACTGTTTTTAGCAATATCTCTCATGGCTTTATTGCTTAGAACAAGGATGCTGTGTTGATTTTCAGGAGTTCTCCTTCTTCCATTTTAGGAGTGCAATCAAACCTGCAAAGGCAGCTTCTCCAGGTGCTCAAAGAGCTGAATTTATTGCTGTGATAGAATGATTGAATTCATGATTTAACTAGCATTAGGCCTACATTGTGTGCTGAAAAACAGTGACAATATTTGCTGTGTAAGGTGTTGATATCCCATTAAAAATCACGTATGATACGTATATGTTATTGTATTAAACATGCTTTGTCGTAGATAAAAACAAATGTCCTTTTATTGAAAAAGACAAAAAGAAACAAAACAATTACAATTCCTTGGTGAATCAAGCTTTTTGGTGTACACTGTCACACCACGAGCTCAGTTGTTGTTTCTGAAATCTAGTAAGCAGATTTTTTTTTTCTAATAAAGCTAATTTATCTTCTCATCTAGTGCTAATCTTTTTTGTGTGAATTCTAATAACATAATTCATTATTTTCAGGCAGTAATATTCAGATATTTAAAGCAAAGTTCAAAACTATGTTGCATTCATTCATTTTTTTAATTGGTAATCCAGCTGGAGGCTGTGGAGTGGCTGGAGCTGTTATAGGGCCAAAGGTGGGGAACATTTTGGACAGGCTGCTAGTCTGTCACAGGGTAAGCACAAGGACAGGGAACCACACACTCACATCTAAACCTGTGGCAAATTTGCAATCACCTATTCACCTAACAAGAAAGTCTTTGAACTGTGGGAATACCTTGGAAAGAATCCACACAGGTGCAGGGAGAACATGCAAACTCCAAACAGAATGGTCCCAGCTCGGCACCAGAACCTTTCCTTTACTGTGAGACTAGCCACTGCACCACTATTTAAAACACAGTCTTTAAGCGTGACAAAACAGTCCTGCAAAACAACAAAATTCAGTGTTGTTCTCTCGTTGTGTAATTTTACTGATTTAAAAGATAAGAACAGGCTGTGATAGCCTGGTGAAACCAAGTGTAACCAATTAGCATGTTGTTGCTGCTATATAGTGCTGCAGGGATGACCAAGCAGAACTGAAGTGGTACGAGCTTGAAGTCTGGTCTCACAAGACTGGGCATGGCCAAGCACAGACTTGACTCCACAAATACCCTGCATGTTCCTCTTTTCATTTGGTGTATGTATTATGGCCATGCATAATGTTATGCATTCTGAGCTTGCCATCACGCTCCAAAGTCGCACATAACAGCACAGACTTCAGCTGCCTGAGGGACATTAAAACAAGCTGCTCTCCTGCCAGATAGCTTCACTGACTGACTGACTGACTCTAGTTGTCTGTCTGACTGCCAGCTAAACGGAAGGTCACTGATCTACCATGCATCTCAAAGGGCTTTCCTGCCCAGCCAGCCTGAATAATTTATATGGCAGATTTTTAGAAGATCTGAGGGAATGGCCACGTGAAATTACCTTGCATTGATTCTGTAAATTGAGAGAAGGAGAGAGAGAGATGAATAGAAAGCAACAGATCAAGGAGGACTGCGAGATGAGTAGTCCTGGGAGCAGGTTCATGTGTTTACTGGCTTGATTCACATGTCAATAAAAACTTGATTACCGGTTTTGATAAATTATACAGATACCGTCATTCTGATTTGTTTTTGCAGCTCCTTTATTGTTATTGCTCAAAGCCAGCCTTCTTGAATAATTTTCAAGCAATTTTCATCAAAAAAGAGTCTTTATTTTGTTAACAAAGTGTTAAAAGGTTTTGCAACTTCTTTATGAAGTGCAGGATTATGAGTTATATAAAGTTAATAATTTGGTGTCTGGTTGCTAAGGGAAAAGGGCTATATTCAGTATGGGAGCAGCTTCTCCCAAGTCAATCTTGCAGATCTCTTTGAGGGGAAATTTGGAGGTTTTCACTTGAGCTTTGGTGTACAGAAGCGAAATTTATGAGAGCTTACCCCCCCACATTATTCTAGACTAATCATATTATCTATATACTTGACCCACTGTTAACCCCCTTCCCTCTACACATCTCTCGCATGCGGTTAAATCCAATTTTGGTTTTAACATCAGGCTTCCCCATAACAGAAACAAACACCGCCTAAGTTTATTGCATGTTTTCTCACATCGTAACTTTCCTTGAAAAGGTCACAGGTGCTGGTTAGAATTCAGGAGGAGCAAGTTTAATTAGACGCTAATCAAGTTCTTTTAAAGGGATTCTCTGAATTTTGGCACACAGCTGGTGTGTAAACTGACCTGCACCATCACAAGGCAGCAGTTTATAATCCTGTGACCTGTGTGTGTGAAAGCTGACCTTGAGACAGCAAATCCATTCAAGCCAATTGTTTCTGTGAGTTACGCAGCTTGAATCGAGTTACTTCAAGCTAACGCGGTTGAATGGTTGAACGAAAAACTTTTGTTTCTCCTGTGTTTTTTCCAGGAATATTCTTCACTTCTAGTTGTCTTTATAGCGTGATGCAATTGAATTCAATTTTATTTATCTAGCCCCAAATAACAACAACAAACACCTCAAGGCATTATAGATTTATACAGTGACTATCATTTGCTAACATAACCAGCTTATAATGACAGCCTGAAAGAGTCATGTAAAGATGTGTATCGATACTGCCTTTTAATGCTTTTTCTTGCCACTCTTGATCCTGACTAGATAAAGAATAGTCAAATTGTTTACATTAAAAAAAAACTGAAAATTCGATTTTATAATTGTTCTATAGTAACAAAGCCATTCTGAGTGGGAACATGCCACATTGAAACTCATGAAACACATATCCTAGGCATCCTGAGCTCTTAGCTCAGGAACAGAGGTGGCTTGAATAAGGAACACATGAAACTAATCATATGTAGTATGTGTTTGTATGTAGAAGTAGTAATAAAGGGCATATTAAATTTTGGGCTGACCTTTAATGACTTTCATCCTTAGATATATGCTAAAGTAAATTTTAGCATTAATACAAACCCGGATTCTGCAACTGCCCACAGACCATGTTCAGAGTAACATCTTTCAAGTGTAGAAAAAGTCTAAATACAGTAAATATTGGCTTCACCTGTGTTAGCTGTGTGAGTAGCGAACAGTGCATGTGATGATGTACTTTTTTTTTTACCCTGTTTGTGAGCTTTAGCCGTGAAATCAGTCCCATTCCCCACATGCTGACCTCCAAGTGAAAATACCCCCCAGCCCACTGCTGCATCTACCCAACACTTTAAAGGAGTTTTCATATCTCTGTGTTATCCTGCCTTGTTCCCTGATGACCACACTAAGGGAAGGGGCAGGGAACATAGTGAAAGTGGCTACTGGAATCTTTTGCACAACTTGGCGGTCACAAGAGCATTATAAATCTTTAATGTGAGATGTTAGAGCGCCAAGGAGAGGAAATGTGCTGAAAACATGATTATGGACTCATGGGGAGGAAGAAACCGCTGGCTAGGAGAGAAACAGATAGAGATATCAAGCAAGGGAGCAAGGATAAAAGAATTTTGAAGGGCAAAAGAGGTAAAGAGGGATAACATTTTTTTTTTTTGCAAAGTTTGGTCTGCTTATAGCAAAAACATTATTGCACTGCTTTACCGAGTTGTGATCAGAACTTCTCACAGAGCCATTTAAGTATGACAGGAAACCCAGGAAAAGGATTTCAAAATGACGTCAAGAGCTTTCCTTGTGTTTAGGAAGAGCAAAGTTGATTGCAATGGCGTGTTCTCCTTTGAAGGTGCAACAGTTTCACTTGCAGAGAGTGAAGTGAGCTACAACCCGCATAATCTGACAGTGGGGTAAGCAAAAATATGCTAAACTAGCACATCTATCTAACCATTACAAAGAAAAATTAATCAGCCATAAAAAGGCTTAAACCTCTGTTTGGAATTTGCCTTCCAGGTCACCTCAGTCTAGATGTTATCTTATAGGAGAGAAACTACCCTGAGGTACCCTTGAGCAAGGTACCCTCCCTACACACTGCTCCCTTGGGTTTGGATTGGTAGCTACCCACTGCTTCACTGAGTGAATGGGTTAAATGCAGAGCGTAATTTCAGTACAGGAAATTAATAAAGTATACAAAAAGTAAGTGACCGTCTGATTCATATTTGTTTAGTTTACGAAATAAAACCTAAGAAAATATATTATTTCAAAAGGCGCTGTCTCCATGCTGCGTCTGCTTTAAATAGGTCACAGCAACAAATAATACTTCATTTGGATCTTGTCTTATGTGGTCTAATCAGAGACGTCAAGCGTGCACTGTGCGCCTCCGTTGTGAAGTACAATCCACCAGTCAAACCTGTTTCGTGTGAACTTGAGCTGGAAATTGATTGACTGCCTCACTAATCCAAATCATGCCTGCTCACCTTGAAACAAGTCTAATAACGCAGGTGCATTTTGTCTTCTGAACTTGCAGCAAAAAGGTGATTGTGTTTTTTCTCTAAAATGCCAAATTTTTCAGAGTCTCTCATTCTGCTCAGTCACTATGCAGGGTGGGCATGTGCTGATTGGCGCCACTGTTCTAATAACAAACTTGCTGCATTCCCAGTTTGATTTCCGACATATAATTTAGCTAATAACAGAAGCTGCTACTCCATTAACATGTTTTATTTATTAGTCATGTTTCCTTGCTTTTGCAGTCTAACCAGACAGACATCAACTCTAAATCATTAGACTAATGAGACAATCCAGTCTTGTCAAAACAACACATTCAAGTCTCTTCCTCTGTCTCGTTCCTCTTCCTTTTTTGTCACAGCTTTGATATCAGCCGGCTGCTGCACCAACAACTGTAGAAATGTCAAGCTATGGGACAGGTAAGAATCCCTCTCCACCTTGTTTCTTTTTCCTAAACTTTTTTTGTGTGCGTTAATTAGAATCTCTGAAAGAAGAAGAACAGCTAATGAAGGTCATTGTCTCTTCTTTCCACAAGGGCCCATAATCCTGTAATTAGCTCCTATTATTCTATTTTGCCATACAGTGTGCTGCTTCCTTTAGCTTGAAACCTATTTAGTCGGATGGAGGGATTTACATTAGAAGGATTTACATGAATAAATAATGGACTCTTTCAGTCAGGAGTGTTTGAAATACATACAAAACTATTTGGACTTTATTCTCTTGCTAATCAGTAGGTAATCTGGATCTGAACCCGATCACAACAGATCCTGTGTCATTGCAGGGTCATTCCGTGACTTAGTCTGGTGCACTCCCTCCAGATGAGTAATGTGTTGGCATGCTTGATCTAGCCCAGGTGTAATCACAGTGGGTTTGCTGTGGGACTACAGAGTTAGAGGTGACCCTCTTCTGTCCCCGTATGCCATCCTACATCTTCAATCAGGCCCAGCGGGAGGCCGAGATGGTTGTGTTAATATTTAATGACCGCGAGACAAGACGTACCTCCCCCTAGAGGACAGTTGGGGCCCCCCTTGGCCCCCCTTGTCGTTGTTTAGTACACCAACACACACAAACTGTAACTACAAGCCACATGCGTGCTTATTCCCCCACACATGAACTTCTCTAACATGCATATTAAGGACTGTTTGTCCTTTTTCTTTGCATTCGTTTTTTTTTCAATCCATCACCTTCTACAAAAACATCCGTGACTCAAGTGAAGAAAAGAATAAAGTGTACTTTTTGTCAGAAGATGATTTGCAAGCTCAGAAAAGGCAACAAGGATGTGCTAAGAATGCGGACTGCAGTCAGGCCTTCTGGTCGTCCCTTGGCTCTCCACTGAGGTGGAGACAGACGCAGGCAGGAACAAAGGAATCTGTCACTGATAAGTAACACAAAAACCTGCAGAGATGAACATCTTACTCGCTCAAACTCTCTCTCTTGCTTGCTCTCTGTCCCCCTCTCTCTCTTTCATTCGGTCCCCTCAACAGACTAACAGCTAATAGCTATTTATTCATGCATCTTTTTTTGAGAACATGCAAAGAATAAATGGCTTTGAGAATCAGGGCTCAAATTCCTTTGTTGAAAGCTCACTCACGTTTACAACTGTCGACATTGCAAACTATTGTAAGAAAAGACTGCCTTCAAGGTTAAACAGTGGAAATAAGAAGCTGGTGACCTGTACTTGTCCAACAACAAAATACAGGCAATCGGGCCTTTTTCCACACAACAAATATTGACAGGAAACAAGACTGTGCGTAAACTGTGTGACGATTTTATTCCATTTAACTCTGTCATGTTCATTCTTGCTCACTGTCATGCTGTCATGGCTTACTGGGACTCTTAGATAGAACTGAACCAGCATTATCATTGTTCGAAACATCTGTTTTTCCTAACATAACAAGGAAAACTGCAAATATAGAAATAATTAACATAGCAATATATCTGTTACAGCTCCTATTTATCATTTAAAGCATATCATTTATATATATTTTTAATTAATGTCCTGTTCCGTCACCTGCACACTGAATAGGATTTTGAATTACACATGCTGTAACGCCCAAGCTTGAGATTAGTGAAACACTATCCCATACCACTTGAAAAATCCCTTCTTCTCAGGCAAATGAATGTGTTGCAGTACAGTGAATAAGAAGGATGTTATGTTTGCTGTTTGTTTTTTTTGTTTTTTTTATATTTATGGATTTATATATTAAAGTCAATGTAAAAAAAACAACTTTATTTATCCCCAAGGGGCAATTAAGATAGATGACACCTTGCCGACCATACATACAATACACAAACATCACATTGGGGAGACAGGTCAGGCTATGTAGCACTGGCCGGTTGACCACATGAGCAGTGACCTGAACTGAAACCACAGAAAATGCACAACATGAGGAAAGATGAGGAGAAAAAAAGAACTCCCCCCAAAATAAACTACAAGATTTTGAGAACTTCCAAAATATGAGATACAAAACAGCTAGGACAAGCTACAAAAACACTGCAGACACTTCTGCCCAAACAAACTGGTATACAGTGCGTATATATACTTAGCCCTTAGCGCTCAGGTTTATCAGATTGGTCTGGGATGAAAAATGCCTTCCAAAATCAATCCGGTTGGTTTTTGACATTTGCTTAGGTGTTTCTGTTATTGTGTTTGAGATTTAAAAAGTTTAAAAAGATTTAAAAAGTTAAGATATTCAATAATAAGCTATTACAAACAAAGAACTCTTGAAATGAAGAGTCTCACAACCTAAGCATACCCCAGTCACAGCGAGCACAGTCACCCCTGTGACCTCACACTCACTGATTTCAGATATTTTCCCAAACACACATCATTGTTTCAGTTCGTTTTTATTTGTTCTAAAATGTCGCTCAGTTTGATAAAATGTATGTTTTCAGACCTGCTTTTAGTTTTTAGTTAACTGCAATGGCATGTCTGTCTTTTCCTGTGCAGCTTTGACGCTTCCTCTTGACCCCAACTTGGCGACCCACGCCTCTCAAAGGGAGGACGGGTTGCAGTGAGACAGCCCTCCTGCATCTCAGGCCTTGAGGGACACAAGCACCCCTGGATGCCACCTTCCACAGCTCCGGATGGTCTGTAGTCCACGGCCTCATCCATTTGCTACAGCCGTTAAACAGCCTGCCTCCATGTTTTCATTTCTACATATCGAGAGTTTGAGCAGACAGGGGTGGGAGTTTTTTCTTTTTTTTCTTGAATGATATCAGTTTAGTTGGTAAAAACTTGTGATGACTGCTACACCTAAATGGAAATCTCTCCCGGCCAACCAAGACATGGCTACCTCCTGGAGAGCACCCAGAGAGAAAGTGAGAGAGGCTGTGGATTGGTGTGAGTAGATGAAAAGGACTTTGCACTGTATGTGCTGCTACTCTCTGTTTACAAATGCAGATCACTGGTGGAGAAGCACATAGACCTTTCTATATCCTGCTGTTAAAAAACTTATTTTCCTACACTCTCCCATTTTTTTCTGCTCCCGCCTCCCCCCGCTGTCATCGTTAGAAGTGATCTTCAGTATGTGTAATGAGACTGGTGTAATCTAATGCTCTGTCTCTCAATCTACAAATCCAGATGATCACATGATTGCCATCGTCTCCTCTCTCATTCATACTAAAAATTCAGAACTCTTTCAGCCATTTCAACTGACGGTAAAAATAAGACAAAATTGTATATGTCAAAGATGTTCTAGCAAAGAAAAAAAACACATCCTCTTCCTGTGTCTTAAACCAAGATGGTCAACATTACTAGCTGCTGACAGATGTTCTTATTCTATGAGATGCAATGTTCAGGTGTAATTTTTCTTTTTGTATTATCTTCTTTGCTCCCTCAAAGCGCCTATATTTAAGCTGGGGAGAAGATTATACATTTCTCCATGTTGTTTTTTTTTACAAGTCCAAGTAAAAAGTAGATTATTGGATTAGTTTTCTATATATCTATATATATAAATACTATATGACTATTATTTTTGACTTACTGGTATTAGAACTATTATATGAAAATGCATATGATACAGTATATCAAATAATAAATAGACTTCTTTATCTAAAAGTGGATTGTTGGTTCGATTTTTATTTGTGTGCTGATTGCGTGAGTGAGCTTTGCAGTTAAACGTCAGGTTGGAGTATAAGTTGTTTCACAGCTGCTGTAAATCAAAAGTTAACCCTTTAAACCCTAACCCGTCACCGGTGACGGTTAACATTTTTAGCAAGGGTGGGCAACTCCAGGCCTCGAGGGCCGGTGTCCTGCAGGTTTTAGATCTCACCCTGGGTCAACACACCTGAATCAAATGATTAGTTCATTACCAGGCCTCTGGAGAACTTCAAGACATGTTGAGGAGGCAATTTAGCCATTTAAATCAGCTGTGTTGGATCAAGGTCACATCTAAAACCTGCAGGACACTGGCCCTCGAGGCCTGGAGTTGCCTTCCCCTGGTTTAAAGGGTAAATTAGGTCAGGTTTTAAAGGGTTAAATGGAAAAAATCATTCATCAACATAAATATAAGTTTAAATTAATCAGTCGCTTGCAATACTATGAGCAGCTGCAAGAAATCACATGTTAAACATGATAACCCGAAATGTAGCCACATCTCATTCAGTCAGATGGTAGACAATAGTGTAAAAATGGAAACAATTTCCTATTGAATCACAGTTGCAGTTTGCTCTTCCTTCCTCTGCAGCTATAACCTTTCCTCATATCCTGCAACATCTGCTACACTGCTAAGAATTTCTGTTATAGCTGTGTGCTGGTCAGTGTTTACAGTAAGGGTACGAGTGACACTCAGGTAAAAAAAAACCTTGGTTTTAAATAATTATGTAAGTATTTAATACTGAGTTGCAAATAAATCGTCTAAAAGACAGCTGGGCATTTTCGCGAACGTCAGCTTAACAGAAGAAAGCAATGTGCTCGTTAGGTGCTACACTCAATAGTGCACTGTTCCATATTTGGGGACAGTATGAGAACAAGACAGTATGGGCAAAAGACAGAATGACTGGGATTATCACAGAAAAAATAGATGGTCTGTGTTCATTGTAATAAAGGAAAATGTCAGCATTTGCAGCACTGTCGTTCACTGTTTTAATGTATCCGTGATAGAGTAAGGACAAGAAGGCTCTTAGGCACAGGGGAATAACTTCTTCCGTCTCTGGCTACACAGACAAAGTATTACCAGACTTCTTATTTGATATTAGTCTTGGAGTTATGTATCCAAGTCAAGGTCAAAAAAGGTCAGGTACGGGTATAAATACAGTTGTATTAGACTCTCACTGGGTTGAGCTATTAACAACACTAATAGTGAAAATAATTGACGTTGATCTGGTTTGATATGATTGCTCAGAGTCATTAGGGTTTACTAATATGTCCCAGAAAATCTCTTTAATGAGGGTCTGTCTTTAAATCACATATCTTTACACTGCACATATGGGAAGTCCTGCTAAGGAGATGGAAGGATCTATAACCTCTGATGGAACTGAGTGATTGCCTTATGTAGTAAGTGTTAAAGTGAAAAGGAAAAACATACGATGCAAACAAACAAATACATCAACGTGTGCACATCTGTGTGTGTCTGTGTTAATTTATAAAAGGAAGTGTGTATGTGTGTGTGTGTGTGTGTGTGTTGTTCCAAATACAGTCATCTATGAGGTGTGTGCATTTCAGCGAGCCAGTCAGCAGCAGGTTGATTAGGACACACCCATGCCTGTTCGTCCAGTGTGCGAGCTTTTATTGATTTGTGTGCATCTGTGTATGTGTTCCTATTTCATGATATAAAGCTGCAGGTTATGTGTTTGCGTAAGTGTGTGGGTGAGAGCATGCAGCGCCCTGATCTGCTCTGCTGCATTGCAGCACGTCCTGCCCAACCCGAGGTCGCCGTCGTCCTCCGCCAGGGCATTCTTCCAAGGTCGCAGCAGGTCAATCCTCCCCATCTGCATACCCAGCCACTGCAAGGGTAAATCTATAAACACCACACCAAATCTGTCAGCTGTTAGAGCAATGAGACACCAGTAAGAACTAACACAGAGATCAGACATGTAATCTACCCAGACGACCAGTCAATCAACCAGGAAAAGCTATCAACACAAAATGAACTACTGACACAAACATTTTTATATGCAAACACATGCAGCTGGAGTCAGATACAGTGACACTTTAACTGGGAAGGTGTTAGCCTAGTGGAATTTAAACAGGGGAGTGCTTGGTTTCTACAGTGCTACTGTATGTGTGTATTCTGCTTTAGACTTGGCAGAATTACTTGCAGAGATAATATGACTTCTACATGACTAGATACTAGATTATATAAGGTTGAAACTCTGTTTAAAATTTTCTGGGAAGTGTACAGAATTTATTATTTATAAGTCAAATGAAAAAATTAGATTGTTCATTTGTTACTGACAGAGATCTGACAGAGTAAGATTCATAGCTGTGTTTTGACCCTACAAACCTTTCTACTCACTGTAAAAAGTACATTTATTACTATGTCTTGTATTGGGCAAATTTCCCCCATGCTCCACATTAAGCTCTTTTATATTAAAAGACTGGTATTACTGAGAGCCAGAAGTAGGCTGTCTGGATGAGGATTCAGTAAAGAGTTTTAGGATAGACAAAAAGCTTTTGCAGCCATGCTTAGAACTTTGGGAAATCCATCCATGCGACTTATGCTGTCATTACTGACTTAACACTAATAGTAACACATATCACAACCATGCATGCTTATTTAAGCCATCTGGGCAAAAAGTAGAAAAAAAAAACTTTAATCGGAAAATGTCATAGCAGCCTATATGCCATTTAATTGTTTATATTCTTTATTGTTTATATTCTGAACTTTTTGTGTTCATAAAGGCAGTTTGGGGTTGTGTTTCGTTTCATATCATCCCTGTACTCGCAAAACTTAGTCCAACTTTAACTTCAATACCATAAATTATTTTGGTAACAGATAAATAAAGAGCGTGAATTCACTAGAACTGAAAATGTTATATGTACCAGTGGTATTTATCCTCAAAACATTCATTAAATTGGCCTAATAATTTTTAATTTACAAGTATGCATCTTTATGTTTAGCTAGGTAAATGTGAAATGATTTTAGCGATTTGCAGAAATGTGAAAGCATACAGGGAAATACAGTATTTAAGGAAAAACAGAATCTTATCCATTTCAACCTTGAAAGTCAATATTTAGTATGACCACATTTATTTTTCAAGGCAGCCAGAACTTTGGTGACCTTGTAATGTTTTAAGTAGTGTTGAGAAAAAGTTCTCCAGGCTTCTTAAAGGACACTGCAAAGCTCTTCTTTGGATGTTGGCTGCCTTTTGTTTTATTTTCAGTTAATATGAATCCACATACTGATAACAGGCTAAACCAAAACTTTTCAACTTGGATTCATTCATAACTTCATAAAACCTGTTGCCACTGAAACACAGATAGCTCAAACAAACTAATTTGGTATGTAGAAATGTGTTGAGATGGGTGGGCTATAACTATCTGACGCTCAAACACAGTATGACAGTATCCTGTGAGTCAACTGGTAAAAAAGATAATTAAATGGAGAACAATAACAGAAATTAACCAGCATGCTAACATATTAGCATGCTAACATATTAGCAATATGTTAGCATGCTGATGGGCAAATTTGTAGGTTGTAGCTAAAAAAAAAAAAGCTTGCCAAAAAATGCTTTTTGAGATTGCATTTCAGCAACTGTAATATGTCTTTTCCTCCCTACAAGTACAACCAAAACCCACTTCAATGTGACTGATATCTAGAACTGTTTATAGCGATAAAGCAAGCAAACGGGAAAGGTGTAAGTTCTGCTTTTCTGAGGAAGACTAATCAGACATAAAACAAATCTTGTGCTCAGCCCCTTGTTCACCTCACCACAGTGAATCATCAGATTTCTTCTCTGAAGTATTTTTCTACAACCTCCTAAACAATGTTTATATAAGCCCTTGCCTATCAATTAAAAACACACCAACAAAGGATTCTGGCTGAAATATATGACATCAAGTCCTTTTCTGCTGTTTTTTTTTTCCTATTAGTGCATTGAAAGCAAAAAGTATCACAAGATGAAGAGTGAGAGACAAGATTCTTCAGGTGACAGCAAACGAACCCTCATTCGGACCATGCATCTCACCAAGTGTGACTTTGGGGAGCTGTTTGACAAGGAGTGGCTTGTTGTACAAATACTCAGCCTCAGCTCATATGCCAGGATGTTTGGGGTTTTATTACATTTTTGCAGCAGAAGGATTTCAATATCAGGATATCAATGATTTATCATCTAGATACAGCAGAAACAAACAAATAGATGGCTTCTATGATTTCGTGTAACACGGCAAACTGTCAAATTTCTCCTGCATGAAAGAAACTTGTTTGCTTATGTAGGTGGTTGGTGTCCCAGCGAGCACCTTAGTATAAAATGTAAAATCTGTCAATAATAATAATGCATGCTCTGCACACTCAAAGAAACATCCTCACTGATATGATTAAGTACACAAATGTTATTTTCATTTCATCACCATATCTGTGATTCACAAAATTACCATGTTCTGTCAGCATAAACACTTCTTGAATATTTGTGCCTGTGTTTGCATATTAAGTGAGGAAATAAAGTGCTTTGTCTGCATTTTTAAGGCGATCATAAAAAGAGAAATGCTTCACAGTGAATGCAGCTTTACGAAAAAGCTTGTTTAACTTCCCACTCCTTGTAGGTCACCATCATAAGCAAGACAATGAAGTCGATGCTACATACGTCTTAGACTCGTTTGCTAACGATCCATCTCTAGGACAATGGAGCTTAATTACGTCCTCTAATGACTTCACACACAAAGGCTAATGGCCAACATAGATAACAGATCTGTCATTACCACTGCATATATCTTGGTTGGAAGCTTCATTGTAAGGACACTCGCCAAATTTATCTGGGTCCTACAGCGAGAATGACTAATAGGTGTGTTTAAAATCCACTTTTTACCAAATTTAATTATTGACAAACTGAGAGTCAGCAAAAATATTTTAAATTCAAGACAATAATCTGTGACATTTTTTTCTTAGAAGAGACTAAAATTAGTAAATCTTGAAATAATCAAATATTAAATGTTTGTTTAAATGTCCACAAAATGCAGCAGCTGTTACTGCTATCTGTCAGTGTATGTGGTGAGAGGCTGTCATGCAGCCATGTAGAGAAAATGTGTGATAGAGAGAGAGAGAGTGACAGCCAGAGAAAGTGTGGTCAGGTCTGCTTTTTATAAACTAAGCAATCAGACCCTGATAAAAACCAGCTGGCTGGGTCATGTGACCTACCAAGACTGAAAGTAAAGTCATCACATGAGAAACTGTTGAAAACATGAACAAATAATGCTTAAGCGTCATATTTCAGGGGTTATAAGCAAGACTGCAGAAAGCTTGGTAAAAAAAACTAGAGCTAGGCGTTATCTGTAACAGCATATAAACCACACAACCACACTTTTTAAAATAATGTCATTTTGACAAACAACCACAAATGGACTAAAGTGCTTCCCTGCAGCAAGAATAGGAGAAGAATGAAGTATACAGTGAAGAAGAGCACAGGGTCACCTAACTTGCTTTATTTTAAAACTATTCTGACTACAGTTGAGACATGCAATGGCCTTGCTCAAAAATAATAATGTTTCAATTGCATGTGTATGTTTTTTTCTAGTTACACAAATATCCCTGATCATCCATGAGCTCTAGCTAAGCCTCAGTGCTGTTATTTTTACACGCAGCCTGCTGATACCTTAATTTATATAGCATCAGTCAAACCTTTGCACCTTTGACTGGTACAGCAAGTGCAATTTTGTAAAAGGTGTTCACTTTAACTGTCTGGTTAGTAAATATTTATTCAACCTTCGAGCCAATCGCACTTTCGAATTCTCCGTGACCATTGTCTGTAGTTGCATAACTCTAACCCTCAGGCAAAAAAGAAAAAGCCTGTAATCCTTGATGTCCTACACTAAGTGCACAGAGTGTTTTCTTCTATTGAGAGCACTGAGGCAGAAAAATAAAAGCAATTTACTCCTTCACTCAGCTGTAATCATGCCTCAAGGTTGTGTGCCTTAACCAGCCAGTCAAAACTGCTCATCTCAAATCAGCATCTTATCAAATTTAACCTTTTCTATTGATGTCTGGGTGAAATTTTGTCATATTACAATAGGAAGTATCAACTTATGGCCCAATGTATTTAATTTTTCGAGGTCATGGTTATCTTTGACGATCAAAGTCTAATCAGTTCATAGTGTTTGGCTAAATTGGAGGAACCCCAGCCATCAGCTCTACACCAGAAATGCCAGCACATGAATACTATCACTTCAAAGCCTGCATTCACAAGAATAAAAGATAGGAAAGCATTGGACATACATCATAAGGTGGTATACGTACTCGTGTTATGGGCGCTTGGTAACTTGCTCACGCAGACTGAGGGGTGGGTGCACTGATTGATGGATGTGCAAGACTCATACCAGGAAGCATTCAATCTGTTTGCAGTAGCAATCTGTGTGTAATTAGCATCTGATTTATTAAAGGCAGCAGATAATTAACCAATCAGTGGACTGAGCTGCCTTTTTTAAATTCACTCTGTAAATCAAGGAACCTGAAAAGGTACAATTCTGCTTTGAGAATTATGTGAGAACTTCTGTTATGATCCAAGTTATCTAATGACTTTTTGTAATCTATTTACTGTTTGATTTTTATTCTCACTTTTCACACCAATTAGAACAACTTGACAACTATACCTGATTTTTTCATTTTTTAAAGTTTAATATTTAATATAAAATATTATATTCAATATAGAATATTTCATATATATAATAATATAATTTGATTATGAAAGATGGATATCATGATGTATTATCTTAATATTTACCTGGAAACTATTGGGGTTTCTGGCGCTGAAGTCCCTATCCATCTTTCTTTGTTTTCCTTTCTTTCTCTCTTTTTTCTCCATAGTGGTTGAGCAAAATCAAGAATGGTGAAGAGACATTTTAGTATTAACACAAAGCTGATATGCAGTGACAGCAGTAGAGGCAAGCAGAGCACAGGGTTGAACACAGAAGGAGACCCGTGACTGACTCATTGAGACAGGGTTGAGAATCTGAGACTGACCCTTATGCAGAGCTCCCAAATGAATCTGCCTCGATTTCTGTGACCTCTTGCCCATGTGCTGTTTTTCTGTTTTCAGTGCTATTTTCTCTTTCTCTTTGTTTTTAGAGGTAGGAACCACTATTGCAATGGCAAGGTATAGTGAGAGTGACACCAACACTGGGCTGACGTTCGGTTCTGTTCTCCAGATACTGATGAGCCTGATTTATATGGTTAATGATTTTATTTTATTTAACTTTGTTGTTGTCTTTTTTCAAATTTGCTGCAAGCTGGCTATAAAGCCAGCTTAATAAAGTCATATAAAAACAACAGACACAACATTATGGTCAGATAGATGAGTGAACAGTAGAGTGATAAAATGCTGAGTGGCACCACGATAGCGACAGTGTGTGAAGTGTGTTATTTTTTTCTAACTCGTTTATTTTGATACTGTGAAGGTTTAAAATGAGGGGGTGAAAAGTTTGTCAAATGAGGCAACTGTAACTGATTGCTGTCAGCTAAGCTTCACCTGAGCTAATTCCAGTCTCTAAACTGTAGACCATACAGGTGGTGTTGCACATGGATCATTTTTAATGGAATTATTATGCGCTGCATGGTACAGACCATTCAAGAAGTCTGCATCCAGTTTTGGTGAGTGACATTCTAGTGTTTTCTCAGTCTAACATGATAGCTGTCCACTACAGTGTCTGTTTATTGCACCTGTGCAAACCAAATTTCTCCAGGAATTAATGTGTGAAACCTTCTGTGTATGTCCATCTTTTACAGTAGACAGAATCTGTGCACTGGACATTTATGTTCCTAGAATGTGACAGAAAATGAACTACTAAAGAAAATCCACAGATGAAAATCCACAAAGTCAAGAAGCTAACTAGGACAGCCTCAGCTGGATTCGGCTATAGAAGGAAGTCGATTTGAATTCATTGCACTGCTGGAAGGCTTGCCATGTATTAGATGCACAAACAGCACCTGGTACAGTGACAAATTCTCAGATGAAAGAACGAAGTCTGCTTTTGGATGATCATATGCTGCTTGTTATCTCTCAGATAGTGTTGAAAAACACATCAGGTTTGCAAATGTGAATTTCTAATGTCCAACATTAGGACTTTCAATTTATCTCTGTCAAAGATCAAATTAATACAAGACCAATATCACAGCAGTGATGCCAGTAATAAGCCCTCCAACACACACACATGCATCCACACAATGTAATTATCATTTGACCCCTTACAAAAAGAACATTGGCCAGCCGAGCTGGATGGGTTTAGCGTCACCAACTTCAAAGAGTTGACAGATGTTGATCGCTGTAAGCTTTTGATGATATTAAAGTCCCGTCTCTCTTGTCCTTGCTATTTTTTATGCCTCTTCCTTCATTTCTATTTTGTCTTTTTTCTAAAGCTGAAAAAGCTAAACTATATAACAATAATTAACCACATCATTTTGTTAGAAATGTAGTAGTATAGTACCTGACAATGCTTCCAGTGTCTGCTTTTGTACGAGGCTAGCAAAGTTTAATCTCGTGCTGAAAGCGAGTTTTTTAAACTAGAGGTAAGAAAACAAATTAGACAGCATTTCACTTCCTCTTCTCACAATGATCAGGCACAAGGGTATATTCGTATGCATGCATGCACACACAGGACATGTATGCATTCACCCAGAATATGAGGTGAGAAATACAGGGCCGTCTTAGATCACTTCACTATATCAGTTTAGCTACAGGGCTTGAAAATAAAGGATGAGACGACTCCTTGGAGATATTCTTGATGACTTGTCCCCTCCTGCTCTTTACCAGATTGACATTTAGAGTCCCCCTTTTTTCCCTCTAGTTTTATTATCACTTTAAAAATAGCCCCATCAGCCATCGGCAGAAGCAGACTGCTGGAAAACTGTCGAATAAAAAAGATGTATGTGCAAACATAAGTACAATAAACAAAAAGGGATTACACATCTCTTTGTATAAATGTATAATGCATGATAAATACCTGTACATGAGCAAAACAATAAATAATTAAACTATGGTCTAATGTCTGTGAATTGCTGTTTTCTGTTGCTTTCAGTTCACATTGGCAAAAAGGTTTAATAAAGTTTTAACAAGATATACGTCACTTACTGACTTCATGTCTATGAATGCTAGTTTATCCCCAGGGGTGGGTTTTGATTATCGATTTTTCGATTAAAATCAATTCTAGAAATCAGCGACGATACCCATCCCTATTTATCACCAACGGCAAAAGGGCAAGAAGAGAATCACCGAATGACCTAAAATCCTAAAGGAGGGTAAAAAAGTTGGATTAAAATAGACTGATGATGCACACTCACCACCCAGCATACACACATGCAAACACAAATACAATAATCTGTTAATCTGCCTGCATGTCAATATGCCATTAGTGTCATTCGAAATAAGAAGAAATAGGTATCGTTCTATGAGACCATCAGCCCATCAAAGGCTTTAAGCAGATTTGTTTGGGCTTATCCTTCCTGGTAATGGAGAGACGGAGAAGCAATGAGACAGAGTCAGTGAATCATGGTTAAGGAGACTTGTGGGTGTGCATTGCAAACCATCACTGAAAAAGGAAATTTTGTTTTAGAATTATCTAATACTTTTGTTTTGGTTCACTTAGTTCAAGCATTGTTGCTTCTTACTAAGTAAAAGTAAATACTCTTCTTTGAATATTTTGAAACTATCTGGGTTGCTAAAATATAAAATAGCAAGACAAAGAGCCCAGAAAAGTCTCACTTTGGCACAATGGTATTATGTAGTAATATGTGGTAATATCCATGCTTTCATCTTACACATGTTGGAAACATTTCCTCATTACCTTAAAATGTACTTGTTACAAAAATAAATAAATAACATGTTGAAATTATGGTGGCTTTATTGATTTGTAGTCTTTGAGCAACCAAAATGGTAAATGGCCTGTACTTGTATAGCACTTTACTTAGTCCCTAAGGACCCCAAAGTGCTTTACACTACATTCAGTCATCCACCCATTCACACACAGATTCACACACTGGTGACGGCAAGCGACATTGTAGCCACAGCTGCCCTGGGGCGCACTGACAGAGGCGAAGCTGCCGGACACTGGCGCCACCGGGCCCTCTGACTCTCTGTTTTGATTACATTCTGTGCCTCGACACAGCATGGTACTAACAAAAGTAAAGCTCCTACAAATTTAAATAAATCAGATTTTAAAAAGGGCTCAAGGAGACAAAATTGCACATAAGACAGCAAAAAGATTAAATGGGGTGTGAGGCTGTTTCGTTAAAGAGATACATTGTTTCTAATTCATCTTAAGAATTAGAAACACATTCTTTATGCATAAAGGTGAAAAACCTTCCAGGTAGGTTGCAACACAGAGAGATTTCCACTCCTCTTACATTTTAATGCATTTTACAGAGGCAGTATCAGACAGAAGGTAGCTATGCACCATCCAAAATCAATGCATTTCTTAAAAATAAAGACAGAACAGAGGGTTTAGCCCAAGATAACAATCACAGGTAGTAACTCCAGAACAATATAAAAGAGGGTGGAAAAAGAAAAAGAAGGGTTTATGATCTAGAAAGTTGCATCTGGCGAATATGTTGGAGCAGAATTATTACATGGGAATATATGGCTACTAGTTTAGCCATATATTTACAATATAATACAATACAACAGAGATAATATAATATTTACTGTAGAAATTTACAACCCCAATTCCAAAAACATTAGAAAAAAAGTCAACAGAAACAGAGTGCAATGATGTGTAAAGCTCATAAACCCTAATTTTATTCACAACAGAAAATATATCAAACATATAAATTGTGAAATTTTCCTATTTCATGAAAAATATTAGCTGATTTTGAATTAAATTGCAGCAACATAAGTTGGAATTGGGCAACCAAATCTTCATAGAACACCCTGCAGGTGCTGAAATGGCCCGTCTTTTATCAACTGAAAACAATTTCACATTATGAAGCAAAAAGTAGAGCAATAAAGACCCAGGACATTTGAGCAGCAATAATTCTATATCAGACAAGATTGCTCCTCTCCCAAAAGACCATTAACTGGTTTCCAGACCGTTGTTAAAAGACGAGACGTTAAACTGTAGTAAACATGGCTCTGTCTCAAGTTTTGAAATATGTTGCTGCCATCAAATTCAAAACTGCCTTAATTTGTGTTCTTAAATGCTACATTTTTCATTTTTGTGGTACATTTGGTAACTTCTGCGCATAATGTGTAATGCATTACAGTTTGTTGAGTATTTCTGTAATTCTAGCCTTTCGATGTGAGGATACTCTGCAGAGTCATTGGTAGAAAGCTGTCAAGAATAAAACAGTGTGGATAGTTTGAAACAGTGGATGACGCGTGAGGAGCTTTGGGATGAGAATCAGAGAGCAAGAGACAAGCTGCAGCAGCCGTTCTGCTGCCCAGCAGGCCTCAGCCTCATTAGATTCAGCAGCAGTTTGGTTTCAGAGTGAGTGTGTGTGTATGTGTGTGCGAGTGTCAGTGTTTGCTTGCACTAGCTGGGAGGCCCAGTGGGCAGGAGCAGATGCTCCATCCTCACACTCAAAACTCCCCCAACAGAGTGTGTTAGCTTTCTCTGAGTAAGGCTTTTCTGTGCTTTGTCTCTTGCTCTGTCACCGCTCACTTGACCTTTCAGCTTCTGATACGTGATAAATGTACACCTGAAAACGTCACAGTGCAAAGCTTTCACTTTAGCTGCTGACCCAATAATAGCGCATTGCACTAAAAACTAGAAATCAGTCCATCTATCTTCTGTCCCAGATCCTGGTTTAGGGGGCAGCAGTCTAAGACCTCTCACTCTCCTGCTCCTGCTCCTGTTGGGTCACCAAGGGCACCACGTTCCCAATCAAGACTTGACACTCTCTCAGTGTGTCGTGGGTCTGCACTGAGGTCTTCGACTGGATGAGACACTCCAGAATGACTGAGCTCCTCAGCCTATCTGTAAGGGAAAGCCCAAACACCCTTTGGAGGAAGCACACTGCCTGTATCCACTGTGTCATTCTGTCACTACCCACAGCTCATGACTATAGGCGAGCGTGGAAACATAAATCAACCATAATCAATCATAATCAACCATAATCAACCATAAATCAATCATAAATCAATCATAAATCAACCTGTAAATCAACAGACCTGCTTTTAACTTCGTCACTGGCCTTCTCTTGTCAGATGTTAGCATGCTAACATACTGATGCATGGTAAAAGTGATGCCACAAAACACAGAGCTATTCAGACAACAACAATGCCCAAAGCGAGCCATGTGCTTGAAAATAAAAAATGCCTGGAGATTATTTTAAGGGTTTATTTTGAAGCATAGATTTCAATTCCTGTGGGGATCATTTGATTGACACCAACCACAGAGAAAAAAAAAGACTCAGTCACGTATGCAGTATGAAAATATAAAGAAGCTTTTTTAAAGTTGTGGAAAGACCATGAAGCAACTATTAACGTATCTTTTGAACATAGGAAGCAAGTCCTTATGGTCAAGGATATTTATGATTACAACAACCTTGAATATCAGCCTTATCATGAGAAAATAATTTTCAACAAGGAGGATTTTGATTTTTTTACCTGCATATTATTATTTTTTTCTGGAAGAATGACTCATCCTCATCCGAAGGAGACTCATCTGTGCCTTTGAAAAGTTGAAAAACCAGGCAGGCTTTAATGGGACACAGGTGGCAGACAAGCACACACTTTACAGCATACGTGCACTATGTAGTCCTTGCCCTAGATCATCCATTACATCTGGTCTCGTATGCTTTTCTCTACTATCCACTCTCCTGGCCCACCAGCTTCTTTCTATCTCCCACAAGAAGCTTTATCATTTTGTCTCAGCAGCAGTGTCAAGAACCCAGGCTAAATGGCCTTTTCCAGGACCCGTTTGGCTCCACATCGATTAAAACTTTGCCGGCCCAATGGGTGATATCAGCAGGAGTAGGAGGGGAATATGTCAGCCTTGTGATGGAGCGACTCAGCTGGGTAGAAACTCAGGTGTGGTAGATAGAGGACCGCTGAATCTCAGCGCCAACACTAGGAAGAGACTGTTTAGTAGCCTGTCAGTGAGCAACAATGATTTCCCATAGTATGCAGAGGTGTACAGAGGTAAACAAGAGAACAGGAGATGTGCAGCGTAATGCTTATAATGTTATGAATTCATGAAAAGTATAATATACCTTCAGCTTGAAATAAATACTACTAATACTAAATAATAAGAACTCTAACTAGCTATCTATTCATGGACGATCTAGGGCAAAGACTACATAATGCATGTGATTGCTAACAAGAAAGACTTTAGAGCCAATATAAAGATTGCGTTTGAATATACTGTGTAGTTTAAGCCTAAGAATATACCGAGTACATCTCCTACAGGACTGTGCCAATCTTTATCTCCTCAGAGAGCCAAGTCTGGAAGGTCTGTAAAATCAGGCCAAGCTGCTCTTAAAATGGCCACCGGGTGTGGAGATTTATCACACCACCTGCACACTAGTAAAAAGAGATCATTTGCTGCCCTTCCTTCATACATAAACTGGTATGCCATGCTGGGGGGGGATAACATTTATCATGACACTCTTTTCTGCCAGTTCTGTAGTCTGACATGGTGTTGTTGTGCAGTCATAAGGAAATTTATTGCTCAGTTTTATGCATCAGTACAGATGTCTTGTCAGACAAGTGTCACAATGATGTTTAATCGTATAAAGTCAGTTACAATTATCATCAGATTTGCATAATGTGCACAGGTCAGGTTTGTATTGACTTGTGGGCAAAAACAGAAGTTAGGTAAATCAGAAAACGGTCTTTACTTGGGAGGCTCATGCTATCCCAAGCAAGAAAAGCAAATCGCATCAGACAGGCTGTCCTAAAAGAACACGCAGCATATCACAATACCAATCCTGAAAAATCAGCTGTCTGTTTATATTTGCCGATATGGACCCCTCAGTGTTTATGGCATGAGGGTGGATTTTGTAAACGAGGCCTTTGCTGTAGTGTTTTGCAGTGATACTCATGTTCAGCAAAGGTTGGGTTTAAGCATGTCAGCCTGAGTTTAACTCATGCAGTAACCTGGAGGACTTTGCTCAAGGGTACAACAATCACTGTGCGGCTGCAGCACAAAAGGCAGGAGAGCTCTCCAGCTGCAGCCTCATGAGCTTCTGAAACTCCTTTAAATAGAAATTGCGGTTGTTTTTGACAAAAGTGGGCCTTGACATGGTGTGGAGTGTGAAGATGCACACACAGTTCCCTTCCATTTTCAAATACACCCCCAAATCAATAGCCTGATTGAATCTGGTTCTTCCCTTCTTGCTCCCCAGGGGTCCTGTTGATTGGACTTGGCAAATTCCGTGTGTGTGTGTGTGTGTGTGTGTGTGTAAGACAGCAAATATAAACTTCTGTTTTCTTCACTGTACACGCAGCAAAGTTGTGACTCTGATCTGTATTCTGAGAAGACGTCTAGCCCCTAGAGCAACATCTAGCCAAACACTCTCCACCCATCTTGACGGATTGCTTTTCATGAGGTCGAAAACCCGTCCGAAAGTCACGACTGTCAGCAGATGAAATCGCCTTCAGCTGATGTATCTAATTAATCTGGTAAGTCAGTGCTATTCGAAATGACTGTGAGTCAATGGATCGCGAGTTGGCCGTGCACTGACCTATCCAAAGCCTGGCCTTTGAGTGAAATTCTCTGCTACAGTGTTTTTAAGATTCTCTTGAAGCAAGTGAAATAGGGTCAGTGTGCTTATTTAATTTGTCAGGACTTGTGTTATATTGTCTGTAAATAAGTGAAATGATATGTGTGGTTTAGTTTGATGAGTGCAATGACAATCATTTTATCCAAAGGCAAATTTTACAGAACCAAATTGTTTTAGACTTCAGTTGTTTGCTGTCTTTTCAAATAAGTCTCCATATTTTCATTCTTGGACTCTACAGTAGCTTTGCATTATTCAAAGCATCAAATAATCCTTATTTATTTTACAGTAGGGCAGTGAAGTTTCTGCCTGAAACAAGCTGTTTCACTTTCTGTTCCTAGTGTTTAATAGCAGGTGGGTTGGACTGCTGTAATCAAAACCAGAGCCATGTGCCTAAGATGACCATATTTGGAATATCCTCTCTCATCAGCTGACATCATCCAGCCCCAAGAGCAAAAAAGATCAAATAAAATCGACTACAACAAAAATTAGTTGAAATATATGCATTTTTTAATCAAATCTCACTATCATTTATAATTCGTTTCTCCTTTTTTGGAAACAATCCATGATTGAAATTCAGATTAAAATACCACTACAGCTTTTCTGATGCTGATATGCATCCTATCAATCATATAGGTGTAATGAACTGAATGAATCAATTGATAAAGTAGCTTTATTATAATGTGACAGCTACTTTTAAACATAGAACTAAAATATAACATTTTATTTTATTATTTTCCAATTTTTGGTTATTTCTCTTAGACAAACAGTAGCTAGCTCATTGTGTTAACCAGTTTTCTCAGCAGTTAGCTTGGTGAAGCAGCTTTGGAGCAGAAATTGTAAACAGCTAGATCTCAGACTCTGCAGGCTCCGGTTAGCATGTTAAATGTTAAAGTTCTTGACGGTATAATATGAAAAAGACAGAACAAGCATGGTTTGTTTGGAAGTGTCACCAAGAGAAAGTGTCTTCTCTCTAAAAAGAACATGGCAGCACATCTTAGGTTAGCAAAATTGTATCTGTAAAACTTACAGCAGTTCTGCAACAATATCTTTTGGACAGACAAGACCAAAAAACAAGACCGTTTGTGGTGAAAATCAAACACAGCATGTCAGCACAAGCATCTGATATCCCATCATCCCTCCACAGTGGTGGAGGATGATGATTTTGGCTTATTTTGCAAGGACGGGATCTGGGCAGCTTGTAGTCAGTGAGTCAACCATGAACTCCTCTATATACCGAAGTATTCTGGAGTCAGATCAGACCAGATCAAATCATGCAAAATGGCTGAGAAAGAAAACAATCAAGGTGTTGCAAAGACCCAGTCAAAGTCAAGACCTCAACTTGCTTGAAATGCTTTGGTGGGATCCTAAAAGAGCTGCACATTAACAAATGCAAGCAAACATCAGTGAAGCGTGAGCCAAAACTTTCTTTTTCACACCATTATGTATAAATTATGCTCTATAGTACAGAGAAACATTTTTTCTGTGGTTTTATCTTAAAGTTATTATCCAAAGAAGATAAATAGCCTTTACTTCTGTCCTGCTCCTGAAAGACTGCAAAGCTATGAAGATAATCTGCAAACATGTGAAGTGAGTATAACTCTTCCAAAGGCGGAGCTACTCATCATGAGCTTAATTTTTAATAACGTCAGCCGACATAATTAGAATTATAACTTCACGTTAGAGATTTGCAAGTGGCAAAACTTCATTAATTATTCAGAACTATCATTTAGTTATAAATCAGGCAAGATCGATCAGATGCTCCGCAGAGCTGTCACTCAGAGTCACAGTTTTACAGTTAAATTATTTGGTAGGCAGATGCTAACTGAGCAGTCAGAATATTGTTTTTTTTAAAGTGTGATTGATTAACTAAATATATTTCTATTTGTGTGTTTATTATTTTATAGTTTTTAAAGAGTGTGTCGTTTTTAGATAGATAGATAGATAGATAGATAGATAGATAGATAGATAGATAGATAGA